>NC_041737.1:29337191-29640221 GCF_004115215.2 Ornithorhynchus anatinus | reverse complement strand
CACATAGTAAGCACTCAATAAATACTATTGAATGAATAAAGCCTCATTTTCCCCTTTTCCCTCTGCTCCTCCACCTCTCCCTTCCCATCCCCACAGCACTGTACTTGTCCGCTTAACTGTATATATTTTCATTACCCTATTTATTTTGTTAATGAATTGTACATCGCCTTGATTCTATTTAGTTGCCATTGTTTTTACGAGATGTTCTTCCCCTTGACTCTATTTATTGCCATTGTTCTTGTCCGTCCATCTCCCCCGATTAGACTGTAAGCCTGTCAAACGGCAGGGACTGTCTCTATCTGTTGCCGACTTGTTCATCCCAAGCGCTTAGTACAGTGCTCTGCACATAGTAAGCGCTCAATAAATACTATTGAATGAATGAATGAATGAAACAGTAAGCTCAGGAACTACTTGAGTCTGTCTCTTCCTAGGTCCTCCCATTTACCCCTCTAAAGTGGTCATTCATCCAGCTTTGGATAAGTTAGACACAGCATGGCCTAGTAGACAGAGCATAGGCCTGGGAGTCAGGACCTGGGTTCTAATTCCGGCTCTGCCACTTATCTACTATGTGACCTTGGGCCAGTCACTTAACTTTTCTGTGCCTCAGGTACCTCATAGGTAAAATGGGGATCAATATTGTGAGCCCCATGTGGAACATGTACTATGTCCATCCTGATTAATTTGTATCTACCCCAGCACTTAGTACAGTGCTAGGCACATAGCAAGCACTGAACAAATACCAAAAAAAAAAGATAGTCTGTCCTCTGGATCATACTGATATGACATCTTTATGACCAGAACTTTAATTTTTAAATGCCCATCAACTACATAGACTCTGTGAATTTCCTCCCAGAACCGTTTAGTGTGTGTTCTTATAATACCCTTAATTAGGTCATGGAATGTCTGCTACATAATGGAACTTGGGCATGTCCCTGACTCATCGCACATTCAACTCACATTTTCTGTCTGTCACTAAATCCTGTCAGTTCTATCTTCACAGCATCTCTACAATCTGTTTCTATCCCTCCATCCAAACTGTGACTACATTAATCCAAGCCCTTCTTCTATCCCACCTTAATTACTGTATCAGCCTCCTTGCTGACCTCCCTGCTTCCTGCCTTTTGTCTCTCCATCCCATACTTCACTCTGCTGCCGGATTGTTTTTCTAAAAAAAAAGCTCATCCCACATCTTCCCACTCCTCAAGAACCTCTAGTGGTTGCCCATCCACTTCCGCATCCAACAGAAACTCCTTACCATTCACTGTGATACTCCATCAGCTCTCCCTTGTCTGCATGATTGCCTTTATATCCTACTACAACTCTGCCCATATGCTTACTGTACTACAATCTCACCTGTATCTCCATGGAACTTTCACTTATATCCCCCTCTTTTTTTTTTTTTAAGGTGAGGGGGATTATGTGCTAGGAACTGTATTAAGTGCCGAGGTAGGTACAACATACTCCGATTGGACACAATCCATGTCCCACATAGGGTTCACAGTTTTCATCCCCATTTTATAGATGAGGTACCTGAGGAACCAAGAAGTTAAATTATCTGGTTTACTCAGCCAGCAATTTCTTATTAATGGGCTGATTGTGAAATTTGTATTCAGTTTGCGAAGAGCGGTGGTCGGCCTGTATTTTTCTGGAGAGGTAGAGAGTGAGCAGTGATGAGGCTAAACTCAGTGTAGACGGAGAATCGGCAGAATGCAGGTACCTACAGGTAAGCACTCCAGCTTTATGGAACTCTTAAAAACCTAGCTGAGAGAATTTTAATCTCAGGGATCGACCTCTTTCAGAAACAAAAGGGGAGGGGAGAATGAAGAAAGAAAGAGTCCACACCTGCAACCTATTTCTTTTTGAAGCAAAGTCTTTGAGCTGATGGGAGATGAGATAGAAAAAGAAAACAGGCCAATTGCCAAGCGACTCTGTTTACAATACACGGTGGTTCCTTCAGAAGATGGTGTGGAGCTGTTGTCATGGAAATGAAGGATAATATTGCTCCAGGGTGTCGCGGGACAAATTTCTACTACAAATGTTCCTGAGTTTAATGATGATGGAGATGTTGGGAGGGTAAAGAACTTCCTGAAACATCTTGATCTCAGTGTTCCAAAAAAAGTTTCTCCCCAAATTGTTGATGAATATTTTTCCAGAGGCTGAGAGTTCCTTGTATTCAGTGCCCAAGGTATGAAAAAGCACATATCCTCCTAATTATAACGACTCCTATCCTGGTTACATGAAATGTTTAGAGTCCAGAGAGACTGCTTGATTAATGAATAGGTGAATTAATTGCAAGAAAAGCAGCATGTCCTAGTTTAAAGAGCATAGGCCTGGGAGTGTGAGAACCTGGGCTCTAATTCTGCTCTGCCTCTTGTCTGCTGTGTGATTTGGGGCAAGTCACTTAACTTCTCTGGGACTAAGTTACCTCATCTGTAAAATGATGATTAAGTCTGTGAGCCCCATACAGAACATGGACTGTGGCCAAAATGATTAGCTTGTATCTACCCCAGCGCTTAGTATGGTACCTGGCACATAGTAAGCCCTTAACAAATGCCATAAAAATGAAATATTAAGTTTCAATTTATCTGTAATTCATTTAAGATTTTAAGTGCCAAGCAATGTGAATGATGACATTTATCTATTCTTTAGTTAAGTGATTATTATGTTATTTGTTAAGCACTTACAGTGTACCAAGCACTGTTCTAAGCGCTGGGATAGATACAAGAAAATCAGGTTGTCCCCCATGGGGCTCACAGTCTTAATACTCATTTTACAGATGAGGTAAATGAGGCACAGAGAAGTTGAGTGACTTGTCCAAAGTCACACTGCTAAGTGGCAGGGCCAGGATTAGAACCAATGACCTCTTACTCCCAAGCCCGGACTCTTTCCACTAAGCCGTGTTGCTTCTCTGCCTTCCCAACCACTTGACTAGTATTTCATCCTATAATATGGAGCAGTAAGGGATTGAATGAATGGCTAGTCAAGGAGATACTATATTCAATTAATTGTCAATCATAATGTGCTCCCTCCAAACCTGCTGGGAAAAGGCGTATCTCCTGAGCATGGTCTAGTGGAAAGAGCCTGGGCCTGGGAGCCAGAGGACCTGGGTTCCAATCTTGACTCTGCTACTCATTTGCCGTGTGTCCTTGGTCAAGTAATTTAACTTCCCCATGCTAATTTCTCATCTGTAAAATGGGGATTAAAACTGTGAGCCCCATGGGGACATGGACTGTGTCCAACCTGATTAGGTTGCATTTACCCCAGCGCTTAATGCACTGCCCGACACATAATAAGCAATTATTATTATTGTTATTATTACTACCTCGTTCTCATCTGTCTCACTGCCAACCTCTCATCTGTGTTCTGCCTCTGTTCTGGAACACCCTCCCTCCTCATAGCCATCGGACAATTACTCTCCTGGCCTTGAAAGGCTTAATTGAAGGCACATTTCCTCCAAGAGGCATTTTCTGACTAAGCCCTCTTTTCCTCTTCTTCCACTCCCTTCTGTGTCACCCTGACTTGCTCACCCTGACTCAACCCCCGCTCCCAGCCACATGTCACTTGTGTATATATCTGTAATTTATTTATTCATATTAATGTCTCTCTCCCCCTGTAGACTGTAAGCTGGTCGTGGGCAGGGAATGTGTCTGTTATATTGTTATACTGCACTCTCCCAAGTGTTCAGTACAGTGCCCTGCACACAGTAAGTACTCTCTATGACTGACTATTATTATTATTGTTATCATTACTTGTAGAATAAGGTAATTGTTAAATTCCAAATTGCAAATGAAGCCTTTGTCCTGCCTTTATTTCCTTTTCCCCAGGTCCTGCAAATCTTAGGGAATCGTTTTTCTTTTTCAATCCTCCTGCTTCCATTCTCCTCTTAGGTTTGCACTGAATAAGCAATACCTGTGCAGGTCATTCTTTTTTGTCTCCAGGCTGCTGACCTATTTCTCTAATTACTCAAAGGGACTTTCATTGGCCTCAGAGAATTAATGAACCTGGAGCCATCTAAAGAAGACCACTTACAAGGTGACAGGCCTCTTGCTGGGAATCACTCCTTTTGCACAATTCATACAGCAGAGTTTCACAACCCCAGTAAAGACTAGCTGGCAGATATGCATGAGACCTCCACCTGGTCTGTCCCAAGCTGCTGGCTAGCTGATTTTAATAATTCAACCTGGAATTTCCTCCCCTCAGAGCTGTGTTTTTCAAACCTGGTACATGTGTGTGGCAAGGATTGTGACTACTAACTTGATTGCACTTTCCCAACCACTTTGTCAGCCTCTCCCTCTAGACTGTGAGCTTACTGTGGTCAGGGAATGTGTCTGTTTTGTTATATTATACTCTCTCAAGCTCTAAGTGGTCTGCACGTAGTAAGTGCTCAGTATAATTGAATGAATGTACTTTGTACAGTGCTAGGCAGACAGTAATTGATGGATCTAGTGATAGGTCACTGAACACGGTTATAAAATTCGGTGCATAGTACAGTGCTTTGCTCATGGTAAGTGCTAAGCAAATATTGATAATAACAATAAATAATAATGGTATTTGTTAAACACTTACTCTGTGCCAGGCACTGTACTAAACACTAGGGTGGATACATGCAAATTGTGTTGGACAATTCCTCTCCTACATGGGATTTACAGTCTTAATCTCCATTTTACAGAGGAGGCAACGAAGCCCAGAGAAGTGAAGTAACTTGCCCAAGGTCACAGAGCAGACAGGCGGTGGAGCTGGGATTAGAGTCCATGGCCTTCTGGCTCCCAGGCCTGTGCTGTGTCCACTAAGCCATGATTGATTGGTTGTCATTTCCAGGATGCAATTGTACCATCAGGCTATGCTGTCCATGAGAGGTGGGGTGGGCACTTCCTCACCTTACCCAGTCCTTGGCCCCCTGATTGCCCCCAGATGACCTGATGAGTCAGCCAGCCAGTGTGGCCTCCACACTGCTCAGGGTTGACTAATCCAGAAGTGCTAGTAAGGGCATAGAGGTATTACACACAACTGCATACCACTGCCAGGGATTAAATAATGGTCCCACTAAACTGGCCATCCTTAAAAGGGAAATAGTAAATCATCTCTGGGCCACTGTGGGAAGTGGTCAAACATCCTTCCTTGGGCTCTTTAAAGTGCTCACTACTCCCAGATGCTTCAGCCTGTTACTCACTGCCGGCTGCCCATACTTAAAATAGGCCTACTTGGGCACCAGCCAGGAATAGAGAAGCAGCGTGGCGCAGTGGAAAGAGCATGGGCTTTGGAGTCAGGGCTCATGAGTTCGAATCCCAGCTCTGCCACTTGTCAGCTGTGTGACTGTGGGCAAGTCACTTAACTTCTCTGTGCCTCAGTTCCCTCGTCTGTAAAATGGGGATTAAGACTGTGAGCCCCACGTGGGACAACCTGATTCCCCTGTGTTTACCCCAGCGCTTAGAACAGTGCTCTGCACATAGTAAGCGCTTAACAAATACCAACATTATTATTATTATTAGGAATAGGGTGAAGGAGGAAGGAGAGAGCAGCATCAGAAACTGGCCAGGTCTATGTTTTAATTACTTTTCTCATCCATTTTATTCCTAAGTGCAGGTGTGAAGCAGGTGGTATGTGAGTGGAGAGAGCATGGTTCTGGGAGGCAGGAGCCCTAGATTTTAATTGTAGCTAAACCATTTGTCTGCCAGGTGGACTTGGACAAGTCACTTATCTTCTCTGTGTGTTAGTTTATCTGATTGATGGAGATTAAATCCCTCCTTCTTAGGCTGTGAGTTCCATGTGGTACAGGAACTGTGTCTAAACTAACTGTATCTATACCAGTGCTTAGTAATAATTATGGTATTTAAGTGCTTCCTATGTTCCAGGCACTCTACTAAGTGCTGCCGGGGTGGATACAAGAAAATCGAGTTTAAAGTCTCAGTTCCCTTTTTTTTTTTTTTTTTTTTTTACAGATGAGGCAACTGAGACACAGAAAAGTGAAGTGAATTGCCCAAGGTCACAGAGCAGACAAGTGGCAGAGCCAGAATCAGAATCCATGATCATCTGACCCCCAGGTCCACATTCTATCCACTACACTATGCTGTTTCTCAGCTCATTGTTTGGCACATAGTAAGCACATAGTAATCCCTTAAGAAATGTCATTATAATTATTATTAGGTGTGTTCTTCCCCATGAGCTACAATTGTCCCCATGGTTGGAAAAAAAGATTCTGAGACCTGGATACCATTCATCACTCTCTCTTGACCCTCTCCTTTGAGGTCAGAGATCTAAAGGAAAGTGCCAAGGTGTATTCCCTAGCTTCCTAATAATAATAATAATAATGTTGGTATTTGTTAAATGCTTACTATGTGCAGAGCACTGTTCTAAGCGCTGGGGTAGACACAGGGGAATCAGGTTGTCCCACGTGGGGCTCACAGTTTTAATCCCCATTTTACAGATGAGGTAACTGAGGCCCAGAGAAGTGAAGTGACTTGCCCACAGTCACACATGTGACAAGTGGCAGAGCTGGGATTCGAACCCATGACCTCTGACTCCAAAGCCCGTGCTCTTTCCACTGAGCCACACTGCTTCCTGGAGACGGTAGACCCAGACTGCTTTTATTTTTTCAAGTGGTATTTGCTGTTTACTATGTCAGGCACTGTTCTGAGCACTGGGATAGGTAGCAGGTAATCAGGTTGGACACAGTCCATGTCCCACATGGGGCTCACATGCTTAATCCCCATTTTATAGATGAGGAAACTGAGGCCCAGAGAGGTGAAGTGACTTGCCCAAGGTCACAGAGAAGACAAGTGGCAGGGATGGGATCAGAAGCCAGGTCCTTCTGACTCCAGGCCTGTATTAATTTCACTAGGATATGCTGCTTCTTACTGTTGTTTGAATGGTACCATCCTGAGGGCTCCCCCCAGCACACACTATCCCAAAATAATCTTGCCTGACCCAGCAGGCAATTAGGAAAGTCATTCCACTCATCTCTCTAAGAGCCAGGAACCAGGACACCCCCATCTCTCTCTATCTCTCTGCCTTAGCTGACTCCATAAGTAGCTGGGCCATGGAGAGAAGCAATGTCTCTCAAGTCAACCCAGTCCCTAGTGCCCCATCCAGTTTACTGCATGTTTAAACTTTTTAAATTTAATGGTGTTTATTAAGAATTTACTATGTTTTAAGCACTGTTACAGGCACTGGCATAGAAATAAATCAATCAGGTCAGGCACAGTCTCTATCCCACATGGGGCTTCCAGGCTAAGAAGGTTGGAGAGCAGGTATTAACTTCCCATTTTACAGTTGAGGAAACTGAGACCTGGAGAACTTAAGTGACTTGCCCGAGGTCATACAGCAGAGATTAGAACCCAGGTCTTCTAAGGTCCATGCTCTTTAACTAGACCTCTCTGCTTTCCTGTCACATGTTTTCTTGATCCCTGCCCAGTGGGGAGGGAGGGAAGTATGTGGGGGTGATTCTGCTTCTTTCTCTCCTGGCCATCTTGAGGGATGTCAGGTGCTTGGTACAGTGCTCTGCATGCAGTAAGTGCTCAATAAAAACCACTGATTGATTGTTTGAAGCACATTCTCCAAGGAGAGGCAGGACCCTCTAAGGCCTGGGGCTCAGAGCTATGCAAAATGTTCCTGGAATGGGTAGAAGGATGTGTATGGGGTGAGAGCTGTAAGGGTGGAAGGTTCACCTTTTTAAAGCCTCTGCTTCCTCACTGGGGCCCTGCTCTGGACCCAATTTCAGCAGGCCCCTCGGCCTCAGCAAACAGGCCCTGTCCTGTAGGCTGAAGAATAAGAGAGCTCAGTGGTGTGTGATGTCTTTGACTTAATTGTGGTGGGAAAGAATGAGGCTGAAGGGGCACAGGAAGACTTGCTGCAGCTAGTGGAGGAGAGAGGACAAAGGGAAGGAGACACATCTGGAAAGAGAAACATAAACATGGGGAGAAGATTGACAAGAAGGTGGGAAGCCCTGAAATCTCAGTATTTGCCTAGGAAATGTTGGGAGCTTTGCCCTGAAAATAAGAATCTTGTGCCCAAATTGATTTAAAATTAATAATGTGGAATTGAGTGTCTCTGCCCTTCAGAGCTGTATCAGCTCTCATCAAGCAGGGCTCTAAGTGTGCCCTCATGTCAGGATTCACCTACTCTGGGAGGTGCCTTCTGCTGCTGCCCAGAGTGGAGAAAAGCAGTACGATTTAGGGGAAAGAGCCTAGACCTGGGAGTCAGGAGATCTAGGGCCTAATTCTGGCTCTTCTGTGTGACTTGGTTCAAGTTGTTGGTCTTTTCCATGCCTCAGTTCCCTCATCTATAAAATGGGGCTGGAGAACAGGTATTGAATTCCCCCCTCTGACAGTTGAGGAAACTGAGACACAGAGAAGTTAAGACTTGCCCAAGGTCACACAGCAAGCAAGTGGCAGACATTGGATGAGAACCCAGATCCCTGACTCCCAGGTCTAGGCTCTTTCCACTTGGAGAAGCTCAGAGGTCATGGGTTCTAGTCCCGACTCCACCACTTGTCTTCTGTGTGACCTTGGACAAGTCATTTCACTTTTCTGGGCCTCAGTTACCTCATCTATAAAATGGGGATTGGACTGTGAGCCCCATATGGGACGGGGACTACGTCCGACTCGATTCACTTGTATCCACCCCAGTGTCTAGTACAGTGTCTGGCACATAGTGAGGGCTTAACAAATATGATAATCTTTATTATTATGTCATGCTCCTTCCCAGCCAGCTGGTCTAGCAAAATAGGGATAAAATACTTGTTCTCCCTTTCCCTTAGGCAGTGGGACAGAGGCTGGGTCTAATCTTCTTATAGTTTATCGACCCCTACCCTTAATACAGTGCTCTGCACATGGTAAATGCTTAATGAATTGGGGATGAATCAGCATGGCCTAGTGAAAAAAGCACTGGCCTGGGAGTCATAGAACTTGGTTTCTAATTCTGGATCCAGCACTTGTCAGCTGTGTGACCTTGGGCAAGTCACTTAACTTCTCTGGGCCTCAGGTACCTCAACTGTAAAATGGGGATTAAGACCATGAGCCCCATGAGGGACATGGACTGTGTCCAACCTGATTAGTGTGTACCAATAAATGTAGTGTAGTGTGCGTAGTGCTTAGCACAGTGCCTGGCACATTGTAAGTGCTTAATAAATGCTGTAAAAAAAACACATTAAAATGAGGAGGTGAAGATGAGGCAAATGAGCCTGCAGCTCTGGTGCCAGGCAACATCCTAAGGTGGGAGTGGTGGAGATGAATATGCTACTCCCTTTACTTATTTTGCTTTCTCTCCATTCCCTTCTTCTTGCCTTCCCTCCCCAACATACCTCTTCCTCTCCTGCCTTCTCAAGTTCTCGCACTCAAAATAAAGTACTCTTTTGACAAATGAGGTGATGAAGGCATTACGTTGTGCACACAGCACAATGGAATGGCATCCCATGGACTGTGGGGAGGATGAGTCTATGATGCTGGCCCTGGTGGGAACAGGAGTTTTCATGAGGCGAGAGGTGATAGGTGCAAGAATGTAAGAAAAGAAGGTTGATTTTGCATCAGCAGAGACACTTTCTGGAATCAGTTTAGGAGAGAAAGGGGAAAGGATGAGGGAAGGTGAAGGCATTTAGGTAGCTGTGGGAGGGAAGTGGGAAAGTTTATGACTGATGGTGTCCATTTTGTTGGCAGCATCAACAGGAGTTAGAAAGTTGGCATGGATACCACGGGCTTTAACGGAAATTAAAGGCCAGGGATATTGGGAAAACATCAGTAGAGATCATGTTTCCAGGAGGTTTTCCATTATTTTACTTTCATTATTCATCTCTAGACTGTAAATTCCTTGTGAGCAGGGATCTTGTCTACAGACTATATTGTACTCCCCCAAATGCTTAGTACAGTGCTCTGCACGAAGTTAGTGCTCAAAAATCCGATTGAGCGATCTCTGTCTATCTGACTTTTAACACTGGGTCCAATTATCAAGAGTTTTGCTTCTTAAAATGGGTTCTTTAACTGTTGTCAATTTCCTGCTCACAGTGGGCCCCAGTTTGGTGACTGGAGGACTCCCATGGCCATTTTGACAGCAAATTTTCTCCCTTCCTAGTGTTGCAGGCACTGATCTGAGATAAAACATACCCAGGGAGCTCCGGGAGGGAATGGTAGAGTTAAGGAGTTAGGGATCTGAGAAGCAGGGCACCTCCCCAGATTTCAACAGTCCCAGGCCTGTCAGTGTTAACCTGGCCCTGCTTCTTACTAAGGAACCAAGGTATGAACCCCAAGGTTGTCCCAGGTGAGCTTAGGCACAAAATGATCAGGGGAAGTTGGAGTTGAGTCACAAATCTTTGCAATGGTTTTCAGTCAAATCAATCTCAGCTATTTTCCCCCTGGTTTGATTTAGCTTTACTTCCGATTACTTTTTTATGGTGCTTATTATGTGCCAGGCACAGTACTAAAGTGTTGGGGTAGATACAAGATAATCAGGTTGGGCACAACCTCTCTCCCACTTGGGGCTCATAGTCCCAGTAGGAGGGAGAATTTAATCCCGATTTTACAGATGAAGGAACTGTGGCACAGGGAAGTTGCATGACTTGTTCAAGGACACACAGCAGACAAGTGGCAAATCAGGATTAGGACCTGGGTCTTCTGATTCCTAGTCCTGTGATCTTTCTACTTAGTCTGTCTCCTTCCTGCACTGCCTTGTTTATTTTCCTTGGGAGACTTACAAAGCACACCGCCATCCCCATTCAACTTTATGGAGTGAGGACTACTTCAGATTCATATTCTTATTTTATCAAAAATCCTAAGACACTGATGTAGGTAATGTGCTAGCTTGAGTTCCATGAAGCAAAGTGCTTCCTTGAAAAGCATTCATAGCCCTAAAAATCACATCTTAGTCATGGAGCCTCAATAAATGTTTCCTGAGGATGTGAATAAGGAGGAGGAGGAGAACTCAAGAATTATGAGGTCTCCCATTTCAGTCAATCAACAGGATTTTTGGAGCACAACATTAAATACTTAGCAAAGTACAATATGATTTAGTAGATATGATACTTGCTCTCAAGGAGTTGACCATCTACAAGACTAAGCATTATGGTGTCTGCAGCATACTAAGAACTAAATCTGCCTTTAAAATGTATAAGTTTTTTTATATATGTTTTTCAAAGAAAATTGGTCACTTATCACTTAAATATACATCCAGTCAAGGGAATACACTACTTCTTGAGAGAATTGAAGGTGTATTAATTCTCCCAGGCCACTAAGGTTTCAATAAAGACATTTAGCAAACTGTTTTGGAGCAAAATTTTCCCCCCAAATTCCCTAGTAGCCAGAACGAGTCAATTCAACTCCAATAGTGTCAAGAAAGTAATTTATTAACTTTACAATACTTGATTCCATGTATGTATTCATAATCTCCTGATTAACAAATCATATGTAGATCCCTTAAACTCAGAACAGTTGTGAGACATGTTCACTGTCTTTTTATGTTCAAATTACAGATTAAAGATGCATTTAATATGTCAAAGATTAGAATATAAATATCATTCAGTTCTGTTTTGGAAGCACAGTGTTTTTTTGGATAGATGATCTTTTAAAAAGGAATTGGCCTCCAAAGCAAATACATTTCATATTTGTAATCTCTATTTCTGTCAATTAAGTAATGATGTTTATTGGTTTTATTGCTTTGGTCATTAAAAAGGTATAGGCCTCCAAAGTGAATACATTTTACACTTGTAATCTCTATATCTGTCAATGAAGCAATGATCTTTGTTCATATTTGTTGTTTTGCTCTGTACTAAGCTCTGGGAAAAGTACAGTGCAGTAGATAGACATGATTCCTGCCTAAAGGCGGAGACAGACATTAAAATAAATTACAGTTAGGGAAGTTCTTCTTTAAATAGATAGAATTTGGTATGATGTGGATTGCAAAGACAATTCTAAATAATCTATAGAGAAACAGTCTTTTAACAGCTCAGAGGAAGAGCATTATGTCATCGTTATTCCAAAGAGACCTTGAAAAACAAGATATGAAATCGCTTCAGTAAGAGACATAGAGGGAGGATACCTGTTTTCTTTGGGATAATCTGATCAAGGTGTGGTGCATCTGTAATTCTTCAGAATCTTGGTCAAGAAGAGTGTGCTGGTTACTCTCCAGCACTGGGAAGAGATTTAAATGAGCCCAGGTTTCACAAATATGAGAGAAAATTGCTTTACATTCCATCTGTATCCTTTGGGCATTTGGTATTCACCTCCCCCTCAACCCCATAGCACTTACATATCTGTAAGTGATTTATTTGTATTAGTATCTCTCTCCCCCAATAAATTATATGCTCCTTATTGGCTATGAACTCTTTTGTATTCTATTCTCCCAAGTGCTTAGTACAGTGCTCTGCACATAATAAGCACTCAATAAATGCTACTGATTGACTGATTTAAAGGGACCTAGCCTCCAGGTTCTAATCCCGTCTCCACCCCTTGTTTGCTGTGTGACTCTGGGCAAGTCACTTCTCCGTGTCTCCATGCTCTCATGTGTAATATAAAAATTTAGACTGTGAGCCCCCTTGGGACATGGACTGTGGCCAACCTGATTAACATTTATCTACCCTGGCCCTTAGTATAGTGTCTGGAACATAGTGAGCACTTAATAAACACCATTATTAAAGATGATAATTATGTGAATGCCTGCAAATGACAATACCTAAACACCGATCTGAACAGTGCATTTAGTTTTCTATAGCAATTTTTCGATTATTGAATTCTGCTACTTCCTTCAACTTGAAGCACTTCCAGTCACACCTTCCTAGGTACACTAATTGCATAAAGATTTTCTATGACTGTATCCCCCTTTAGATGGTCTGCTGTTTGAGGGCAGGGGACATACACTTTAATAGTGGCACGTGACAAGCACTGGGGTAGATAGAGATCATTTGATTTCTCTCTCTCATCTATCTCAATACCAACCCCTTTCCTACTTCCTCTTCCAGACCAAATATGCACTATACCATATGCACCAGACCACCCCTCTCTCCACCTTCAAAGTATTACTAGGGTCACATCTCCTCTAGAGACCTTGTCCAATTAAGTCCCCTTTTCAGTGGCTCTCTCTCCCTCTGAGTCATCTTTGTACTTGTGTATATATCTTCAAATTACATATATTAGAAATTATTTATTCATATTAATGTCTGTTTCGCCTACTAGACTTTAAGCTTGTTTTGGGCAGGGAACTTATCTGTTAATTCTGTTGTATTGTACCATCTCAAGTGCTTAATATAGTGCTCTGCACACAAAAAGCTCACAGTAAATACCATTGATAGACTGAATGATCAGACATAGTTCCTGTTGCATAAATCACTCTCAGGACAGATTTTTTTTTTCCAATTTCATCCCATATATCTTCAAATCATCAAGTGCTATTTGGTAAGCGCTTACAATGTGCCAAGCACTGTACTAAGCTCAGGGACAGATACAAGATTATCAGTTCCCACTTGGGGCTCACAATCTAAGCAGGAGGGTGAACAAGCATTGAATCCCCATTTTATATTGGGGAAATTGAAGGACAAAGAAGCTAAGTGATTTGCCCAAGGTCACACAACAAACAAGTGTAGAGCCAAGAATAGAACCTAGATCTTCTGACTCCCAGGCCAGTAGTCCTTCCACTAGGCCATGATGCTTCACTGGGGTATTTATTAATGCTAATAAGAGCTACTTCCTAATCTGTGGCCTGTTTCAGCCTTAGTCATAGAAGGAAACTATTTTACAGCTTTACCTTCTGTACATATTCTTATTTCTCAAAAGGAAGGAATGATCATGAGTTTTCAACTGAAAATGATTAATTATGTTATATGAAGTTCTTACACTGTTTGTGTTTGATAGTAAAAAAGCCATGGAAAAATTAGCACTTTAGCATGTGTAGAGCACTGTGCTAAGCAGTGGGGTAGCTATAGAGCCAAGTGTTTGTTCTTCTCTCTCCTGCTTCAGTCTTTACTTCTTACCAAGAGTTTCTTTTCTATTTCAACTCTTTGGGAGAAATAGTAAGCTAAGGTCTTCAAAAAAACACCCCAGTACATGGCAAATTAATCCCAACTAATAATGATAATAATTATTTAATTTGTTAAATACTTTGTGCCAAGGACTTTACTAAGTCCTGGGGTAGGGATAATATCCTCAAATCATATACAGTCTTTATCCCACATGTGGCTCACGGTCTAAAACAGAGAAAGTATTTACTCCCCATTTTGCGGATGAGGAAACTAAGGCACAGAAAAGTTAAGTGGTTTGCCCACACTCACACAGCAGACAAGTGGGAGAGCCAGGATTAGAAGTCAGGTCTTCTGCCCTATGGTCCTTCCCCTAGGTCACATAAATTTTTCAAATCAAAGATTCTCCAATTCTTCCTCCAAATCAGAGGAGGGGCCATGCAAATCAGTACTCAAAGGGGAGCTTTAACAATAAATATTTCCTTAGAGAAAAGAGTTTTGTGGAAAATCCACAGCCTTTCTTCACAAACAACTATTAGCTCTCAAACTACCAACTTTCACCAGGTAATTAACAGGTTGTCAAAGGAATTTTTCGCTATTGCACTACTCAGTCGCATACCTTACCATATTTAGGCTGAAGGTGTTTTAAATGCTCATTATCAAATAGCAAACAAAACAATCTCTGTTTAAGTGGATTAAAAATGGGGGTGTGAGAAGGCTAGTCCTGTTTTTAATGGGTGGGCTTATGAATTCTGGATTCTTCCAAGGCTTTTGATTTAGAAGATCTAATACAATCGGATACAGATTCATCTTTAGGATCCTTCTGAAGGGGGTAAATCATGGCATTGTCTGGTGCCATCAAAGTTGCCATCCCATGATGCCCCCGAGTTGTACCAGATCAGTGGCCCATCTTTCTCTTTGTCCACAGTTTCAGGTAACACTCGGGGTTTGTTGGTGAACAATAGAGGTCATCCTGTCAGTTTATCAAGTGCTCTGTCTTGCTTCTAAAAACTTTTCTTGGGGGCAAAAGAACAGGGTCATAAAAGGGGGAAATGACCTGCTGAGTAGAGGCTATCAGCTTTTATAGCAGGAGGTTGGGGGTGGGGAGGGTGCTGTTTTTCACAGGAAGAAACTATTCTGTGACCATGACAACCAAAATGCCACACATAATCCAGGGGATGATGGAGAGGTGTTGTTAATGTTGTGAGCAGTAAAAAGTGTCAGGGTTTGGTTACTGACTGCCACTTTATCAGTAGCAAGCTTTCCTTCATCTCATTGTACATAGAGAGTTAGTCGAGTTTAATGGATTTTTAGGCACATCTTCACTAATTTATTCTGTCTTTAGATCACACCTTTTTTTACGATATTTGTTAAGTGCTTATTATGTGCCAGGCACAGTACTAAGCATTAGGTAGATATAAACTAATCAGATTAGACACAGTCCCACATGGGGCTCATGTCTTAATGCCCACTTTACAGTTGAGGTAGCTGAGGCACAAAGAAGTGAAACGACTTGCCCAAGGTCGCACAGGGAACAAGTGGCTGAACCAAGATTAGAACCCAGGTTCTTCTGACTTTCAGGCTCATGCTCTATTCATAGGCCGCGCTGCTTCCCATGTGTAGAAGGTAAGTGTGTGGTCTGAAAGAAACCAGGGTAGGGGGTGGTGACGGTGACTATACCTATTCACATCATTTCTAATTCTTTTCACGCTCATCAAAAATTGTATTTCTCAGCGAGTTTTCTTTTCTTCATGGGGCAAGGAAGGGGAACAATATGACTCTTTTTAAAAGCAAATATTGAAAAGTTAATCAAGCAAATGCACAAGACCAATGGGATAATGCTGAAGAGCTTCAGAACTCCTTTAGATTGGCCTGTTTGGTAGATCCGTGATTATCCAAGGGAATATAAAATAATAAATGGTAACAAAAGCATCATTTGAAGGGATCAAAATCTCAAGGAGATAATTACAAATAATGGCTTTTAGGAACACTGACAATAATACAGTTAAAATGAGTTCAGAGTCAGCCCTCTGGGTTCACTCAATGATTAAATTTAAATGGAGGAAAATATTGGATTTTGTATTTTTAAACAATACAAGAGGGTGATTCAAGCCTGATATTGTTTCACTAGGAACCTACTCCTTTGCTTTAGGATTATTTAAAAAAATTATTTGCATCTGTTAATGAAACCTATAATGAAAGCTTGCTTTTTTAAAACCTGGCTACCAGTAGTGGGTGAATTTATTCCAGCTTCATCCCTTTAGGGTCTGGGGAGGAAAAGGGAGAGAAAGTCGAAACAGAGATTTGGTTCGGCTGCAGACTAAAGAACATCTCGGTATAGCACTGCTTCTGTTTTGTAGATTTCTAGACTGCGAGTCTGTTGTTGGGTAGGGATTTTTTCTATTTGTTGCTGAATTGTACTTTCCAAGAACTTAGTACAGTGCTCTGCACACAGTAAGCATGAATGGATGAATGAATCAGAGACTATCCTCACTACTGCTGGACCCCATTAAACTTTTTCAGTTCAAGGCTTTTGGACATTTTGAAATGGGTTCATGTGCCAGCTCTCTGGAGGAGTCTTGTTTTACTTGCTTTACAAGAGGACTAGCAGGGGTGTATGTGTTATATAATGTTACTATCAATGGTGATAAGAGAGATCAGATTTGGAACTCTAATATGGGAATTTTAATTCCATTTTTGGATTTTGCCTGACTCTAATAGTCACAGAGATGAAAGGAAAAGGAAGGGGAAACACCCCCCCTCCCCCAAAAACCAACCAAAAAAGAGTTGTTCCCATATATTGCACTTGTCCCCAGTTTCCTGTTACTTGCCGAGTAAAGGAATAAAGTGAATGGGTAGCTTGTTGCCCCCTTTCCACTTCCAGGTATAGAATAATGTTGAGGACAGGTTGGAGATACTTTCACTTTTCAAAGAATTTTCATTTCAGCTATCTCATTTCACCTCTTTTGCATCTTTGTGATGTAAGGAGATGCAGAGTATTCCCATTTTTCAGCTAAGGTAACTGAGGCTCAGAGAAATTAGGTGACTTGCCTAAGGTCACATAACATGTCGGTACGAAAATCCATACCCCACTCCCACACTGCCTTTCTCGCAAATTGAGGCTAACCCGTTTGGAAACTGTCTTCAGAGAACAGTGGGTGGATTCCAGGATGTACATGTGAGAGAAGCCTGGAATTATGGATTGAGGTTGAACGTGCGGCTAACAGTTGCCATTATTGATCAAGAAAATGTAGCAAGAAGTTGAAGATGAGAAACAGTTTAATGGGTAGAGCATGGGCCTGGGAGTCAGAAGGACCTGGATTCTAAATCCGGTGGCTCCACTTGTCTGCTGTGTGACCTTAGGCAAGTCACTAAACTTCTCTGTGCTTCAGTTATCTTCATCTCCCATTGCTTCCAAAGCTTCAAAAAAAGTCACTCTTTTCTTGATAGCAGTGGCTCATGTTGGTCTATCCTCAGAGTTTGACTTCCAGTTTTCAGCTGAGTTGCAGCATTGTTTGAGGCTTTGTTTTGCTGTGTCCTGAAAATTGTTTCCTCTGATCGCCTTGCTTCTGGTTTCCCAATTTCAGCTCTCCATAAGATAGTTCTTTGGTATGCAGTTGTTGCTTATTCTCCTCACATATTCTACCCATTGTAACTCCCTTAAAGTAAGAATAACGTTGTTGCCAGGCAAGCAGTTTTTTTTCCCCAGAACTTGATGGATCATGATATTGTTTTAGGAACCTCTCTCCCAAAAACACAAATGGGTGTAAACTGATCCACAGTTGACATACAGGTGACACACAGTTGATCTGGGGTAGGAAGAAATAGTTTTGAGTGTGTATATGTTCGTGACATCCCTACCACCCAAGCAACAAAATACACACCTCTTGTAGGACTAGTGTGCCTGTTTCTTCATCTGTAAAATGGGGATGCAATACTTGTTCTCCCTCCCTCTTATATTGTGAGCCCTGTGTGGCAGACACAGGGTCTTATGTACCTATATGGTACCTACTCCATTGCTTAGTACAGTGCTTAGCACATAATAGGTATTTAATGAAAACTATAATTATATTTGTTGGTATTATGATTCTGATTATTAAATAGCAATGAAAGAAATTTCAAACTATAATTTGCTCAGGTTCAGGAGGGGATACCCTTAATCCTTTTAGCTGTCTCTTGACACATCAAGTCCTACCTTCTAAACAAGATTTGCCTCTGCTTCTACCGCTGCTTGGAAAGAGGCTCAGAAAAGCAGGGTTAGCTTGAGCCCATGACAGGATTGTTAGATAAACACCAACCCCAAAGTCTGTAAATCTTACACTCAGAATTGAGCTAAAACTAAATAGAATTTGATCCTGCATCAGTAATCTCACTGGACTGCCTGCCTTGCCATCTCGTCTGGCTGGTTCTGCTGACGGCAGCATAATATGATCTAAATTCCACAGGCCGCAACATCTCCAGGATATGATCCACGTGATGAAAATTGGTTAGGTTCCAGGGCTACTTTGTTATATAACTAAAAATGCGGTCGTATCAGGTTTATCATAAAGTCTGATAACTCTCAACCCACAGAGACTTACCTGTGCCAAAACATCCTGAAAGATCTTACTTCTCACTATAACCCAGAGTATAATGGGGAGGAATTCTGCAAAGTCAACTGACAAAAAGATTCAAGTTCCATTTAAGCTACAGTGCATTGTAAAACCCACCTACTAATCTCCTCTTTTCCTACAGAGCATCCATTCTGTTAATCGAGACTCCCAGAAGGCACTCAAAGCAAAACATGTCACGAGTCGCCTAAATCACAAGGATGGATAAGCCCTTCCTTGGATAAAGAAAATAGTCTTAAATGGCTGAATCCTTGGGTGGGTTCCATTAAAAGATGTGATAACCTCACTACATGGACAAAAGAAGACAAAGATAGTGCTGTGGGGAAGGTTAGCTACAAAATAATACAAGAATTTTGAGAAGTAATGGTTGTCATCATGAGAACTGCTGAGCAGTAAAAGTCGGAAAGCATTCAACTTTCCAAGTAGTGAGACCCACCCACCATAGAAGATGAATGGAAGTAGGATCAATCAATGATAATGATAATAATTGTGGTATTTCAGTGCTTACGATGTGTTAAGTGCTGTACTAAGCTCTGGAGTACATACAAGGTAATCAGGTCCCAGATGGGGTTCACATTCTGAGTAGGAGGGAGAACAGGATTTGAATCCCCATTCTGCAGATGAGGGAACAGAAGCATGGAGAAGTTAAGTGACTTGTCCAAGGTCACACACTACCAAGTGTCAGGAGCTGGAATGAGAACCCAGAGCTTTCTGACTCCCAGACCCATGCTCTATCCATTAGGCAATGCTGCTTCTCTGGTATTTAATTCAGAGGTGTTTATTACTGTGTGCAGAGAACTGTACTAAGAGCTGGGAAAGAATTTGCAGGTGAGAATTAGATTATGGTTCCTGGTCCTCTAGAGGCTCACAATCCAAGAATATGAATAATAATAACAATAATTATATAGTCAAATGTACAACAGAATAAATGCATCTTTAGTTAAAAGTGCTAAGGATGGCTATAAAGAAGTATTTAGGTGCTATAGGCAACTAAAGCATTTATATAATTAATGGCATCTGAGCAGTTAACTGTGTACAGTGCACTATACAAAACACTGTACAATACAACAGAGTCGGTAGACATGTTCCCTTGACCTGAGGTGGTGAAAATTAATCATGGAAGGCATCTTGAAGAAGGAAGGATTTCAGGAGGACTTTGGATATGGAATGGGCTGAGGTCTGTTGGATTTGGGGAGGAAGGGAGTTTCAAGCCAGAGAAAGAATGTGGGAGATAGAACGGAGGCAGAAGAGGTGAGAAGGAGGCACAGTTAGAAGGTGAGCTTGGGAGGAATGAAGAGAGAAAGTCCATTCAATCACATTTATTAAGCATATACTGTGGGCAAAGTACTATACTAAAGGTGATGAGTGACGAGAGCAGATTATGTAAGGTGGTTGAGTTGATGGAAAATCTTGAGGTTGATTATGAGCAGTTTTTCTTGTTATGAAGAGGTAGAAGGCAGTGGGGAATTCTGAGTGGAGACATATGTATTAAGTGATGTTTTAAGGAGATGATCCAACATAGTGTAGAAATTGAAGGCAGGGAGGCAGAGGTAGGGAGACCAGCAAGGAGGACTATACAGTAGTCTAGCCACCCTATGACTAGAGCTAGACCAGTAGCACAGTAGTTTGGGTGAAGAGGAAAGAGTGGCAGCAGATGGAATATGAAGTTGAAGAACAGTGTGGAGTCAAAGAGGATGCCAAGGTTATGGACTTCTGGACAGGGAGTTTGGTGGTATTAATAGAGATAGAAAATTTCAGAAGAGAAATACATTTAGGAAAGAAAATAGAGAAGCAGTGTGGTCTAATAGAAATAACACAGGCCTGGGTAGCTGGAGGGCCTGGGTAGCTGGAGGCCAAGGGTAGCTGGAGGGCCTGGGTTTTAATCACAGCTCCAAACCTTGTCTGCTTAACTTCTTAACTTCTCTGTGCCTCAGTTACTTAACTAAGATACTTAATTTCTCTGTGCCTCAGTTACCTCATCTATAAAATGGGGATAAAGAATGTGAGCCCCTCTTGGGATATAGATTGAGTCCAACCCAATTATCTTGTATGTGCCCCAGCATTTAGAACAGTTCCTGGCACATAGGAAGCATTTAGCAAATACCATGGTAAAAGAAAAAAGAGAAAGTGTTTCGTTCACTTGGAGGAGCTGGCAGGACATCCACGTGGAGATATCTTGAAGAGAATTCAGTACTGCACGTTAGATGAAGAGTCCAAAGCTAGAGAGGTAGATTTAGCAGTCATCTGCAGCAGAGAGGTGGTAGCTGAAGCCATGTAAGTGGACAAGCTACTGGAGAGAATGGATAAAGAATGAGAAAAGTAGGGGGAACAGAACAGAGCTTAGTGGGACATCCACAGTTAAGGAATGAGAGGAGGAGCCCATGAACAGAACTGAGGAGAAGCAGTGTAGAGTGGAAGCAGCAAAAATCTTGATATTGTTTCTAGAAGAAGGGAGTAGTCCACAGCATCAAATAATAATCTTGGTATTTGTTAAATGCTTTATTATGTGTCAAGCACTTTTCTAAGAGCTGGGGTATATACCAGCTAATCAGGTTGGACACAGACCCTGTACCACCTGCTGCTCACACTCTTCATCTCCCTTCTACAGATGAAGTAACGGAGGCACAGAGAAGTGAAGTAACATACCTGAGGTCTCACAGCAGACAAGTGATGGTGTGTCAAGCACTTTTCTAAGAGATGGGGTAGATACCAGCTAATCAGGTTGGACACAGACCCTGTACCACCTGCTGCTCACAGCAGACAAGTGGTGGAGCTGGGATTAGAATTCAGGTCCTTCTGAATGCGAGGCCTGTTCTCTATCCACTAGGCCATGCTGCTTCCTAAAGTCAAAGACAGCCAAAATAATCTAGAAAGAACCGAGAAAGAAAGAAAGGGGAAGAAGGATACTCAGCAGAGTAGATACAGGAATCTTCCTCATCCTCTCTACTTTCTGTTTTGCAGTCGCCACCAGCCCCTCTCCTCACTCCTATCCCATCCATCCTGGATCCTGGTCCCCTGACTTTCAAGTACAGGTAGTGGGGTATGGTTAGGCATCCAGGAGCAGTGAAGCCTGCAGCATTAGCTTCCAATCATGTTTACTGAGCTCTTACCATGTGCAGAGCACTTTACTAAGCGCTTGGGAGAGTACAATATAATAGTCACATTCCCTGACCACAGAGAGTTTACAGGCTAGAGGGGGAGACAGAAATTTATATATATATATATACATATATATATATATACAATGACAGATATGTACAACAGTGCTGTGGGGCTGCAAGGGGGGATGAATAAGGGGAATAATCAAGTCAGAGCAGCCCAGAAGGGAGTTCAAGGTCCAATGTGTTGGAACTACACAAAGCCCTTGGAAGATTTGGGTTGGGGAAAGAAGTCTGGATTCTAGAAAGCCTTAGAACACTAAAGGAGATGAAGGGAGAGGGGGGAGAATCAAGTTTGGGGATATGTACAGGAAATTGAGGGTCTATGTCGCTCTACTAGAAAGAGATTGGAGATATTACTTCAGGTACTACTAAATCAGTGTAAGTTAATGTGAATCAGATGGTTTGGTTACGGGGGGAAAGAAAAGATGGAGGACTGTGATAAGTTACCTGTTCAAGTGGTGCTGGAGAAAAACAGGAAATGGGGCGAGTTCACATACCTTGGAAAAATCTAACTTCATTGAGAAACTAACTTCCCGGAGGTGGAATGGGGGAGATGGAAGGGAAGGAAGGACAGATTACCAGGGGAAATATCCACACCAAATACTCAAATTTAAGCACCACCACCAGTGTTCATTTAATCAATGGACTGTTTCCTCCATAGACTGTAAGCTCCTTGATGACAGGGATTATTTCTACCAGCTCTTTTTTTTAATGACATTTGTTAAATGCTAACTACATGCCAGGCCCTATACTAAGTGCTGGGATAATCAAGCTAATCAATTAGCTAATCAGATACAAGCTAATCAGGTTAGACACAGTCCATATTCCACATGGGGCTTACAGTCCTAATCCCCATTTTACAGATGAGGTAACTGAGGTAACTGGGAAGTTAAGTGTGTCCAAGGTCACACAGCAGATGAATGGCAGAGCTGGAATCAGAGCCCAGGTCCTTCTGAATCCCAGGCCTGTGGTCTATCCAGTAGCCCATACTCACTCTCACTGCTCACTCTATTGTACTGTACTCTCCCAAATGCTAGGGTACTAAACACTGTACTAAGGTACAGTACTCTGCACACGATAAGGACTCAATAAATACCATTGATTGATTCCAGAGGAAATTTATTTTAATTGCACAGTTCCTGTTAGCTCTTTGTAGTTAAGTGAAGCTCATTCCTTAGCAGCCCTTGGATTTTGGAACCTCCTATTCCCCGAATTTGTTGGCGAGCTAAGATCCTATTGTCTACTATATTGCTTCATTAGACCATCTCTGTGAAGTGGGAAGGTGACAGATCCATGAACCGAGAAACAGCGTGACCTAGTGGATAAAGCCCGGGACTGGGAGTCAGAAGGACCTGGGTTCTAATCCTGGCCCTGTCATTTGTCTTTTGTGTGACCCTGGGCAAGTCTCTTCTCCGTGCCTTAGTTACCTCATCCGTAAATTGGGGATTAAAGCTGTGAGCCCCATGTGGGACATGGACTGCATCCAACCTGATTATATTGTATATAGCCCAGCATTCATTCATTCAATTGTATTTATTGAGCGCTTACTGTGTGCAGAGCACTGTATTAATCACTTGGAATGTACAATTCGGCAACAGATAGAGACACTTAGTACAGTGCCTGACACATAGTAAGCACTTGACAAATACCATTAGAAAAAAAAAACCCTCAAAGAGAAGAAAACTGAACAAGAAAGAACAGGAACTCAGAAAATCAGTGACATTGTCAGAGGATCTCTCACCAAGGTCTAAAATCCTATTTATTGAACACAACTATGAGTTTCCTTTTCTCCCCCGAAAGCTAAGGCATGACAGTGGTCTCTTATGGCAGCCTGTCACTGAATGAGTATTCAACTAGTATTCTCTTTTCTCATAAAACCAAAAATATCTTGCCACATCTAATGCCAATTTATTTCTATTCTTCCAAAAGAATCCTTCAGACTGAAAGCAGTCAGTGCTTTTAGCCCTTAAACACTTAATTAATTTCTTGGAAATGACATCCTGTGTCCATAAACCAGGCATCAACATACAATGAAGTAGTTTCATGAGCTTTTGCCGTGTTTTTGATTGTCTGTTCATTACACATGTCAGTGTGGATACAATTCCCAATGTCTTTTGGAAAGTTAAATTAATGAAGACTCTGGCCAAATTCTGGCGTGCATTATTCATGGCTGGTGACATCTGCAAAGCACAATGTCTAATAAAAACCATATGGCAAGTAAACAAATTCTTCTTTTTACAGCGATTAAATTCCTAGTTTTGGATAGATGTTACTCTCCCTGATTCTAAACAAATATTGCAAAGTGAGAAATAAACAAAGACTGTAATTTCTTGCGGTTATAAAATCAAGTGACCACATTTGACCACTCTTTATTAAGTAGGTATTCATATTCCTTTATGTGTAAGTATCTGTCCTCATTTAATGGAGAATGCTTTCTGAAATAACAGCAATTTTAAGGTAGTTTGGCTAGAGAAAGGCCTGCCAAAACCCATGTGAAAAAAAAGCCTCTGACCAACATGTTTCTCAATGAAGCTTAGACTTTTCCAAGTTATGTGAACAATCCACATTTCCTGTTTTTCTCCAGCACAGCTTGAACAGGTTACTTATCACTGTCTTCATCTTTTCTTTGCATTGCAAACCTTCATTCCTTCCGGGCAAATTGAATGAAAAAAAACAAAAAACAAGTTTTGTACTGCAGACTGAATCTTTATTTATTTAACATGAAGGTAACCATGTTAGAAACTGGGGTTGACTCTTCCAATGTCATTTATGTTTCAAAAATTACAAAAGGCAGCAAGAAATTTTCCAGGAAAGTTCAGCACAGGTCTTCAAAAATATAGTCATTGGTTTGCTGTTAGTGAATGCTTGGTCCTCAGGAGAATTGATGCCTCTCTCACTTCCAGCTCAGCTAGTAGTAAGTGTTGGAGCTCTTATATGTGTATAACAGAATTGACCCTTTTTTTTGTTTTTCAAATAGTATTCATTAAACATATATTATGTGGAAGGCAGTGTCCTAAAGGCTGGTGCAGAAACCAGGTAATCAGGTTGGACACAATCCCTGTCGCACATGGGGCTCACAATTTTAACCCCCATTTTACAGATGAGGCACAGAAAAGTGAAGTGACTTTGCAAGGTCACTCTGCAGAGCCAGGACTAGAAACCTGGTCCTTCTGACTCCCAGGCCCCTGGTCTGGAATTCCGTGCATGATGGGTGGGTAGGTATAGGTGTAGACTAGGTGCAGTTGAGTATACCTTGTTCAGAACAATGGGCCCAAAGGAAAGGACTTCAAAGGTACTGCAGAGTTTGGTAGGACAAAAGGGCAAAATAGGAATTATTTGGAAAGGAGGAATGGAAGAGATTTCATTCATTCATTCATTCAATAGTATTTATTGAGCACTTACTATGTGCAGAGCACTGTACTAAGTGCTTGGAATGAACAAGTCGGCAACAGATAAAGACAGTCCCTGCCCTTTGACGGGCTTATAGTCTAATCGGGGGAAACAGACAGACAAGAACAATGGCAATAAATAGAGTCAAGGGGAAGAACATCTCGTAAGATCAATAGCAACTAAATAGAATCAAGGTGATGTACATTTCATTAACAAAATAAATAGGGTAATGAAAATATATACAGTTGAGCAGACGAGTACAGTGCTGAGGGGATGGGAAGGGAGGGGGGAGGAGCAGAGGGAAATTGGGGGAAAAGAGGGTTAAGCTGCGGAGAGGTGAAGGGGGGGCGGTAGAGGGAGTAGAGGGAGAAGGGGAGCTCAGTCTGGGAAGGCCTCTTGGAGGAGGTGAGTTTTAAGTAGGGTTTTGAAGAGGGGAAGAGAATCAGTTTGGCAGAGGTGAGGAGGGAGGGCATTCCAGGACTGCGGGAGGACGTGACCCAGGGGTCGACGGCGGGATAGGCGAGACCAAGGGACGGTGAGGAGGTGGGCGGCAGAGGAGCGGAGCGTGCGGGGTGGGCAGTAGAAAGAGAGAAGGGAGGAGAGGTAGGAAGGGGCAAGGTGATGGAGAGCCTTGAAGCCTAGAGTGAGGAGTTTCTGTTTGGAGCGGAGGTTGATAGGCAACCACTGGAGGTGTTTAAGAAGGGGAGTGACATGCCCAGAGCGTTTCTGCAGGAAGATGAGCCGGGCAGCGGAGTGAAGAATAGACTGGAGCGGGGCGAGAGAGGAGGAAGGGAGATCAGAGAGAAGGCTGACAGAGTAGTCTAGCCGGGATATAACGAGAGCCTGTAGCATTAAGGTAGCCGTTTGGGTGGAGAGGAAAGGACGGATCTTGGCGATATTGTAAAGGTGAAACCGGCAGGTCTTGGTAACAGATAGGATGTGTGGGGTGAATGAGAGAGACGAGTCAAGGATGACACCGAGATTGCGGGCCTGAGAGACGGGAAGGATGGTCGTGCCATCCATGGTGATAGGGAAGTCTGGGAGAGGACCGGGCTTGGGAGGGAAGATGAGGAGCTCAGTCTTGCTCATGTTGAGTTTTAGGTGGTGGGCCGACAGCCAGGTGGAGACATCCTGGAGGCAGGAGGAGATGCGAGCCTGAAGGGAGGGGGAGAGGACAGGGGCAGAGATGTAGATCTGCGTGTCATCTGCGTAGAGATGGTAGTCAAAGCCGTGAGAGCGAATGAGTTCACCAAGGGAGTGAGTGTAAATGGAGAACAGAAGAGGGCCAAGAACTGACCCTTGAGGAACTCCAACAGTTAAAGGATGGGAGGGGGAGGAGGCACCTGCGAAGGAGACCGAGAATGACCAGCCAGAGAGATAAGAGGAGAACCAGGAGAGGGCTGAGTCCATGAAGCCAAGGTGAGATAAGGTGTGGAGGAGGAGGGGATGGTCGACAGTGTCAAAGGCAGCAGAGAGGTCAAGGAGGATTAGAATGGAGTAGGAGCCATTGGATTTGGCAAGAAGGAGGTCATGGGTGACCTTAGAGAGAGCAGTCTCGGTAGAGTGAAGGGGACGGAAGCCAGATTGGAGGGGGTCCAGGAGAGAATGGGAGTTAAGGAATGCTTAATTTCATATTAAGCAGTGGTGATGTTCAGAGATTGGGAGAATAAGAATAAAGAGCCTGGGGGGTGGCACCCTGATTTTGACACTTGTGATTAGGCTTAAGGAAATCATTTCATTGCTCATCCAAGTGAGTCCTACAGGAAATATCCCCCATGTTCTTGTCAACATTTTGTACTCGGATTGGGATGAGAGAGGAGGTTGGATGTTTTCAGGAAAAGTGAGTGGCTGACAGTGTTGAAGACAGCTGAGAGGTAGAGGAGGATTAAGATAGAGTAGAGGCTTTTGAATTTGACAAGAAGGAGGTGGTTGGTGAGAAGGCAGTTTTGATGGAGTGAAGGAGCAGGAAGCCAAATTGGATGATGAAATGGGTTATTGATGGAGACTGTGGGATCCCTTATTCTTAATGTTTTAAAAGCAGGGTTATTTAATTTATTAGGGGAAGGGAATGGAAATCAATGACGACCTCCCAGCGGTCCCTCAAGACCTAATATTCTGTGATTTTTGGATATCTGAGCCCTTCAAAATGCAATTCTTAAAATAGTTGCAATAATCTTTCATGACTTCCTGTAAAGCATATCCAGATATACTCTGAATCATTTTACTTGGTTTGGAATTTAGCCCTAACCTTTGCTAAAATATTTATTTTCTATTATTTTCCCAAGCCCGAGATGTCATTCTTCAGATTTCAGCACCCAGAGCAAAGAAAATTAAGGAAGTTTACGTTTTAGGCTGTCACATTTTCCTAACTCTGATAATGTTTGATATTTGATCTAGTATTATAACATTATAAGTATTCAATAATTTCATGTTTGTACACATATATGTCTTTAAGTCTGGACACATGGGTCTCAGCTCTAAAAGAGCTGTAGGCCTTGATTGTTTCTTCTGTGCATTTTGGTTGCAAGACATGTTTCTTTCATTTCACACATCCCTGCATTGCAAAATGAAAGTATTAGTGACTTAACTCAGAGTTGGAAAGGGGTCTTATTCACTGTTTCTTTGATTGAACTTCTTTAACCAGCTGTAGCTATTTTAGGGCACTAAATAGCCTCACGTTTGGCTCTCCTACTCTCTAGAGATGTCAGAAACTTGTGGGAAGCAGATAGTTTATGCAGCAATGAAAAATAGCAGAGACTGTTTTCTTCCAAAGTTCAGAAGTCCTCAGAGTGACATCATCATAAAGGATCACTCTTGGTTTTTATCTAATGCAAATGGATAAAGTCTAAAAATGTTTTTTCATTCACTCGTATTTATTGAATTCTTACTGCATACAGAGAACTGTACTAAGCCCTTGGGAGAGTCCATTACAACAATAAACAATCACATTCCCTGCCCACAACGAGCTTACAGTCTAGAAGATAATGATGATATTTGTTAAGTGCTTACTATGCATAGACACTGTAATAAGTGCTGGGGTGCATACAAGCAAATCGAGCTTCGCAGGCACTCTTGTCCTTTAATTCTTAATCAGTCCATCCAATGATCTCTGTTCACGGTTGCAATTTAAGGACAGCATTTAATAAATACTACCACTACTAATGGTATTTAAGTGCATATTATGTGCCAAGCACTGTTCTAAATGCTGGGGTAGATACAAGTTAATGAGTTTGAACACAGTCCCTGTCCCGCATTGGACTCACACTGTTAATCCCCATTTTACAGATGAGGTAGCTGAGGCCCAGAGAAGTGAAGTGACTTGCCCAAGGTCATACAGCAGACTTGTGGGGATATCAGCATTAGAACCCAGATCTTTCAGACTCCCACACCCGTGCTTTAGCCACTAAGCCACAATGGTTCTCTTCTACTACTGTTACTACTACTACTAACTGTAATGAGTGAGAAACAAGGAGAGAGTGGAGAGCGAACTGATGGAGTGCCTTAAACTAATGGCAGGAAACATCTCTCTTTGGAACATCTCAAGCACTTAGTAAAATGCATTATACTGAGTGGGATCTCCATAAATTATTCTCCTCCTTACCTTCCTTTTCTTTCTTGCCCATACCCTTCCTTCTTCTACTAGTACTATTACTACTAATCTAGGCAACGTTGGGTTTTTGCATAAAGGATTGAAAATGTTTTATCTGCTGTTGCTTAAATGATGGGTGTTGCCATGTTGCCTTCTACTTAATTTTCTTTTGAAAAAGTTCTGGTGATAAATTCATGTTCTTTACTTTCTCGGAGGAAGGATGCCATTTGAATAAATTTTTCCAACACTGTCCTTTGTGGGGATTCTATTCCAAAGGTGAAAACTCCTACCAGTTCTGGCAGTAGCATCTCCAGCCATCTACATTTTCCTTCAGAACAGAGAGGACGAGACTGACATAAAATTTCTCTTTGATTTCAATCCAAGCATGCAGTGTTAGGACACTCACATCCATGATTATGCTGCTTGAGGCAGAGGGTCGAATTTGAGCTCATTAATTTCTTTGAGAGCTCATCAAGTTGGTTTAAGAGTTTGTTCTTAATAAATGCAAAACTGTAAAGTCAGCATTTCTCTCTTGGTCTTGTCTTTCAGAAGATGGCATAAGCACTTCTTCTTTTTAGCTGACAATCTCCCACTTGCTTAGTACTTTGATTTTACATAGCTTCAATTTTCGGACCACAATTGTGATGATAAGCAGATTCTGCTTCAGACAGTGAGGTAAGCAGTTACTCCAGGAGCATCATACCATTTACATAGCCAAGATAGCTACCATGTGGGCCGCCCAAGATGGCACCTGTATCAGACCTCCTCATCCATATGGCCATCAAGCATGCCCAAATCCACTGGTGCTCCAACCCCAACATGACTGGACAAATATGGCTATCGCTTGGTTTATTTTTAACACAGATCCTCTGCTTCTCCACTCCCAGAAATCAAAGAGTCTTTTTAAAGGGTTTGGCTTTCTTTCTTTAAATGGAAGTGAGATTTTTCTCTCCATCCCATCCCTTTCCAACTCCAGTGGCAGCAACAAGGTACTTGCTTCCAGAGGGTCAAAGCTTCTCTTTGTTTGGGACTGGGTCATCTTCTGATCTGGGGTGCAAGTCCAGTGTGAGGACTGATAGTTAATAGCTGGCTCTAACAAATCCAAGTGGTAAGGTCTTCATCTAGACTGCAAGCTCCCTGTGGGCAGGGACTGTGTCTGTCTACTCTTTTCTACTGTATTCACCCAAGTGCTTAGTATAGGGCTCTGCACCCAGTAAATAACATTGATTGATTGATGATGGCATTCATGTGTGTCCAGTTGGGGAAAAAAACACCCTCTCATTCTTGACCTCTAGAAAAAACCCTATCCTGTCAGCACTTTATGGCTGGATGAAACCAGCATGTGAATTGAATCAGTTGGGATGATACAAATTATCTTGGTTTCTGAGGACCCGTGAAAAGGAAAGATCTCCAGCTTGCATGCTTGATATTTTCTCTCCCTCTCTTTCACTGGAAGCCCTGTGTGGGACAGGGACTTTATCAGTTATGGTTATTTGTATCCCCCCCCAGCACTTAGTACAGTGTCTGTCACATTGTAAGTGCTTTACAAATACCCAAATAGTAATTTAGTCAGAACCAAACTGCAGGCAAGGGACTGAATCAATATATTGTCCAAGAGACCCATCCCCACTAATTTCCCCTCTCCTCATCCTTCATCTCCCCAACTGCCACTGCAGTACTTGGCCTATACTTGAAAACTCATCACCGCATCAGTCAGTCATTTGTATTTATTGAGCGTTTAATGTTTTCAGAGCACTGTACCAAGCACTTGGGAGAGTACAATATAGCAATAAAACAGACACTTTTCCATATCATTATACTTTATTACTTCCTTGTATCTGTAATTTATTTTAGCATCTGTCTCTCCTTCTAGACTGTAAACCCCTTCAGGGAGGGGATCATGTCCACCAATTTGATTATACTCTCCCCAAGAACTTAGTATAGTGGTTTGCCCACGGTAGGGGCTCCATAAATACTATTGATTGTTTTGGTCTATGATTCTATGTGCTCCCCTTTCTATCCCCCAAACACTCCAGCCAGTAATCACAAACACTCTAAAAATGATTTTCTTTAGTCTCAAAATGACCAAGAAACATTAAGTAGGTTGTGTGGCCTAGTGGAAAGAACACAGGCTCATCCTAAAACCTGGATTCTAATTTTACTCTGGTATGGGACCTTGGGCATGTCAGTGAATGTATTTTGTGCTTCAGATTCCTTATCTGTAAAATAGGGACAAAACTGGGATAAAAAACCTGCCTCAATATACCTCTTTGTGAACTCATGAATCATTTTTTTCACAAGATTTCAGTGTGTCATAGCTCAACACTGCAGGCTAAATCTACCTTGCATCCAAGAGCTACAGCATACTGAATAATTGTCATCATCTTCCTCCTAATTAAAAAGAACAATGATAATTGTAGTAATCCATAAGCGTTTACTATGATTCAAGCACTGTACTAAGTACTGGTGTAAATACAAGCTAATCAGTGAAACACTGTCCCTCTCCCTCATCTGGTTCACAGTCTTAGTAGGTGGGAGAACAGGTATTCCTCATTTTATAGATGAGGAAAGGATATAAGTAAGGTAACTTGCTCAAGGTGACCTGGCAAGTGGTGGAGGTAGAATTAAAACCCAGCTTTTCTCACTCCTATGTGACATCTCCTAATTTTTATTTCCAGAATTCCAGCTTACTCCCGTCACCTTCCCTCTAGACTATAAGCTCCTCTTAGGCAGGGGATGTGTCTACCAACTCAGTTCAGTATGACTTAGTGGATAGAGCAGAGTCAGAAGGATTTGGGTTCTAATTCTGCTGCAGCCTCTATCTGTTGTGTGACCTTGGACGAGTCACTAAACTTCTCTTGGCCTTGGTTTCCTCATCTGTAAAATGGGGATTAAGACCATAGCCCCATGTGGGATAGGGACTGTGTCCAACCAGATTAACTTCTATCTATTCCATGGCTTAGAACAGTTTTGGCACATAATAAGCACTTAACAAATACCATAATAATAATTATTATGACTCTCTCAAGTGTTTAGTACAGTGCTCTGCTCAAAGTAAATGCTCAAATGATCCCATCTTTCCTCAATCCAGCCTAATGCATTCTGGGCTCCAAATCAGTTGATGTATGCTGGTCTTCATGGCTGCTTTAGTGCTTTCTAAATTTCAGGTGGGCTCTGGACATTAGACATTAGGATCAATTATTTACATGTAGTTTCCTGAAATCAGTATTCAGTTTCTTGCATTAACTATCTGTCTACCCAAACCCATGCAGATATTCAAAATCCTCAGTAAAACAAAAAGATAAATTGCTATTGTATATGAAGCCCAATAGATTTTTTCAATCTTAATAGATGACATCTCAAAAATCAATCTGTCTTGAATCTTCAAATTACATTTTCCAGTTGTGCATCAAACTGTTGTTTATAAAGTTCTTATACATTTAGATGCAGCGTGACCTAGTGCAAAGAGCGTGGACCTGGGAGTCAGAAGACCGGGTTCTAATATAGGCTCTGTCAGTTGTCTGCTGTGTGACTTTAGGGAAGTCATTAACTTCTCTTTGCCTCAGTTTTCTCAACTGTAAAATTGGTATTCAGTGCCTGTTCTCCATTCTACTTATGCTGTGAGCCCCATGTGGGAGAAGTGTGTCCGACCTGATTAACTTGTAGTTACCTTAGTGCTTAGAATAGTGCTTAACACTAAGTGCTTAACAAATACTGTAATGATAAATACCATAATAATTTTATTTGGAATTGCATCGTAACGTCTCATTGAATACCCATTGTGCCTGTTGGCTATTTAAGCTTCGGTTTTTCACTCAAGTTGCCATGTTAGTAGCTAAACTAAAACACACATAATGTAGATGAACCAATTACTACCAACCCAAACTCAGGAACTCCTTTTGAAGACCACGCAGCTCATGATATAAATCTTTCCAGATTCATAACAAAGCATACAATCTGCACCCTCATTATTTCAAAGAGCTCAAAGTTGCTTTGGAAGCATTTTTAATTAAACCTCACAAACCCGTGAGGTAGTAAGCATTACTATCACCATTTTACAGGTAGATAAACAAGCACAGAGAGGCTAGCCGGAGGCAAAGAAGGAAGTCCGAGATAGAATTTGGATCGGGGGTTGGTTTATACTTCCACTTCCAGATCAAACCAACAAACTAAACTATCTCTAAATCTGGAAGCATAAAACACAAGGTCTAGTTTGGCTTTTTCAGTAGCCAATCGAGTCTATTCGTGATGGTGGTTGAAATTTGTCATTTTCTTAGGCTGGGCCTCTCACGATAGTGCCTCCATTGCCATAACAACAAGAACACCAGAGACTTCATCTGATAAGCAAGGAAGTTCATCTGTCAGAATTGTCAACCGGTCGGTGGGGCCTTCATGATGTTTGACTTAACCATTCTCTCCCTGAAACAAACAAAATGGAATTTAGGTCTCAATGCCCTTTTCATTTGTATCCATGGTCAAATTAAATTTGCTTGGCCTTTGAAGGCCCACATCTGTTCAGAATACAATTTGTATCGCCATTTGTTAAACAGATGTGTAACAAGACAAATACCTGTCCAGGCTTACATGGGATTCAGAATTGCATACGTTAATCATGCCGATAGAAAAAGGTTAAAGAAAATACAATAAATCAGCCGACAAATGGTTTCATTCGGAAAGGCCTGGGAGAACGGGGTTATTTTTATCCTAGGATGCTTTTAATTTGAATCAAAAATGCTTTACCACATGTTCTGCCAGGAGTTCAAAAGGATTGGTAACAAACATTTAATCTTTTTTATTCTGGGATTGGCACTAAGCCCTCATCAAAAAGCGTATGCAGTCAAACAGCTTATCTCCACTGAGCTGTTTCCCTTAATGTGTTCCTAATTATAATCCTATATATTGCTCACTGTGGCCGACTGAACAATATGGCAGTAATTTCTTTACAGGCCTCTCTGGTCTTTGAACTGCAAGTACAGAGGGCTAGAACGGAACCAGATCAATGGGATTTGAGGGCTGGCAAATCAAGCCAGATGCAATCTCTGGGGAATGCATTTTCAGCTGTTCTCTAGAAAAGGACTTGGGCCGGCAGCTGGGGACTTTTATATTTGAATAACAAAATATACCCCAGTCATCCCAGGGAAGATAGGACTGTTCCCTCTACAGGGCAGACTCACACAAGTGCTAACTGAACCAGATGGTTTAGTAGACACACAGCGAACCAGGAGGGTGTTGTTTTTTGTAGCATTTGTTATGTTTTATTTGTTTGTTTTTTAAGCGCTTACTATAAATTCTAAGAGCTAGGGATGATACAAGGCAATCAGATCAGACAAATTCCTTGCCCTGCATGGGGCTCACAGTCTAAATAGGAGGGATAACAGGCATTTGGATCCCATTTTAGACAATCAGTTGTATTTATTGAGCACTTATTATGTGCAGAGCACTGTACTAAGCACTTGAGAGAGTACCATATAGAAATGAACAGACACATTTCCTGCACACAAGGAGCTTACAGCCTAGAGGAAATTACAGTTGAGAAAACTGAGGCACAGAGAAATTAAATGACTTCCCCAAGGTCACACAGCAGAGAAGTGGCGGGAATACACAGTGGCACTCAATAAATACGATTAAATGAAGTGTGAGGGTCTCCTTGATAGTGCATATCAGCTGTCAGTTCTGTTTCTTTCTCTATCCCCACCCACCTCCAAAAATATTCTCACAACACTGTGGGAAAGGAAGCTCTCACCCCTTAGAGCCAGAAGAACTGGATTTCTGAAGGCCCATTCCTTTAAAATGTTATTGATCGAGACTTTGATTATGAAGCTGTTTGACACCAACCAGAATTACCTTGTTAATATTGACACGTTCAATTGAAATCTATGCAAATCTAATAAAAGTTTAAATAGGTTTGCCAAAATCTGGGACCTTGAAGAGACTTTTTTGACACAGTCAACATAACCATTCTTACCGTGGAAGAAGGGGAGGAGTGATAGCAAGAACCAGAATTGGGCTTCCTCCAAATGAAGAAATTTGGGAACCATTAATCTGCAACATGGATTTATTTAGGTGATAGTTCTCTACCTCCTGGTCTGCAAAAATTGGAATAACTTGCTTCTCCATCATGTGAGAAAACTTTGAGCGACTCCAACAAAGATTCCTCCTCACTAATCATTTATTAATGATTAAACACATTTGGTAAGTGTTCCCAGTGTGCCATGTGTAGTGATTGCTGGAAAGGATCCATGGACAGTGATTTAGATACAGTTCTACTGAAAGCTCACAAGCCCAAAAAGGTTGATGAGGCCCAAAACGAAGAAGTAAAGAGACTAAAATAAATGCAAATCAATAACAGTAACAGCAGCATGGAGAAGCAGCGTGTCCTAGTGGAAAGAGCATGGGCCTGGAAGTCCGAAAACCTGGGTTCTAATTCCTGCTATACCACTTGTCTGTTGTGTGACCTTGGGCAAGTCATTTAACTTCTTTGTGCCTCAGTTACCTCATCTGCAAAATCTGGATTAAATCCTTCTCCCTCCAGCTCAGACCATGAGCCCTATGTGGGTTAGGGATTCTGTCCAACCGGCTCATCCTGTATCTACTGTAGCACTTAGAACAGTGCTTGGTACAATTTCAGTGCTTAACAAATACCATTAAAAAAAAAATCAGTACTGGCCGAGCTCATTCTGGGCTGGGTGGAAGTTTCCAGGAGCCCTTTGGTCCTTGGCTTCTCATCTGCCAATTTAGAGATGCTAGCTAACATGGCCACCACCTTCTTTACATTTTGTTTTTTTATGGTATTAATTTATTGCTTAGTAGTTAGGTGCCCCCCTCTCAGGGTCACATCTGGAGAGTTTCCAGTATTCTACCAGTCTCGGCTATGAGAGAGAGTCAAGCAGAAGCATCTACTTCATTCCTAGCTTGAGCAGTGGCTAGTGAGTGGAAGGCAATCTGCTACAAGTCAGAATTCATTCCTAGCTTGGGCAGCTGCGGCATGGGAGAGAGTTGAGGGTAGAGACTCAAGTTGACTGTGTGGAAGGAGGCGATGGTAAACCACCTCCATATTTTTACCAAGAAAACTCTGTGGATACATTACCAGAACGGTTGCAGATGGAGAGCGGGGCATTTTGGGAGAGTTGTGTCCATGGTACCGCTATTGCTCGGAAATGACTTGATGGCATAAGACAAGACAAGTCATATTCCAGGCACTATACTAATCACTGGGTATATAGAAGCTAATCAGGTTGGACCCAGTTCACATCTCACATTGTTGGTTTGTTTAGTGGTACTTGTTAAGGGCTTACTATATATATGTCAAATGCTATTCTAAGCACTAGTACAAGTCAATTAGATCAAACAGCCCCTGTCCCCCATGGGGCTCACAGTCTTAATCCTCATTTTACAGATGAGGTAACTGAAGCACAGAGAAGCTAAATGACTTGCCCAAGGTCACACAACAGACAAGTGGCCTGGCATGATTAGAGCCCAGGTTGTTCTAACTCCCAGGCCTGTGTTCCAATCACTAGGTAATACTGCTACTCATTCAGTTCTCAATGAGATCCAGGCAGTTTCCCTTCTGGGTTGTCATGTGGGAGTTAGAGGCTGGATAGCCTGTCACTACATGAGACCAGCTCTGGCCTCCAATAGGAACACTAAAGACCCCTGACCCTTTCTGAATCAATCATGGGATGCTCAAGAAGCCCAAAGATGATGAGTTTCTTCTTCTCCCAAGCACTTAGAACAGTGCTTTACACACAGTAAGTGTTCAATAAAAGCGGTTGAATATGTTGTATTTATGTACATACAGTTGTTCTTCACGTTTTTGTAACTTTTTATGGTATTTGTTAAGTACTTCTTGTGTGCCAGGCAAATTCTAACTCCTAGGGTAGATAAGACCTCAATCGCCGTCAGTCGGTCTCAATCCCCATTTTGCAGATGAGGTAACTGAGGCCCAGAGAAGCAAAGTGATTTGCCCAAAGTCACAGAGCAGACAGGGAGTGGACCTGGAATTAGAACCCATGACCCTCTGACTCCCTGGTCCATGCTCAATCAACTACGCCATGTTGCTTCCCAAGGGAGACATACTTTGACACACTTAGAACTTTTCATTTACGATTTACCGATTTGTACAACCCAAGTGCTTAGTACAGTGCTCTGCACATAGTAAGCGCTCAATAAATACTATTGAGTAAATACTATTGAATGAATAAGACGGTCATCATGTTGGACATGGCTGACTGTCTTAATCCCCATTTTACAGCTGAGGCAGCTGAGGCATAGTGAAGTGATGTGCCCAAGGTCACAGAGCAGACATGATGAAGACAGGACTAGAACCCAGGTCCTTCTGACTGCCAGGCCCAAGCTCTTTTTACCAGGCAGCACTATGATTTGTCCAAAGTCAAAGAGCAGAAAAATGGCCGAGCTGGGATTAGAACCCAGGACCTCTTACAGGCCCATACTCTTTCCACTAAGCCATGCTGCTTCTCGCATTTAAATTTAATTGATGTATAACTGAAGAGTATATCACTATCTCTCTCTCTCTATGTGTATGTAGATATATCGAGAGAGAGAGATAGAGATAGAATGGGAGAAACAGAGAGAACCCAGGTCCTTTTTTATTCCCAGCCCATGCTCTATCCACTAGGTCACACTGTTTCTATTATTTATTGATGGAGTAATTGACTGAGGAAAAGCAAGGAAACCAGGGTCTCACCTAAGGAGCACCTAGGCACAGCAGCTATCTCTATGTTTCCTTTGCCACTTGATTTTGATTAATGAGAAATTCTTGAGACATTCAACAAGAGTAGACATGAAGATAATTGATTTTTCTCCACAGCATCTTGGCAATAAACCTATAGACACAAGTGTGCATCAACATCCCTTTGGAGAATGACTCATATAGAGAGGAGTCATTGATGGGCAGGAAATATTTAGTGTCATTTTCTATTACCTCACTCCAGAGCTGTAGTATTAGCCATTGACTACTACTGTCAAAATTCTTCTATTCCGTCTTGGTGAATAGCTTTTTGATGGGAACCAGACCGCAAGTGTACCAGAATGTCTGTGTGTGAAAATACCATCATCATTTCCATCAGTGGTATTATTGAGCACTTACTGTGTATTCAGTGCTATACTAAGTACTTGGGAAGTACAATATACCAGATAGAAGACACTTCCCCTGCCCACGAGGAGTTTATAGGCAAGAGGATATCCATCGTTCATATTCAAAGGTGATACTATTGATGGTGAAATCCTATCTGGTCTTGCAGGGCCTCATCCTTGTTGATCCTGTCTAGTCAGTTGGTACTGAATTAGATTCACAAATGATACTAGGGAAATAGGTCAATAAATCAGATGAGCCTTCTGTGGTAAATTCCAATCCACAACCTTAGAGAAGCGTGAACAGCTCCACAGATTTGTACATGCTCTATTTGGTATGAAGAGTGGTGTCTTGTTGACAGAAGCAGTGTGGTTTAGTCCAAAGAGTGCAAGATTGGGAATCAGGAGACCTTAGATTATCTAATCCTGGCTCTGCTACTTTGCTTACTGTGTGACCTTGGACACATCACTTAACCTCTCTGTGTTTCAGTTTTCTCATCTCTAAATTGGGGATACAAAACCAGTTCTTCCTCTCTCTTACAAGAAGTGCTTAATAAATACTATTAAATAGTATTATTACATTATAATTGAATAGTATTATATTATTACTATTATTACTAGTGGTATTTGATTTGTGATGACATCCTCCTCATCTGTCCTTTCTCCCACACACTTTCTCCTCACAAATCTGTACTGTCCTCCCACAGAGACCTCTGATCTGCTTTTCTCAAATCATCATGCCCCATTTACCCTCCATACCCAAACTTCTTTCCCTTGACAACCAAATTGACACCTTGAACACCACCTTCTCTACTGAACTCAGCTTGCTTCTCTATCCCTTCATCAATCTCATACCACTAATCCAGAACCCTGAATCACCTCCACAGTTTGCCTCCTTCACTTCTATGCACAAACCACAGAGTGCTGCTGGCGGAAATCTAGATATCAGGTGGAATTTGGTAGCCACAAATTCATCCTTATGTGTTTTAACTCTGTTCTCTCCTTTGCCCAGTAAAATTAATTCTCCATCCTTATTGACTCCCATGCCCATTGCACACCAGTTGTTTCAGTTGTTTAACTCCCTTCTCAAAATCCCTATCCCCCAAACCCCCTCAACTCTTGCCTCTAATGACCTGGTCCCCTACTTAATTGAAACAATTGTAGCCACCAGGGGTGATCTTTCTAAAATCTCCCCTGCTCCTCTCTCCCCTGCTCCTCTCCAGTCCCTTCCTCCTCCTGCCCTTTCTTCAATTCTCCCATCTTTCCCAGCAGTATCTCAACCAGAGATCCCTTGCCTCCTCACAAAATCCACCCCCTTCACCTGCACATCCAATCCCATCCCTTCGCACCTTATCAGAACAATTGTCCCCACCCTTCCTCCCTCCCTGATTGCCATCTTCAACTGTTTGCTCTCCAGTGGCTTTTTCCCCACTGCTTTCAAACATGCTCATGTCTCCCCATCCTAAAAAAAAAAAGCACCTTTGACCCCACAGCTCCTTCCGTTTATCGCCCCATCTCCTTCTTACTATTCTTCCCCAAACACCTTGAGCGAGACATCTACATCCACTGTCTCAAGTTCCTCTCCTCCAATTCTCTCCTAGACCCCCCTTGTAATTTATTTTAATGGATGTCTCTCCTGCTAGATTGTTAAGGTCTTGAGGCTAGGGATTATGTCTATCAGTTCTATTGTGTAACCAAGTACTTAGTACAGAGTTCTGCACACAGTACACATTCAATGAATACCACTGATTGATTGATGAGGAGGAGGAAAGAGTCAGACAGGACATTTTATTAATCATAATCATAATGATGATGGTTATTAAGTAGTCACTATATGCCAATTGCCAGTCAAGATCTCAAGATAATCAGATCTGGCACAGTCCCTGTTCCAGCCAGGGTTCACAGTCGAAGAAGGTAGGAGAGACAGATATCCCTTTTGTAGAGAACTGAGGCAAAGAGAGGTTAAGTGACTCACCCAAAGTCACACAGTAGGTACTTGTTAAGTGCCTACTATGAGCCAGGTATTGAACTAAGTGCTGGAGTGGTTACAAGATAATCAGGTTGGACACAGTCCCTGTCCCACATTGGGAGTCTAAGAAGGAGGGAGAGCAGATACTGAATCTCCATTTTAAAGATGAGCAAACTGAGGCACAGAGAAGTCAAATGAATTATCCAAGGTCACACAGCGGGCAAGTGGTGGGGCCAAAATTAGGACCTGTATTTACCGATGCCAGTTTCCACTCTTTCCATGATACCATATCATCTGGCGATGGTGCTATAACCAGAACCTGGTTACCCCACCATGGAGTAAGTACTTAGTATAGTGTTTTGCACACAGTAAATGCTCAATAAATATGATTGAATGGATGAATGAATGAATGGACTAGCCCAAGCCCTGTGTTGGATTTCTTGGAACAGCTAAATTGGCTTCGTAGTTACCAGAACTCAAACCTGTTGCTAATACCAAACATTTCAGTAAGATATACAAAATCAGAATGGATCTTGGTGTTGCTTCCCACAGCTTTCCTCAGTCTGGTCTGCCGAGATCACCTCTGCTATGCCATGCTTTGGTGTGTAGTTGCATCACAGTTCTGAGCCACATTCAGAAAGGAACCCATCCTCAATACCAGAACCTGGCATGAAGTGAGAAGCAGAAAAGCCTAGTGAATAAACCACAGGCATGGAGTCAGAAGAACCTAGGTTCTAATCCCAGCTCCACCACTTGTTTGCTGTGTGACCTTGAGCAAATCACTTCACTTCTCTGTGGTTCAGTTACCTCATCTGTAAAATGAGAGTGAAGACTGTAAGCCCTATGAGGGATATGGACAGGGTCCAACCTGATTTGCTTCTATCTAGCCCATTGCCTAGCACATAGTAAGCGCTTAACAAATACCACAGTTATTAAGAGAAACAAAGATTTAGTCCTAGAGATGCCAATAAACTTTCATTTCTCATAATCACCTCTCTTCTGTGTCACAGATGGGCACTTGGCTTTCTATTCCTTAAGTACTTGATATTTGCCCCACTCTCAGCCCCACAGCACTTATGTCCACTCTCCTATTTCCTCTACCTGTAATTTACTTTAATACATTGTTTCCCATCTAGACCAAAGACTCCTTTTGGGCAACAATTGTCTTCCAATTCTATTTTCATAGAACTTTCCCAAGAGTTTAGTGCAATGCTCTGCACATAATACACCCCAAAAGACATCATTGATTGATTGATTTGCTTGGGGCCATGTGGTTCAGGAGTTCCAGGTGATCCAGCCTTAAGAAGTCAAGGACGCATCAAGTTTCCGACATGCAGTCACTTGCCTGAGAAGTTTGCTTGGGGAAAGGTAAAGAAATAGGATCTAGTCTAAAATAGCCCTCAGATTAAGATAATGACCAAATTAACTTGTTCTTAGTTTCCCTTTTATCCCAGGCTGAGAGACATATTTTACCCCATGGAGAGCTGAAAATGATAATATGATTGTGGTAGTTAAGTTCTTACTATGTGTCAAGCACTGTGCTGGGGTAGGTAGCAGCAGCATGGTGTAGTGGTTAGAGCACAGGCCTGGGAGACAGAAGGTCATGGGTTCTAACCCCGGCTCCACCGCTTGTCTGCTGTGTGAACTTGGGCATGTCATTTCACTCCTCTGTGCCTCGGTTACCTCATCTGTAAAATGGGGATTAAGACTGTGAGCCCCATGTGAGACAGGGTCCAACCTGATATAATTGTGTCTATCCCTACTTCTGGCTATTTTGTTTTAATGGTATTTGTTAAGCACTTACTATGTGTCAAGCAGCATGACTTAGTGGATAGAGCACAGGCCTGAGAGTCAGAAGAACCTGGGTTCTATCCCAGGTCCACCACTTGTCTGCTGTGTGATGTTGGCCAAATCACTTAACTTCCCTGTGCTTCAGTTAACTCACCTGTAAAATGGGGATTAAGACTGAGACCCATGTGGGACAGAGACTGTGTCCAACCTGATTAACTTGTATCTGCCTAGAGGAGGAGACAGACATTAATATAAACAAATAAATTACAGATAAGTACATAAGGGCAGTGGGTCTGAGACAGAGATGAATAAAAGGGGCAAGTCAGGGTGATGCAGAAGGGAGAGGGAGAAGATGAAAGGAGGGCTTAGTCAAGGAAGTCCTTCTGAAGATGTGCCTTTAATAAGACTTTGAAGGGGAGGAGGGTAATTTTCTATTGGATAGGATATCAGCATCAGTAAATAGCAAAATCTTCACGGAAACAAGTCAGCACCCCTCCTTTAAAGCCTTATTGAAAGCACATCTCCTCCAAAAGGCCTTCCCTGACTAAGCCCTCCTTTTCTCTATTCCCACTCCCTTTTGTGTCATCCTGATTTGCTGCCTTTATTCACTGTTCCTCCTAGCCCCACAGCACTAATATATTTTTATTAATGTCTGTCTCCCCCTCTAGATTGTAAGCTTGTTGTGGGAAGGGAATGTGCCTGTTTTATTGCGGTGTTATACTCTCCCAAGTGCTTAGTACAGTGCCCTGTACACTAACCTGTCAAAGGGCAGGGACTGTCTCTGTTACCGATTTGTACATTCCAAGTGCTTAGTACAGTGCTCTGCACATAGTAAGCGCTCAGTAAGTACTATTGAATGAATAAACGCTCCGTAAATGCAATTGATTGAGTGACTGACTAATTGAGCTACTACTATTCCAACTGGAAGAAAGGTTTGGCTAAAAGTATTTGAGTAAGAGAGGAGGTGACTGGGAAGCATAGAATCCAAATCTTCTCTCCTTAATAATAATAACTGTTGTATTTGTTAAGTGCTCACTGTGTGTCAAGCATTGGGGTAGATATAAGATAATTAGGCCCCACATAGGTCTAAGTTGGAGGGAGACTAGATATTGAATCCCCGTTCTGTAGATGAGAGAATTTAGGTCCAGAGAATGTAAGTGACTTGCCTAAAGTCACCCAGCAAGTAAGTGGTGGAGCTGGGATTACGGATCACAATTTGGAAGCTTCTAATTAATAAAAATTGTGGATTGGTAAAGGCTTACTAAGTGCCAAGCACTGTAATAAGCAAAGGGGCAGATGCATTAAAAGCTTGTTGGACATAGTCTAAGAGGGTGGGGTAACAGGAATTTTATCCACATTTTACAAATGAAGTAGCTGAGGCCCAGAGAGTTAAATGACTTGTTCAAGGTCACATAACAGGCAAGTGGCAGGATTTAAACCCACAACCTCTGACTCCACTTTTTGTTGCTGCTTCTTAACCTTATCAAATATAAACTAGATTGATTTCTTTTGCCCCAGTTTTGAAGAAAACTAGGCCCCTTTTTCTCCTTTATGCCTCCTGGGTCTATTGGGTGTGCAAGGCTTGGATAATCCATCGAGTCTACCCCCGACCCTGGTCATCGCCCCTTTTATTAACACGACTATATTGTATCATACTGTATCATGCTGCTATATTAGCACTACCGTATTGTATCATACTGTATCATGTTGCTATATTACCGATTTCATTTATTACTGTTTATTGTTGTCAGTGCTGCCACCCACCTCTCTGGCCTCGCCATGTCCCTCCTCCCCCCTTACTATGTGCCTGACACTGCACTAACAGTTCCTGGCACATAGTAAGCACTTTACAAATACCATAATAATAATAATGATAATCAAGTTGGACACAATCCCTGTCCCACATGGGGCTTACTCCCCATTTTAGAGATGAGGGAACTGAGGCACAGAGAAGTGAAGTGACTTGATCAAGCAGATAAGTGGCAGAGTCAGGTTTAGAATGCAGGTCCTCTGACTCCCAAGGCCATGCTCTTTCTAGTAGAACCAAGGGAAGGCCCCTGCTGGCCCTGTAGCTGCAGAACCAGGAGTTCCCTCCAGCTTGAAGCTCCTCTTCCTGAACCAGTTTCAACAATCCTTCATGGAGTCCCTTGAGGAGAGAGGCCCCTTTTATCCAAGATGGCCCATTTGAGAAGCAGCATGGCCTAGTAAGAAGCAGTGTGGCCTAGAGGGTAGAGCACAGGCCTGGGGGTCAGTGGAAAGAGCCCGGGCTTGGGAGTCAGTGGTCATGGGTTTGACTCCTGGCTCTGCCACTTGTCAGCTGTGTGACCGTGGGCAAGTCACTTAACTTCTATGTGCCTCAGTTACCTCATCTGTAAAATGGGGATTAACTGTGAGCCTCACGTGGGACAACCTGATTACCCTGTACCTACCCCAGTGCTTAGAACAGTGCTCTACACATAGTAAGCGCTTAACAAATACCAACATTATTATTATTAAGTACTTCGATTCTAATCCTGGCTCAGCCACTTGTCGGCTGTGTGACCTTGGGCAAGTCACTTAACCTTTCGGTGCCTCAGTTACCTCATCTGCAAAATGGGGATGAAGACTGTGAGCCCCATGTGGGACATAGACTGTGTCTGACATGATTAGGTTGTCTCTACCCCAGTGCTTAGTTCAGTGTCTCACACATAGTAAGCACTTGACAAATGCCATCATCAGAGCAAGGCCATGATGAGGGATCTGAAAGAGACGGAGGAGGCTGGATGTTGGTGATAAAATGGGAGCCATTGCTGGGGAGCTCAAGGCAGTGGGAAAACCAGGGACCCCAAAAAGATAGAATTATGATTATTATTATTATGGTATTTGTCAAGCGCTTACTATGTATCAAGCACTGTTCTAAGCGCCAGGATATAGCCAACTTAATCAAGTTGACTGTGAGCCTGTCATAGGGCAGGGATTGTCTCTATCTGTTGACAAATTGTACATTCCAAGCGCCTAGTACAGTGCTCTGCACATAGTAAGAACTCAATAAATACTATTGAATGAATGAATGAATGAATGAATGAATGAATGAAGTTGGACACAGTCCCTGCCTCACACGGGAGCTTCCATTCAGAGAAGCGGCATGGCTCAGTGGAAAGAACCCAGGCTTGGGAGTTAGAGGTCATGGGTTTGAATCCCGACTCTGCCACTTGTCAGCCGTGTGACTGTGGGCAAGTCACTTAACTTCTCTGTGCCTCAGTTACCTCATCTGTAAAATGGGGATTAACTGTGAGCCTCACGTGGGACAACCTGATTGCCCTGTATCTACCCCAGTGCTTAGAACAGTGCTCTGCACATAGTAAGCGCTTAACAAATACCAACATTATTATTATTATTAAGGTGGTATTTCAGAGGCAAGATCAGGATGGTAGAATGAGAAATCAGCTTGCCCACTTCAGTGTCAGCAGAAGTGCAGAGCAGGGTGACTTTTACTCATTTAGTTTGATCTCAGTTTCATCCAAAATATAGCTATTATTTTTATGGTATTTGTTAAGCGCTTACTACGTGTTAAACACTGTTCCAAGTGCTGGGGAAAGTACCAGTTCATTAGGTCCAACACAGTCCCCGTCCCTCATGAGGTTCACAATCTAAATTGTTTGTTTCACCCAAAATCTGCATTATGGGCTGCAAGTGCTCCTAGACCATAAACTAGTTGTGGGCAGGGAATGTGTTTACCAACTCCGTTCTGTTGTACTCTCCCAAGTGCTTAGTACAGTGCTCTGCACACAGTAAGCATACAATAAATGCAGTTGGTTGAATGATTGATCTTACTCTTGAAAGATGGATAAAGATGGTTAAAATCCACATGCTTGCTTTATCTGCGGCTTCAACACCTTGGGACGGTGCCTACGAAATCTGCCTCAGGCAAAGTCATGTATCTGTCACTGCCTTTTGCAAACTGGGAGGTAGAAGACAGCTTCGTAGGTTTCCTGTCTTAGATTTGGAGAAAGTGAAATCAAGGTTGTCAAAGGTCACAGAGTTAGTCCACTGATCCTGACCTCAGAGAGTAAGCAGACTTGTTCCGTACACCTTTTCTCTCTTCCAAAGAGGAATGTATGTCAACTGAGGAATTTACAGACTCAAAGGCGCTCCACATCCAGGAAAAAATGGTGAACTGGATCCTCCCAGTGCCTCAATAACTCCTTGGGAGGAAATTGAGCATTTTGGGACATTTATGAACTAGCTCTATCAGTCTTCATGGCTGCCAGCTAGCAAGTTACTGGTGTAGCCATTGTTCTAAATTGGTATTTAGTGGCCTATAAGAGTTAGTGCACTCTCCAGGTGCCGAATTTCATCCCAGTGAGTAATTTATGTGCTGGCAGAAACAGACTTATTAAAACAAAATAACCAGTGAAGTTGGTGTCTGGGTTGAGGGTGGTGGATTCAGTGTGGCACCTCTACTTTAATTCACGGAAACATTCATTTGTCTGGTGACTCTTTCTCCTGCCTTGATTTTATCTAATTGCCCCAAAGAGCTCTACAGCAGGATGAAAATATCCTCAGATTTCTTCTAGCTTCTGCAGCCGGAATGCATGTGGCCCTGGGGCGGGGGAAAATCATTTTAACCTCCTCGAAGTCAATCAGCCAGTCAATCAGTCACCAAGATTTATCAGCCTAGAGTACAAAGCAATAAAGAAAATAGATTCCAGACCGAGAGAAACTCGATTTAAATTCCTGTACTTGCTTTGACTGTTTGTGCCAATCCTGTGGGTCCAGTGGAAAGCTCCTCTAGACTGTAAGCTTATTATGAGCAGGAAATGTGTCTGTGTATTGTTATATTATCTTCATTCAATCGTATTTATTGAGCTCTTCTGTGTGCAGAGAACTGTATTAAGTGCTTGGAAAGTACAATTCAGCAACAAATAGAGACAATCCCTACCCAACAACGGGCTCACAGTTTACTCTACCAAGCACTTAATACAGTGCTCTGCATACATTAAGTGCTCAGTAAATACCATTGACTGACTACCATGGTTCCGCAAATCAGCTCTTTAAATAGAAGAATGACCCTAGATTGTAAACTCATTGTGGCCAGGGAATGTGTCTACCAACTCTGTTATATCGTAGTCTCCCAAGCGCTTAGTACAGTGTTCTCTACATAATAAGTACTCAATCAATGTGATAAGATTGTCGGGGCTACACTATCAGAAGGGACGGTTTCTGGCCAAAGAACAACTTGGAGAATCCCACAAGGTGGACCGGCCCACCTAGGAATTCTGTGAAGTCTCTAGCGACGATAGTCAGTGAAGAGTGCAACCACCACCAATGCAACCAGCTCTGAGTTATGGCACTATTGAAATGCTATTGTAGCTTCAGTTGTGAATGTTGTAGTAGTAGCATTAGAAGGAGTAATGGAAATGGTAATAAGAGTAGTAGCAGTTAATTCCAGTGGTAGCAGTAGTAGTAGGAGTTGTGGTAGTATTAACTAATGGTACTAGTAGTGGAAGTAGTCATTATTAATAGTAGTAGTAGTGACAGTAATACTAATTATTAATAGTGGTAGAGATAATGGTAGAAATAACGGTAATAATAGTGGAATTCATTCATTCATTCAGTAGTACTTATTGAGACTTACTATGTGCAGAGAACTGTACTAAGTGCTTGGAATGTATACAATTTGGCCACAGATAAAGACAATCCCTGCCCAGTGACAGGCTCACAGTCTAAACGGGGGAGACAGACAGCAAAGCACAACAGAACAAAACAAAACAAGACAAAATCATCAATATAAATAGAATCAAGGAGAAATACACCTCATTAACAAAATAAATAGGGTAATAAATAATAGAATAGTAGCGGTAGCACTTATGTCTTATCTTATGCTGTCTTATGCTGTTGCTTATGTTGTCTCTGACCCATAGCGACGCCATGGACACATCTCTCCCATATCGAATTGTATATTCCAAGTGCTTAATACAGTGCTCGGCACACAGTAAACGCTCAATAAATATGACTGAATGAATAACGCCCTGCCTCCAACTGCAACTGTTGTGATAGTGTATCCAAAGAGGTTTTTTTGGTAAAAATCCGGAAGTGGTTTACCATCGCCTCTTTCTGCCCAGTAAATGTGAGTCTCTGCTCTCAACTCTCTCCCATGCTGCTGCTGCCCAGCACAGGCGAGTTTTGACATGTGGCAGATTTCCTGCCACTTGCTAGCCACTGCCCAAGCTAGGATTGGAATGGATACGCCTCTGCTTGACTCTCCCTCCTGAGGTCGAGACTGGTAGAGTACTGGAAACTCTCCAGGTGTGGCGCTCAAAGGGGCCACAGAAAGTAGCACTTAGGTATATATCTTTAAATTATATATTACAAATAACATTTATTTATATCAGTGTCTGTCTCCCTGCTAGACTCTAACCTCTTTATGAGCAGGGAACATGTCTGCTAATTCTGCTGTATTGTACTCTCTCAAGTTCTAAGTACAGTGCTCTGCACAGAGTACATGTTCAAAAAGTACTATTGATTAATTGCTTGTTCTGCAGATAGTAAATGTTCAATAAATGCCATTGAGTGATTGAAAGTAGTAATGGAAGTAGTAGTTATTTATGTAGTGATAGTGGTAGTAATACTAGTTAGTAGTAGTACTGGAATTGGTAATGGCTCAGTGGAAAGAGCCCGGGCTTGGGAGTCAGAGGTCATGGGTTCAATCCCGGCCCTGCTGCTTGTCAGCTGTGTGACTTTGGGCCAGTCACGAAGCAGCATGGCTCAGTGGAAAGAGCCCGAGCTTGGGAGTCAGGGGGTCATGGGTTCGAATCCAGGCTCTGCCACTTGTCAGCTGTGTGACTGTGGGCAAGTCACTTAACTTCTCTGGGACTAAATTCCCTCATCTGTAAAATGGGGATTAACTGTGAGCCTCACGTGGGACAACTTGATTACCCTATATCTACCTCAGCGCTTAGAACAGTGCTCTGCACAAAGTAAGCGCTTAACAAATGCCAGCATTATTATTATTATTCTCTGGGCCTCAGTTACCTCATCTGTAAAATGGGAATGAAGAATGTGAGCCCCACGTGGGACAACCTGATTATCTTGTATCCCCCCAGCGCATAGAACAGTGCAAAGCATTTGTTAAGCACCATCATTATTATTGGGAAGCAGCATGGTTCAGTGGAATGAGCCTGGGCTTCCGAGTCAGAGGTCATGGGTTCAACTCCCGTCTCTGCCACTTGTCAGCTGTGTGACTGTGGGCAAGTCACTTAACTTCTTTGTGCCTCAGTTACCTCATCTGTAAAATGGGGATTAACTGTGAGCCTCACGTGGGACAACCTGATTACCCTATATTTACCCCAGTGCTTAGAACAGTGCTCTGCACATAGTAAAGTGCTTAACAAATACCAACATTATTAATAATAGTGGTAGTAGATGTGGAAGTAACAGTATTGGTGTGGTGCAAGCATTAGGAACTTGGGAGAAAGAAGCCAAAGGAAAAGTCTTTCCATGGACTTTACAATGTGCTGCACACTCCTACTTGCCTATTTGCTCACTGCGCTCTGTGTCTCAGCAGCAACAAGACCAGCAGACACAAGATAGGATGAGCAGCGCTTCTAAACCATTCACATTCTAATCAATTTCTGGAGCAGAGTCTCAGAATCAAGGCTTTATAATAATAATAAATTATGGTATTTGTTAAGCGTTTACTATGTGCTAAGCACTGTTCTAAGTGCTGAGGTAGATGCAGGGTAAGGTTTGTGGGGCTCTCTCTTTTAATTCCCATTTGACGGATGAGGTAACTGAAGCACAGAGAAGTTAAGTGATTTGCCCAAGGTCTTATCTGTCTTTCAATCGATCAGTCAATCGGTCATTAATCAATATTTGTTGAACACTTACTGTGTGCAGAGTACTGTACCGAGTACTTGGGAAAGTACCCCCTTCTCATTGGATAATGTTCTCGTTGGATTCACTGACACTGTCCTCTCTTGGTTCTCCTTTCTCTCTGAATGCTCTTTCCTGGTCTCTTTTTCTGGCTCCTCCTCTGCCGTCCTCCCCCTGACAGTAGGGTCCCTCAAGGCTCGGTTCTAGGTGCCCTTCTCGTCTCCTTCTATCCCCACTCCCTTGGAGAACATATATGCTCCCATAGCTTCAATTACCATCATTATGCAGATGATTCCCTCATCTACATGTCCAGCCCTGACTTTTCTCCTTCCCTGCAATCTCATATTTCCTCCTGCCTCTAAAACTGAACTCCTTATCTTCCCACCCAAACCTTGTCCTCCATGTTTTTTCCCCCAAAACTGTAAACAACACCACTGTCCTCCCTGTTCAGAAGTCCATAATCTAGGTGTTGTCCTTGACTCATCTTTCTCATTCCACCCACAAACTGAATGTCACCAAATCCTGTTAGCTCTGCCTTCATAACATTGCTAAAATCAGCCCTTTCCTCTCTATCCAAATTGCTGCCATGCTGATCTAAGCACTGATTCTATCCCACCTTGACTACCTCATCTGCCTCCTCACTGACCTCCTCGTCTCCTGTATCTCCCCACTCTAGTCCATACTTCATTCTGTTGCCGGATCATTTTTCTTCAGAAACATTCCCTCAAGAACTTCTAGTGGTTTCCCATCCACCTCTGCATCAAACAGAAACTCCATACCATGGACTTCAACTCACTCAATCACCTCGCTCCCTCCTACCTCACCAATCTCCTACTCTAGCACCACCCACAAACTCCTCTACTCTGGCGCCAGCTAACTCACTGTGCTCTGATCTCATCTATCTCACCACGGACCCCTTTTCTACATTCTCCACCTAGCCTGGAACTCCCTCTCCCTCCATATACATCAGACCATCATTCTCTCCACCTTCAAACCACAAGTAAGGTCACCTTTTCTCCATGAGCCCTTCCCTGATTAAACTCTCTTTTCCCCAGATCACTCTCCCTTCTGCGTCACCTATGCACTTGGATCTGTGATCTTTGAACATTCGATATTTGCCCCACCCCCACAGTGCTTATGTACATATCTTTAAATCATATATTATAAATTACTTACATATTCATATTAATGTCTGTCTCCCCTTCTAGACTGTAAGCTCATTATAGGCAGGGAGTGTGTCTGCTAATTTCTCTTGTACTGCAGTCTCCCAAGTGCTTAGAATAGTATTCTGCACATAATAAGTGCTCAATAAATATGATTGAATGAATGAATCCCATTGATTAATGGATTGATGGATTAAATACAACAGAGTGGTTAGATGTAATCCCTGTCTACAAGGAGCAGACAGTTTACATGGGTAGGCAGACACCAAAATAGACTGCACATAGGGGAAATAGTGGACTGGAAGAATGTTTACATCAATATTGTGAGGATGGGGTGAATTTCAAAATACTAAAGGCCATTCCACTTCTAGCTTGGGCTGTTGCTATCGAGTGGAAGGCAATCTGCTACAAGTTAAAACTCACCTGTGCTGACAGCAGTGGCATGGGAGAGAGTCGAGGGTGGAGGCTCAAGTTGACGGCATGGAAGAAGACAATGGTAAATAGTAACAATAATAATGATGGTATTTGTTAAGCAGTTACTGTGTACCAGACACTGGTAAACCATTTCTGTTTTTTTATCAAGAAAATTCTCTGGATATACTACTGGAACGATTGCAGATGGAGGTGGAACGCTCTGGGAGAGATGTGTCCCTGGAGTCGCTAATGGTTCGATGACACCTCCACAGCATAAGACAAGAAAGGCGAATGCAGTCAAGTTTCTAGTCAACACAGAGGGGTGGGTCAGGCTCTATCCCTCAGTTTCCTGTGGTTCATTTTCCTGTTACTCTCTCTTTTCTCCCTTATTTATAGACAGGCATGACAGACTTGAAGAATGAGTTTTTGCTTAGATTGTCATCATGGTTCTTGGGTGACCTCTTTATAGCATTGTAAAAATGTCTCACACCAACAAAGCAGGATCGTGTTCTTTCAGTCCTGGAGTCTCCATTGTTCCTTTAAGAGATAAAGAGTAGGAGGAGGAATTTACTAGTGGAGAAAGGTGCAGCCCAACATTTTCCTGTAGCTATTAATCTTGAACCTATTTGTCCTCTGGACCTAGCATTTCTTCTCTATACTTCCCTCTCACTGCAAAGAATTAATTGCAGTCCTGTGGTACTATGTCCAACAGAAAAGCCTTGGACATATGTGCCATCATGTTGGTGATGACTAAAGGCTAAGTGATGTAACAATTTTATCAGAGATAAGCAAGAGTTAACAGCATCAGCCTCCTCTCTGGCCTCCCTGCCTTCAGTCTCTCTCCTTTCCTATTCCATACTTCATGCTGCCGCCCAGATCATTTTTCTAAAATGTCATTCTGACATTCCCCCACCCTTCACAAACCTTTAATTGCTCATCTTCTCTGCATGAGCAGAAATTCTTGACCATCAGCTTTAAGACACCCTCAATCAGTTCTCTCCCTCTTATTTATACGCTCTTCTCTCAATCAGTCAGTGGTATTTATTGACCTTTTACAGTGTGCAGAGCACTGTATTTAATACTTGGGAGAGTGCAATATAACAGGTTGATAGACATTTCCTTGCCCATGAATGAGCTTACAGTCTAAAGGAGGAGGCAGATGGTCTCGTGTCCTTGTCTTTTCCTATGCTGTCAAGTCATTTCTGACCCATAGTGACACCGCGGACACATCTCTCCCAGAAGAACACTCTGCTCTCCATTTGCAATTGTTCTGGTATTGGATCCATAGAGCTTTCTTGTAAAAATATGGAAGTGGTTTACCACTGCTTCCTTCCACACATTAAACTTAAGTCTCTGCCCTCAACTCTCTCCCCTGCTGCTGCTTAATATATATAAATTACAGATATGTAGTTACAGATATGTACACTATTTCTAGTTCTCCTGCTTTGTTCTTCTCATGCTAACCTATTCAGTACACTCAGATCTCACTTTCTTTCACCGCTGACATTACTCACACTGTTCCCATTGCCTGGAAGCCCCTTCCACTTCACATAATAATACTAATAATGTTGGTATTTGTTGGTATTTGGTATTCGTTAAGCGCTTACTATGTGCAGAGCTCTGTTCTAAGCTCTGGGGTAGACACAGGGGAATCAGATTGTCCCACTTGGGGCTCACAGTCTTAATCCCCATTTTACAGATGAGGTAACTGAATCACAGAGAAGCTAAATGACTTGTCCACAGTCACACAGCTGACAAGTGACAGAGACGGGATTCGAACCCATGACCTCTGACTCCAAAGCCCATGCTCTTTCCACTGAGCCACACTGCTTCTCTAACACACATCTAACATCTAACAGACCACTGTTCTTGCCATTTTTAAAAAGCCCTAATGAAATCACTTCTCCATAATCTTGGTAACTATAAAGTGTTTACTATGTGCCAGGGACCATTCTAAAATCTGGGGAGGAGACAAGATAATCCTGTTGGAAACAGTCTCTGAGCACATAGGGCTCATAATCTAAGTAGTTAAATCTCTTTATAATTAGTATTCATTCAATTGTATCTATTGAGCGCTTACTGTGTGCAGAGCACTGAACTTAGTGCTTGGGAGGTACAATTCAGCAACAAATAGAGACAATCCCTGCCCACAATGAGATCACAGTCTAGAAGAGGGGAGACAGACATCAAAACAAGTAAACAGGCATCAATAGCATCGTTATAAATAGAATTATAGACATATACACATCATTGATAAAAATAAATAGAATTATCAATATAAAAATGTACATATATGTGCATCTTTGATTAAAAAAAAGTAGAAAAATCATCATAAAATGCACATATATACAAAAGTGCTGTGGAGGGGGGGACGGTGATAGAGCAAAGGGAGCAGGTCGGGGCAATGGGGAGGGCAGGGGGACCAGAGGAAAAGGGAGGCTTAGTTTGGGAAAACCTCCTGGAGAAAGTGAGCTTTCAGTAGGGCTTTGAAGGGCTTTGAAGTTAGTAGTGAATAAGGTAGTCACTGAAGAATCCAGCAACTACCAGTGCAAACAACCTTTGGATTATGGGGTCATTGTAATGTTGCAGTCAAAATAAAGTTAATCAGTTAATCTAGTATCACTTAATCCTTTGCTATCAACTGGGATTGTTATCTATTATTATTATTAGATCACTCTCCCCCTTAAGACTGTAAGCTCGATGTGGGCAGAGAATCTGTCTGTTTATTGTTGCACTGTACTTTCCCACCCCATCTCAGAGTCTCACCTGGAGAGTTTCCAGAATTCTACCAATCTCAACTATGGGAAGGTGAATCAAGCGGGGGCATATCCATTCCATTTCTAGTTTGAGCATTGGCTAATGAGTGGAAGGCAATCTGCTACAAGTCAAAACTCACCAGCAGCGGCATGGGAGAGAGTCGAGGTCGGAGATTCAAGTTTTCTGTGTGGAAGGAGGCAATGGTAAACCACTTCCATGTTTTTGCCAAAACTGTAGGGATATACTAGCAGAATGATTGCAAATGGAAGCGGGGCGTTCTGGAAGAGATCCGTCCATGGCATCGCTATCAGTTGAAGATGGCTCAGCAACATAATACAGGACTCTTCCAAGAGCTTAGTATAGCACTCTGCACTCAGTAAGTGCTCAATAAATATAATTGAGTGACTGACTGACTAGCTCTACTATCAATTTCTTCTTGCAGGGTCCCTTTTTCTTTCTTTTTTAATGGTACTTGTTTAGTGCCTATTGGGTTCCAGGCACTGTTCTATGAACAGGGGAAGAGATGTTTAATGATCATTTTACAGATGAAGCAACTGAGGCACAGAAAATATTGTCCAAGGTCACACAACAGTAAATGTGGAACCAGAATTAGAACCCAGTTATCTTCTTCCTTCCTTTAATCATGTTTATTGAGTGCTTACTGTGTGCAAAGAACTGTGTTAAGCACATGGAAGAGTACAGTATTACAAAAAAAGATACATTCCTGCCCACAATGAGGTCACAGTCCAGAGGGAGAGGCAGACCTTAATATGAATAAATAGATAAATTAGAGATACATACAAATGTATAAATATGTGCTGTGTGAATTAATAAATGAATAGATGTGGGGAATCTTCTGGACCTTCTTGCCAAAGAAAAACACTGAACGTAGCCAAATTAGCTATTTCAGAACTCCCCTCACCCCCCATCATTCATCCAAACATAACACCTCAACTATTAGACTCCAAGGAGCAAGCAAGAAGAGTTGACAGACTGCTGTTTATTGTCAACTGGCCAGTAAATTCAGAAAATGTGAGGCTAATAGGGCTTTGGTATGACTTGTCCTCTTGAAACAAGGCTATGGTTGTACCATTTGGCTAGTGGTTGAAGTGAAAATGGATAACTGACAAGAGAATCTTGCCAACATCTGGTATTGTTCCAGGTTTCTTTTTTCAAATGCCAAACAAAATTTTCTCCAACTGATTCATGCAGAATGAAAAGCACTTTTAAGAGAATCAGTGCTCTGCTGAGGATTAATTTTTTATGTTGTTATTTATATATTATTATTCTTATATTTCTTAAGCACTTACTATGTGTCAAGCTCTGTTCTAAGCTCTGGGGTAGATACAAATTAATCAAATCGGACACAGTCACTGTCATTCATTCATTCAATCGTATTCATTGAGCTCTTACTGTGTGCAGAACACTGCCCACTTGGGGTTCATAGTATTAGTGAAAACAGGTTTTAATCTCCATTTTACAGTGTGGAAACCGAGGCCCAGAGAAGTTAAGTGACCTGCCTAAGGTCATGCAGCAAGCAATTGGTAGAACTGGGATCAGAGCCCAGGTCCTCTGACTTTCAAACCTCTTTCAACTAGACCATGCTGTTTCGCATTCATCTTCTCTTTAGAAAAATAGCTTTTTATAGAGTCTTTGATGGCAGAAGGTTTTACCAGTTGAAAGGTTGGGTTTAGTCAAGGAACAAATTTTGCTACTTGGCAATTTACTTACATTTTTAAAGCAGAGGAAATACACTGTGACATATACTTGATAATAGCACGATTCTACACCAGGGTACTCAAAGATGAAGTGATTCTGCTCAGCCTCCCCACCCAACTACTTGTTTTGTTCTGCTGTCTGTCTCCCCCTTTTAGACTGTGAACCTGTTGTTGGGCAGGGATTGTCTCTATCTGTTGCTGAATTGTACATTCCAAGTGCTTAGTACAGTGCTCTGCACACAGTAAGCGCTCTATAAATACGATTGAATAAATGAATGAATGACCATCCCCAGGAGATTGTATTCTGACACTATTCCCCAAAGGCTTAGGTTGCCTTGCATTATTAAATCAGTAAGGGGTTCTTGTTGCTTTTATATTTTCTTTCATTTACTATTATAAAGCCTCTACAGCTGCCCAGAAAATAGTGAAAACTCACCGCAATTGTAAGTACATAGTGCCTGAAGCAGAAAGGAAATTACCTGACTTCCAAACAAAAGGATATGAAATGGAGCAGGACCTATTTTCAGTTTTGGCAATAAAATCACTCCCAGACTGAAAAGATGATCTCTATTTAGGCCGTGTGGTGGACCACGAGGTTTTTCTCACTTGCCTACTCTATGACCTTGGACAAGTCATTTGATTTCTCTATGCCTCAGTTTCCTCATCTTTGAAATAGGGATTCCAGACCTCTTTCTCCTTCCTCCTTAGACTGTGAGCCTCATCTGGGGCAGGGACTGTGTATAGCCAGATTGTCTTGCATCTACCCCAGTGCTTAGCACAATTTTGGGGGCATAGTAAGTGCCAAGAACCAGGAGAAGACAGTGTTGGTGAAGCCAAGGTTAGATACTGTTTCCAGGAAAAGGAGGTAGCCCATGGGGTCAAAGACAGCAGAAAGGTCAAGGAGTATTAGGCTGGTGTAGAGGCCATTGAATTGGGCATGAAGAATAGCATGGCCTGGTAGTCAGAAGATGTAAATTGTAATTTTGGCCCTGCCACTTTTGTGCAGTGTGACGTTGGACGTGTCACTTAACTTCTCTGTGCCTCAATTACCTCATCTTTAAAATGGGGATTAAGACTGTGAGCCCCATGTGGGACAAGGATGCTATCCTGCTTGATCAGCTGTATCTACCCCAGTGCTTATTACAGTGTCAGGCTTGCAGTAAGTGCTTAACAAATATGCCTCCAGTCACAACTAAACTATTTGCCCAGGGTCTATGGGGAGTCAAAAAAAAGTTCATTTATATCAGAAGTATTTTAAAATGTGGTTCTTAAAGAAGAAATATCTTCAGACCTTCTGAAGTGGACCTGAAATAATTCAGAGTAATAGCAGAAGTAGACAAAACTGCAATTATACCTCAAACCTCAACGGAATGGTTTTAACTGTTGTGATTGACAACCTTTTCATTCATCCCTGCTAATGATACACAAGTAATATTTTCAGTGCCTCGTGTCAGCTACCTTCTTTTGTTGCAATTTTGCAAACAAAATTGATGACTAACTGAATGCTCTTTCATCGGTGACCTTAGATAGGGCCATTTTCATGGAGTGAAAGCAGGTGGATGCCAGATTCCAGGTGGTTGAGGAGAGAGTTGGAGAAGTGGTGGAGGCAGTGGATATAGACAACTCACTAAAGGATTTTGGAGACTAGGGAGTAGGAGGGAGTTGGGGAGATAACTAGAGAAGAGTGGTGAAGTCGAAGGTGGGGTTTTTTAGGGTAGGGGAGACATAAGGCTGTTTGAAAACAGTGGAAAGTGAGTGGCTGAAATCTGTGGTAAGGAAACAAAGAAAAGAGAAGGCAATTGCTCTGATAAGGCCTCAAGGGGAGGGGTCATATGTACAGGTGGATGGGGTAGGTTTGGAGAGGAGGTCGAAGGTCTGCTCTTGAGAAACTGCTGGAAAGGATAGGCGAACTGGAGACTGAAGAGGAGCAAGGAAGATTTTAGGGGGACTAAGCCTAATGGTTTCAATTTTTTCGACAAAGTACATGGCAAGGTCATTAGGGGCAAGAAACGTGGGGAGATGGGGAGTTTGAGGAGGAAGTTAAAAGTCTAAAGCAGCAGGTGTGGACAAAGGACATGGGTATTAAAAAGGATGGAGGAGTATGAGGGAAAAGCCCTCAGGAAATTTCTCCTTCTGACTTCCAATAGGCTTTCCCTGGTTCATTTCTACCAACTCAGGTTTTGACTCTCCAACAACTACCCTTAGCATTGAGGTACAGACATATACATAAGAAATTAAGAAATGCCATTATACATTTTTTATATATGTATATATGTATAATAGCATTTCTTTAGTTCTCGTAATGTGCCAGACACTGCACTGAGCACTGGGGTAGATAGAAGCAAATCAGTTTGGACACATCCATGTCCCACATTGGGCTCACAGCATTAATCCTCATTTTGCAGATGAGGTAACTGAGGTCCAGAGAAGTGACTTGCCCAAGGTCACACAAGCAGACAAATGGCAGAGCCGGGATTAGAACTTCTGACTCCCAGGCCCATGCTTTATCCACTAAGGCATGCTGCTTGATTTCTGCTCTCCATTTATGCAAACAGTAAGAGCTCAATAAATATGATTAAATGAATTTACTCGCTCATATTTCCAGTAATATCTGGAAACCCCATTATTTGTAAATAATTTTTGTTTTCCTATCTACTGTGTTCAATCGAAGCATATCTAAGTCAGGGACCGTTTAGTCTTTTTCTTTCACTGTACTGTTACCCAAATGCTTTCCCCTCTACACCCTTCTCAAAATCTTTCTCAAATCTCTCTCCCTCTGCCTGTGTGAATATTTATCTATCTTTCTATCCATCTATTAATCTATAGATAATTTTTTCATCGTTTTTGTTAAGTGCTTACTTAGGCACTATACTAACCACTGGGGTAGACTTGGGTAAGTCATTTCACTTCTCTGTGCCTCACTTGCCTCATCTGTAAAATGGGGATTCAATACTTTATCTCTCTGCTACTTAGATGTGAGCCCCATGTGAGACAGGGACTTCATCCTGTCTGATTATTTTTTATCTACCCTCAGAGTTTAGTACAGTTCCAGTCGCATTGTCATACACAAAGACAGCTTTCTCATGCTGCCATATTAGTTGCTTAAAACGTCGCATGCTGTTTTCATTCTTTCCTCCTTGTTTCATGATCCTTAGGGAACTTCTCCTCCAACAGAGCTACTTCTTTGCCAATTGCAGTGTTTCATACTGATCTATCTGCAGCAATTGACTCCCAGATTTCAAAGGCCCATTGCCCCGGGAGGTTTTTTACTATGTCCTTAAATCATTTCCTCCGGCCAGCGGGCTGTTGGTTTCCCAATTTCAGCTTACCAGACAACAGCTGCTTGGATATCCTGCTGTCTTCCATTTTGCTCCTATGTCCCAGCCATCACAGGTGCATTGCCGTGAGCCTAACTCTAATGCCAGGAAACTGCCTTCATCCTAGGACTGGGTGATTTGTGACCCAGCCTTATACACCGACTATCCAACAACTCAGCTCAATAAATACGATTGAAGATCTGGTCATCCCGATCCCTCTTCTTTTCCCTCTCCCCTTTGAAATTGAATGACAGTAACAAGTTTCATAAGATTTTCCTATAGATCCCTAAGCTCTCCAGGGAGTCATTAAGTAAAGCCTATTATTTTCTTAAAAAAAATAGTTTCAAATGTGATAATTTAGTGAATAATCTTCCAATCAGAATAAAGTAGCCTTGCTTTCCAAACCTCTCCTTCTGCCATGTATCATTTTCCTTCAAATTGGCAGGAGACTAAGGAACTTTAGAGTATTGAAAATAACCTCCCTTCTCTTTATCTTTTCATCGCTTGGGCCCTTATTAGAGGGCTATGTCCAATTATGGGATCCGCAGTTTAGAGGACAGGGAGAAATTGAACAGCATCCAGAGAGAATCTCTGAAGCAATTAAAGGGTTAATACATCGGCTTTATGAGGTGAAGCTTTAGAAATAGAGCAGACCAAGGAAATGTGCTGTTCCAGTGGAGAGAACAGGGCCTGGGAGTCAGAAGGACTTGGTTTCTAAACCCAGCTCCACCACCTGCCTGCTATGTGACCTTGGGCAAATCACTTCAGTTCTCTGTGCCTCAGTTAGCTCATCTGAACAAAGCAGATTTAGACTGTGAGCTACATGTGGAAAATGGGCTGTGTCCAACCTGATTAGCTTGTACTCTATTCCAGTGCTTAGTACAGCACATAGTAAGCACTTAGCAAATATCATTAAAAACTGGTTCAAATTAGCCTTCAGGCACTGAGGGGAATGTTTCAAGAACTAGAAAAGCCAGTCTTTCCCCAGCTTCTCCAAGGCTTGGAGATGAGGAAATAAATGAAATGGCAATAGCAGAGATTTGGATTGGATTTGGAAAAATTCAGGAAGAGCTATCTGACAATGAGTGTTGTCTAGATCTCTAAGGAAGTGATGGAGTCTTCCTTCCTGGGAAGCCTGAAGAAAAGTCTGAATTTTGCAAGCCTGGATTGGCTGGGGTCCTGCCTCATTCCAAGGACTTGCCTTCATCATCAGTGGTATTTACTGAGAGTTTACCATGTGCAGAGCACTGTTCTAAGTGCTTGGGCCTTGGATCCCCTCCTCACTCTAAGTTTGCACTTATTTATTCCACTGTGTCAATGGGGCAGAGGGAGGAGCCGGGGGTTGACCCAGATTTCTGAAGGCCTATGAGGATAAGAAGCAGCAGCAAGGGCCTGGGAGTCAGAAGGACCCAGATTTTATTCCCGGCTCCACCACTTCTCTACTCTTTGACCTTGGGTCAGTCACCCATAGTCTCTGTGCCTCAGTTACCACATCTCTACAGTGTGGTTTAAGACTGTGAACTGCATTTGGGATAGGGACTGTGTCCAAACTGCCTAGCTTGAATCTACCTCAATGCTCAGTACAGTGCCTGGCACATATTAAGTGCTTAACAAATACTATAAAAAAATTAGATGAAGGAGGGTGAAGTGGCACCTTGTTCTGTCAGTCCATTAATGGCATTTATTGAGCTCCCACTATGTGCAGAGCACTGTAGTAAGCACTTGAGCACTGTATTAAGGGCTTGACAGGTCTTGGAGGCAGTTTCTGTCACCCTCCCACCTAGCCTCACTGTCTGCATCCCTGCTCCCACTTTCCCCACCTTTCAAGAAAATAGGATATGCTCCTTAGGTGTTACCTTCTCCCAGGGAGGACATTTTTCTGACGGCAGCATATAAACCCCGGTGGCCAGGAAACTCCCCCCCAATGGTGGATATGTAGCTTCCGCAACTAGAAATGACAAGTCTATAAAACAGAGCCAATGTGCCATCCACCCACCTCACTCTGACTCATAGTTTGCACCAATTGCGTCAACCTCACTGTCTTTCAAGCCAGAGAGCAGGTGCCTGTGACGGAGAGTGAATTTTAGATCTTCATTTTTTTGTTTTTCCCCTGACATTTTTCATTTTCCAGCTGAACTCTTCCCCTCTGAGATTAGAGGAAAAGGTTTAAGAGGATAAAATCAGAAAATTGGCTCAATGTTGCAAACGTACATGAAATATTTCTTTTGTCGCTTTATTTCCCCACCATATTAATTTGTGGTTACTCACCTTCCCCTCAAAGACCTCCAGGGAATCAAAAACCTGGCTATCTTATGATCTGGAACATGAACCAAAATATTGCTTCCAATAAATTACCACTCAAGTGTTTACTGGAAAATTTGCTCCTCTCGGGGGTATGAGAGAATGTTGTAGGCTTGAAGTGCCCGCGTTTCCAAAAGGAATCCATGCATCCTGCATTCAGCCCTCATCCCCATTAGGATGTGATGGAATACGGTGGTCTGGGAAGAGAGAACTTGTGTCTGTTCACTTTGTCCAACAATGCTGAAATGTTTTTCCCTGTCCATATTCACTTTAACAATGTGCCATTCTGTACCTCATAAGTGCTTAATTTATTCCAACTCTTTGGCCTGACCCTGTAATCCCCCTCTCCTTACCCATCTGACTCATCTGTGTTTCATTTCCCACTCATCGGCATCCAAAGAGCCAGGCCCAGAGCCTGTTTGGAACTATTAGACAGAGATTGGCCCAGTTCCCTCTTCCCGCACCACATCCTCCGCTGAAAAAAATGACCATCAGATCAGAGAACAGAGCCTGCTTTGTCCCCCACAACCAAGATCTGGAAGCACTTTCAATCATTTGCACTCTATACCCACTCAAACGCATTAATGTGATCAACATTGGGCCTGTTGTGGACATTTTTTCCAGCAAATAGCTTGCTAATATTCCAGGCATGTACTTCCCTGAAAACAAGACTGAGACAGAGCCCTGAATATTCAACTGGAAAATCACCAAGAGCAAGAGCTTAGCTTGGCACGGCTGGTGTTGATTCTTAATAAGTGACTTCCTAGAGCTGAGGCATGGGGCTTACAGCTTCAATGACTTGTTTGAAAAATATTTTGTAGGTGCCTCATACCACTTTATTTCCTGTGGCATGCGTCATATTATGAGCTATTCTGAGCCAGGCTGTTTAAGCGCACTAACATTTTTTTTTTCCAAGATTGTGGTGTTTGACTAAAAATGTGCTTATATGAGATGAGCTCATGGCTATTAGCACTGATGTCGTTTTAACTGCTTGGGTACCAATTGCCCAGGAGTGAAAATCGTCTGTAAAAGGAAAACTTGGGCAGAAGCCCATCTCACAAGGTCGAAAATGATGCATGGGCAACTAAGGTGGCAGAGAGATCTGAAGCGGGAACAAAGCTTTTAAAATGTAGGTTTACTGTCTTCAATGGAATCCATTCCTTTTGTTTTCAGTAAAAGGGCTGACTGGTCTTAGGATCGCTAGACTCCAGGGACCAAAAAATCAAATAAATCAGTCTCAGTAAACTCCTCCATTAGACTGTCAGCTCCTTTGTTGTTATTTTTTAATAGTATCCATTAAGCTCTATGTGTCAAGCACTTCTCTAAGAGCTGGAATAGATGTGAGTGCTGGAATAGATGTGAGTTAATCAGATCAGATATAGTCCTTGTCCCACATGGGGCACACAATCTAAGTAGAAGGGAGAACAGGTATTGAATCCCCATTTTGCAGTTGAGGAAAATGAGGCACAGAGAAGTTAAGTGACTTGTCCAAGGTCACACAGCAGGCAAGTGGCAGAGCTGGGATTAGAACCCAGGTCCTCTGACTCCCAGGCTTGTGTTTTATCTGCTAGGCCACGCTGCTTCCCTTCTCTTGGGGGCAAGGAGCTTGTCTGCCAACTCTGCTGTATCATATTCTCCCAAGAGCTTAGTAAGTGCTCTGCACTCTGTAAGCATTTAATAAATAGAATTAATTGATTGATTTGTTAGTGTTGGTATTTGTTAAGTGCTTACTGTGTGCAGAGCACTGTTCTAAGTGCAAGGTTAGATACAGGGTAATTAGGTTGTCCCATATGAGGCTCATAGTTAATCCCCATTTTACAGATGAGGGAATTGAGGCACAGAGAAGTTAAGTGACTTGCCCACAGTCACACAGCTGCCAAGTGGCAGAGTTAGACTCCTACCTCATACTGGGCACAGCACTCAATGCTTGAGAGAGGACAAATGGGTAAGAAACACAGACCTTGGCCCCCAAGGAGACTTCAGGCTGTCAGGGGGATGGAACAACCATTTACAAATGCTATCGTGGTTTATTGGAAAGATGTAGTAGTTTAGATCGATAAATTAGCGTAAATGAATCTTGGCACATATGTGCTAGGGTGAATGGACATGCATGTTAAGGGAAGTTGTTGAATTAGTGTATCCTGAGAAGGTGGGACTTAATCCTGAATGACCTCCTAGAATAGGTGGAGGAGGACTTTCAAGTTGAAGATATAATAATAATAATGATAATAATGGTACTTGTTAAAGACTTACTGTATGTCAAGCACTGTTCTAAGTGCAGAGGTAGAAACAGGTTAATCAGGGTGGACACAGTTCCTGTCCCACATGAGGCTCACACGCTCAATCCCCATTTTAAAGACAAGGTAACTGTGGCCCAGAGAAGTTAAGCGACTTGCCCAAGCTCTCACAGCAGACATGTGGCAGAGCTGGGATCAGAACCCAGGTCCTTCTGACTCCCAGGCCCATGCTCTGTCCATTAAGCCACATTGCTGGCAGATTTAAAAGAGAAGGGAATGGTGCAAGGGAAGGTTTAGGGGCAGGAGAGGAGGAGCAAGGCTCAGTGGGAAAGTATGCTTAGGAGGCACAAAGAGTGTTAGGATGAGGGAGAGAGCTGATGGAAGTCCTCAGGAGTTTGTATTTGATGTAGACAGAGATGGGTAACCATTTAAGGTAGATATTGGGACGGACCAATGAGGAAACTGATAAAGCAGGCAGAAGTGTGGATTAGTGGATGGAGCACAGGCCCACCTGGGTAACCTGGCTTCTAATCCTGTCTCTGCCATTCATCTGCTGTGGTCAAGTCATTTCACTTCTCTATGCCTAAGTTTCTTCATCTGTAAAATGGGGATTAAATCCTACTCCATCTGCTAAAACTGTGAACCCCATGTGGGACAAGGACTTGGTGTGTTCGAAGAAACTTAGTCCTTTTTATTTATTCAGGTATTACCTGATACTTCCAGGAAGTAATATCCAGTAAGGGGTAGCACTGTAATGCAACTGGTCAATAATGAATGAAGAAAACAGGTTAACTGTATCGTGTTTTCTATGCATTAGTTCTGCTTCTGAAAACCCACTGAAGATGATTTAGGAGGGAGGGGTTAGCTTTGAATTTTAAGGGCTTGATCAGAGATCACCTATTTGTACAGTGGTCCAATTATGCACAGAGTTTACCAAAGATAAATAACTATATGCATATCAATGCATACTATACATATAAATGGAGAGGTTGTATGGAAGGTGGTTGGATAATACTCTGTGGCCTACTGGAAAGAGAATGGAATTGGGAGTCAGAAGACCAGGGTTCTAATCTTAGCTCAGCCATCTGTCAACTTTGTGACCTTGGGCAAACCACTTACCTTCTCTGTGTCTCAGTTTTCCCATCTGTAAAATGGTGATTCAATACCTGTTCTCCCTACTATTAAGACTGTGAGTCTCTGTGTGAGACAGGCACTGCGTCTGATTTAATTATCTTGTATCTACCCTAGCACTTAGTACAGTGTTTGGTACATTCTAAGGGCTTAGAAAACACCATACTGATACTGTTTACCTAATGCACTTTTGATGACTGAATGACTAAATATGATTGAATGAATGGAATGACTATTAATTGAAAAGATCACATGCGTGGAATTAAGCAGTACTTTGTACTTTGAGGATGAAATGTTTGAGGAAGGGAAGAAACAATTTATTTTCTGGACATTTTCCTTTTAGTCAACTGTGTCAAAAGCACTTATCTAGCAGAAGAAAACAATAGATCAAGTGTTAGATTATGAGAGGGAAGTCTTACAAGCAGTGGGTGACTATATACTTCCTACCAAGTATGAATTCTCTCTGCAGAAGTTTGACAAATTTTCTATTTTTCTCAGGTGCCTGCCTTGAGACTCTGGCCAGATTGTCTTTCCTTGACATGACCTCATCCCTGATAGGGATCGTCTCTGAGAAGATAAAAAGTCTCCAGGGTGAACTTGCCACACTCATTCTGCTCTCCAGAAGGGGTCTCAGGTAGTTCTTTACCAAGAGCTGTTCATTCTTACTTAGAATATCAGCCCCATGTGGAGCAGAGATTATTTCTGACCTGATTAGCTTGTGCTTAGAACAATGGCTGGCCCAGAGTTAGCACTTAACAATTACAATAACATTTGTATTTATATAAAGAGGCAGAGTAGATTGTTGCAGAGCAGGAGACATGGCTCAACTGAGTTCACACCATCGCATCAGAAGGTGGCCTCTGAACCAGCAAAACAGCAGCATGCTAAGCTTCTGGAGAATAAAAACATCACAATGAACAGCGTGGCTTAGTGGATAGAGCATGGGCCTGGAATAATAATAATAATAACAATGATGGTGTTTAAGTGCTTACTATGTGTCAAACACTGTTCTAAACCCTGGAGTGGATACAAGGTAATCAGGTTGTCCCACTTGGGACTCACAGCCTTAATCCCCATTTTACAGATGAGGTAACTGAGGCACAGAGAAGTTAAGTGACTTGCTCAAAGTCACACAGCTGACAGGTGGCAGAGCTGAGATTAGAACCCATGACCTCTGACTCCCAAGCCCATGCTCTTTTGGAGAAGAGCTCATGCTCTTCTGGAGAAGCCACGCTGCTTCTCCAAGTCAGAAGAACCTGAGTTCTAATCCCAGCTCCATCACATGTCTACTCTGTGTCCTTGGACGAGTCATTTCTTTCTCTGTGTCTCAGTTACCTCATCTGCAAAATGTGAGCCCTATATGGGACAAGGACTGTGTTCAAACTGATTAGCTTGTGACTATCCTAGCCCTTAATACAATGCCTGGAACATAAATAAGCACTTAACAAACACAATTAAAACAAAACGAAAAAAAGTCTAGCAACATCCCCTCAGCCCCACTGATACAAGAAATTCAGTCAATCAATCAATCATATTTACTGGGTGCTTACTGTACTGTACTGAGTTCTCAGGAGAATACTAGACAACAGAATTCAAATTGCTATCCCCAACATTCGCAGTGAATGGGCATTTCACCATGATGCTGTATTCCAGGCAGCTGGAAATGTACTAGACATGGCCAAAAGAAGTCACTGATCAATCAAGGTATTTATTAAGTGCTATGTGCAGAGTTCTGTACTAAGAACTAGGGAGAGTACAATACAACAGAATTGGTAGACATGTTCCGGCCCACAGCAAGTTTACAACCTAGAGTCTGCACTCTACACTAAAATCAGATTTACTCAAATGACTCACTGATAAAAAAACAATCTTCCTGCAAAACATCTATGGATCCAGTAACACCTTAGGACACAGGAGAACTCAGAAACAAAGCTCTCAGAAATCAGCATTGTAACTGTCATGAGCCCCACCCAAGAATCACTCCCCCTCACCCAACCAATATAAGGCACTCGACCTAAGAGCCTTTTAACCAGGGATGTGACTCCCTTATTAATCCAGGCCCTCAATAAGTAAAACCAAACACCACTGTTACAGCGGGAAGCTTTATGTTGCTAAAACAGGTTAGGCACATATGCACAAACACACACACATACACAATGCACAGCAACTCTAGTTACCAATCCAACTCTTTTTCCCCAAGTCTTGGTGAAGATGATAGTTTCAAGGAGTCAGACTGCCCACAGCTTGTCATGGTCTTGGTTTTCCCAAGTCTTGGTGAAGATGATCCTATGTTGGAGGAGTTTCAAGGAGTCAGACTGCTTGCAGTTCATGGCCATCCTGGTTCAAGTCTTAGGTGCTGGGCCCCAGCAGCTGTTAAGTATCTTAGTACATGACTTGGGTGGCTCCAAGCAGGTCAAGAGGGTCAGTTCTTTCTCCCTTTTATCCATTGTTCTCAGAGAATTGCAGCAGGGGGATTGTCAGGATTGTTTGCTGTCTTACACTCATTACCCTTGCGGGGTAAGCTAGAGAGGAAGACGACCTGTCCCTTGGGCTTATTTTCCCCCCCACCCGCCATCCAGGTAGAGCCCCATCCGGCAGTCCTTTTCTTGCCCAGCAGAGCAATCTAGCCACTCCTTAAGGCCTCAGCAAAACTATTCAGTTATTCTCCTTGAAACTCCTCAGAGAGCTAGTACAATTTCTCTTCTAAATAATCATTTGGCCTTATTGCTCCCAAAGTCAAATAATACAAAACTAAGTCATCCTTTGACCTTGTTACTCCCAGGGTCAAATAATACAAGATGGAGTCACTCTCTCTCACACAATGACATGCACATCAAATAAAGTGACATGTGAGACAGCTGCTGTGATGCCCAAGTGGAAGAGATCTAGAGCTACGGCTCAACCATGAAACAAAAAAGCTACTGCACATCACTGGAGACATTATTTGAGCCTGTCTGTAATATTGCAGTATTTCTGAAGAGTAGAATCTCCTTCTATTCTCCATTTACATTCACTCCCTTGGAGAACTCATTTGTGTACATGGCTTCAACTACCATCTCTATGTGGATAATTCCCAATTCTGAATCTCCAGCCCTGATCTCCTCTCTCTCCCTCTCTTTAGTCTCACATTTCCTCTTGCCTCCTGCTGTCTTCTTGTATGTCTGACAGTCACCTCAAACTTAACATGTCAAAAAGAGAAATCTTTATCTTCCCACCCAAACCCTGCCATTCCCCTGATTTTCTCATCACTGTAGACAGCACCACCAACCTTCCTGTCACTCAAGACAATAACCTTGGCATTTATCCTTTATTTCTCTCTCTCATTCAAAACCCATATTCCAACTATTACTAAATCCTGTTGGTTCAACCTCCACAACGTTGCTAAAATATGTCCTTTCCTCTCCATCCAAGCTGCTGCCATGTTAATCCAATCACTTATCCTATCCCACCTTGATTACTGCATCAGCCTCCTTTCTGACCTCCCTGCCTCCTGACTTTCCCCACTCCAGTTCATTCTTCACTCTGCTGCCCAGTTCACTTTCTTACAAAAATGTTTAATCCTTATCTCCCCATTCCTCAAGAACCTCCAATCCACCTCTGCAACCATCAACCATGCTACCGTTCCCTCTTCTCCCATGCCTTTCTGTGTCACCCTGACTTGGCTCCCTTTAATCATCCTCCCACCTGGCCCCACAGCATGTATCTACATATCTTTAATTCATTTATTTATATTACTGTCTGTCTTCCCCTCTATACTCTAAGCTCCTTGTGTCCAGAAGGACTGTGTCTGTTTTTTTTTAAATACTTCATATGGTGCTCTGCACGCAGTCAGCACTCAAAAAATATGATTGATTAATATTAGAAGTAGTAATAGTACTATTATTATTATGATATCTGTTAAGCGCCTACTGTACTAGTAGCATTGGTAGTAGTAGCAGTAGAACTAGTAATAGGAGCAATTTTAGTATAATATCATTAATTAATACAACTGCAATTAATTAATTAATCAATATCAATAATATAATTGATATCATTATACTAATAGTGTATACTATACTAATAGTATAATATATTAGCATAATATTATTAATATAACTATAATTAATTAATATCAATAATATAATTAATATCATTAAACTAATATATTATACTAATAGCATACTAATTATTATCATACTAATACTATTATACTAATATTAGCATAACAGTAGTAGTAATAATGATAATAATAATAATAATAATAATAATAATAATAATAATAATGGTATTTGTTAAGTGCTTACTTTGTGCCAACCACTGTTCTAAGCATCGGAGTAGATACAAGGTAATCAGGTTGTCCCACGTGGGGCTCCCAGTCTTACTCCCCATTTTACAGATGGGGTAACAGAGGCGCAGAGAAGTTAAGTGACTGGCCCCAAATCACCCAGCTGACAAGTGGGAGAGCCGGGGTCAGAACCCATGACTTCTGACTCCCAAGCCCAAGCTCTTTCCATCAAGTCACGCTGCTTTTCAAGTAATGGTGGTAGGATTAGTAGAAGAACTAGTTATAGTAGCAATAGTAGTGGTTGTAGTGATAGTGATAGTAATAGTAGAAGCAATGGTAGGAATAATGGTAATAATAATAATAATGCTGGTATTTGTTTAGGGCTTACTATGTGCAAAGCACTGTTCTAAGTGCTGGGGGGATATAAGTTGATCAGGTTGTTCCATGTGGGGCTCACAGGCTTAATCCCCATTTTACAGATGCGGGAACTGAGGCACAGAGAAGTTGTGACTTTGCCAAAGTCACACAGCTGACAAGTGGCGGAGCAGGGATTAGAACCCATGACCTCTGACTCCCAAGCCCGGGCTCTTTCCTCTGAGCCACACTGCTGTTAGTAGTAGTAATAGTATTTATCAAGTGCCTACATATGCGGAGTACTTTACCAAGCTCTGAGAAAAAATACACAGGTGGGAAAGGTCACTTAGAACAGTGATAAACATGTTCTCCGCAAACCAATCCTAGTTTACCATCAGCAATAATGGTTCTTCCATCGTGCCTATTGCATGGGGAGAGCTGCTTGCCAGGTGGTCAAAATGTGTTTAACAGTACTATTTTCATCCACTGCCCTCAACCAATAATGCCAACAGAATCATTCAAATCAACCATAATATCACATTTAGCTGTATTACAACTCAGTCATTAATTTTATATTCTCAAACTGTATGTTAGCTGAGGACCTGGAAGTTTCCCTAAATTAATTCAACTAAACAAAAGCCCCTTATTAAGACCAAGCACGTCTGTTTCTCATATATCAAACTGTTTGGGGGTAAGTCGTGTAAATATGTTACTAAGCAAATGAAGAGTTGCCCTTATTAAGAAATAGATAGATTTCATGTTTCCTGTATTATGAACAAATATTGGTGCTAATTGAATGTTAATGGAAGGGAAGCACTGCGTAAAGAAAATTACTTTTTTCTATTGAAAGTGGGTGAAATTAAGCAATGGGCTTAGCTGCCTTTAATTTTGGCCTTACATCATTGAGAGCCAAATGCTTGTACTTCAAACCTCAGCATTATTATCCAGAGTATTTATGGCAAATTACCTTATTTTTCTCATGGAAAAAAAAAGGGGGGGGGGGCGGACTTCCCTTTTTAGCAAAGTACCGGGAAGGGAATTTGTGTAATAAGTGTCAGAAAACCAAAGCAGCGTGATCCATCACGGCATTTCAGAGAACCTTTGGAAATACTGGCAAGAGAGGACTGAAGTTCTAAACTCATGACGTTTAGGCTGATTTGAGTTTTCCCTTACCCAGCTCCCTAACAGAGCCTTAATGTTTACCATGGACATAAATTCATGGTGGCTCTCAAGTGAAGACTATGTTTGAGAGAAGTGAATAGAATGCTTAGATTTACTCTTGAGATTACACTTACACCATCAAGCAAAGTTCCATGTAACTTTCCTTTCCAGAGTTGCACACACAAAATTTCAGGAAACAGCAGGGCTTAATTAGGGCTCTGGTTTATAGTTTCACCTGAAAAAATACATTAAAAAAAATCATATATATCTGGCAGTTGAGATTTTCTAGTCTATAAATTCTTGCTAATTAATCACATTAACGGCGCTTCTTAAAGTTGAAACAAAATTAGAAAACAAACCAAATTCCCCGTAAGTATTAAACATAAAGGCCTATTCATGATGCATTTTCTGTGTTTCTTAAACACATTTTACAAGTGTTTTTTTTTCTCTCTCATAGGCAGCACGCACACAGTAACACTCGCCACTCCTTTGTGCAGTAGTACAAAGGGCACAGAAGAGTGCAATCCCATTGTTCAATTCTTAATTCTTCAGAAAGATGTTATTCTATGCTGGTACTTTAAAGCTTGACATTTATGATCGTGCCCAATTTATGAGTTCAATCCAACTGTCATTCCAGCTCTCCCTACATTCTCATAAAGGAAAAAAAAATAATCGCTATACGAGTGAGGAGAGGACTAGGATACGGGGGACAAGTTGTGATGGAGGGGAAAGGGAGTGGAAGGGCAACATTTTTCAGTGGTATCAAAATTCTCAGTAACAGCTGTAAGGTTGATTTCTGGACTGGATGCTCCAGTTCACTATGGCTTCCACAGCCCCAGAAGGCAGATTGCTTAAGTCCTTTCTGCAAAGTAAACAAATAAATCCAGAAACAGACAACTCTGCAGTATATGAGACGAGAATAGCACTCCTGTTAGTTATTTAAGAAAATAAGCCAACTGACTCACAACTCCTTAACCTCAGAACTTCCTAAATGTATATGAAGAGATTGTCAAGATGTTTCAATGGGATATACGTGTGTGGTAGTTAAAAATTCTAGCTGTGGTCATGCTTTGAAAAGGAATAGTTAGACAAATCCTCCAAGGAAATCATGGAGATCCTACAGGAAAATTGTTTATAGGTCCTCACTATCAGATTGGAGAAATTGTCAATTATTTCTTTTTATGCAGAGCACACTTTAGGTCAGCAACTTGGAAAGTTCTGTGAAGTTTCAAAATGGGAGGTGAATAGCCTTCAGTTTATGTCAAAGCTTGCAAACTCTCCCTATTAATCTGTATAGACCACACTGAGTTTATATGGACAGGGTTAAGAGTCTGTCAGCATTTCCGTTGTTAAACCTCGTTTCAGAGGGGGTTTATAATTCAGCTATAACATTTGATCTTGGCAGAAACTTGGCATTTTACAAGATCTCAACCCAGGATTTTAATCGTTCCAAAGGAGGTTGGATTTAAGTTAGGTGGACAGAAGGAAGAAAACAAACATTAGGTTTTGGATGCTTGGTTTGGGTTTTTTTTTAAATCATCACTGGAGTGGTACAGTGCTTAGCACACAATAAGTGCTTAACAAATGCTATTATTATTATTGTTGTTGTTATTACTGAAGTATCTCATCCTCACAGGGAAGTCTTTCATAGCAAAATCAAACAGGAACTTCCCCTTTTATTCATAATCATCCTTGACACTTCCTTTTGAAAAATGTAGTCCTGTTAATAATAATTGCACTTGTTAAGTGCTTACTATGTGCCAAGCATGCCAATAAACACTGGGAAAGATCCAAGATAATCAGGTTGGAAACAGTCCCTGTCCCACCTGGGTCTCACAGTCTAAGTAGGTGGGAGTAGGATTTAATTCTTATTTTATAGATGAGGAAACTGAGGCACAGAGAAGGGAAGTGACTTACCCAAGGTCACACAACAGACAAGTGGTGGAGCCTGGATTAGAACGCAAGTCCTCTGACTCTCAAGCCTGAGCTCTTTCCACTGAGCCACACTGCTTCTTGTTAAGCAGGCTCTTACCTACATGCACATTTAGGACTGAGAAACACTAGATGGCATTGGTCAGATCTTCACAGAACTAAAAAAAAAATTCCACCTAAAGACATAGTGCTCTCAACCTTCTCCTATTCCAAATTTGGCAGTGAAAGATTTCAAAGTAACTGGATGAGCTGATGAAGACTGCTGAAGGAGAGAAGTTCTTTGTCGTCCCCCCTCCTTGACCTCAGGGAACAAGACATAAAAAGAAATCAGAAGTTGCTATTGCAAAGCAGACCCATCCATTTTTATTGCTTGGGGTATCCAACCTTACGTTTGGCTGGGAGAGGAAACCTTCCGCAGTTAAATCCTCTTTTCCCTAGCTCTCTCTTCATTATGCCTTGTCTACGTACTTGGATCTGTGCCCTTTGGGCATATGATATTCACCCCACTCTCAACACCAGAACACTTATATAATCTATGAATCATATAGTATTAATTTATATCAATGTCTATCTCCCCTCTAGACTGTAAGGTTGATGTGGGCAGGAAATGTGCCTGCCAACTTTCTTGTACTGTACTTTCCCAAGTGTTCGGTACAGTGCTCTGCCCAAGGAATAATAATGGTATTTGTTAAGTGCTTACTATATGCCAAGCACTATTCTAACCACTCAGTAAATGCCACCGATGATGATGATGACAAGATAAACAAGGTAGTGGGCACCATCATCATTATGTCCTTGTTTCCAGTCAAGCTCATATGCATAGATAAAATTTTGTCAGAGTAGTGTCATCTTTGAAAAGAAAGGGTGACAAGATATCAATTTCCAGGTAGGCCATTTTAGTGTAGTATTCATAGAAATACATACCCACCCACCGCTGTGAACACAGAGCAGGTGATCTTTGTCATCAACTCTGCTGTCTTTCCTCAGTTCCTGGAGCTAGAGGAGCTATTGTTACCCATCTGTCTCATCCTATTAAGCTACTCAACTTTCAGAGGGTGCCTTGATGCAATTAGCTTAATAAATTAATTAGAACTTGCTGTACCACACTATTGCTCCATAACCTCAATTCATTCCATGGGAAGCTTGGGAATTTAATTCTGTTGGGATTTAAGAGTGTCCTAAGGAGCCTCTCTAAGTTCTGATGCAAATATAATGTATAGAGTTAGGACTGATTAGACTGTAAGCCTGTCAATGGGCAGGGGCTGTCTCTATCTGTTGTCAATTTGTACATTCCAAGCGCTTAGTACAGTGCTCTGCACATAGTAAGCGCTCAATAAATTCTACTGAATGAATGACTGTTCAGTTCAAGTTATAAGCTTCTGTGTAGTACCTGTAGACAAGAAAGTGAATCCCTAGAGAAATTTTTGGGCTTCATTTACTTTGTGAAGTAGCCCCAAACTAGAACCTGCAGTGCAGCTGTCTTGACTGTTCTCCAAAAAGTGGGTTGATTTAGGGTGCAGAGAAGATACCTCAGCCTTCTCTGGTATTATCATGGAATAATAACAACTGTAGTATTTGGTAAGCATTTAATATGTGGTAAGCACTTTAGTAGATACAATGCAATAAGATAAGGCAGTGTCCCTGTCCCACACTAAGAAAGAGGGTGAACAGGTGTAGAATCCCCATTTTACAAGATGAGGAAATGGAAACACAGAGAAGTTAACCAACTTGCTCCGAGTCACATAGGAGGCAAGTGACGGAGTTGGGGTTAGAACCCAGCTCCCGGGACTCCCATGTCTATGGTCCTCCCAATGGGTCACACTGCTTCTCTTCTTGGGTGTAGCCCCAGTGTCTCACAGAGACTCCATCAAATTCTGAGTGAATCCCTAAGAAAACAGTTTCTTAAGTGGTCTTTAGGGCAGTTAGTTTGTGTGTTTCTGACTCTCAGATTTTAAAGAGAAAAATTATCTTCACACCACCTCTATTGGGGGCACAGACCAGTGACTAATGTCCTTGTTTTAAAAATAAGAAAAACAGGCAGAGTTTTCAAAGGCTGGAGAAGAGCCTGGGATGGAATCTTGGGTTAATGAACCTGGTCAAATTGTCTAGCAATTGCTGCCACAAATAGCTAGATTTTGATCATCTTGCTGCACTTTCTCAAATTTCTCTCAGTATTTCTACTCCACAAAGGCATACCCAGTGAAATAAAAGAAACAAATTTCTAGGGACAAAGGTAGCAGTGCAATTGAGAGTGAAGCCAAAATACCAGCAGTATGAAGAGACAAAATATTTAAGTCTCCCAACCTAGGAACTGCCAAAAGAACCCCACCTTTTGAGAGACTTAGCAATTTCCATTTCCTGTCCAGGAATTGGTGATAGCCCTTTGCTTCCTGGGAAATCTTAAATAGTCTCTATCCGTCACTAGATCCTGTTGATTTCCTTCAATATATACATATATTACAGATCCACCTCTCTTTCTCCCCCCAAATGAACGCTATTTTGGTTCAAGCTTTTCATCACCTCCCAACCAGGTTATTGTATCCTTCAGGGTAGGAAATGTGTGTACTTACTCTATTCTACTCTCCCAAGTGTTTGTATAGTGATCTGCATACAGGAAGTGCTCAATAAATGCCACTGGTTGATTGTAACAAACTCTTCACTGGCCACCCCTGCTCACCAACCTCTCAATTCTCCAGTCTATAGTGTTCTGTGCTTCCCTGATCATTTTTCTAAAATATCACCTAGCCATTCTCTTTCCAGTCTTCAAAAGTCTCCAATGTCTACCCGTTTGCTTCTTCGGCCCAAGTATACCATTGCTCTTGGACATTCGTGAATACTTTGGGGTTTTGTCTATCTGTGGTTGCCTATCCTCATGTTCATTTCTGTTGATGAAGTAAGTCTCCCCACCCCAACCTCTGCCATCCACTTCTCTGGTTACCAGCGAGTGCTACCCCACCTTGTCAGTCAGTCAGTGGTATTTATCAAGCCCTTTACTATCCATAGAACACTGTGATTAGCACTTGGGAGAGTAAAATAGAACAGGCTTGATAGACCGGTTTCCTGTCCAGGAGAAGCTTACAAATCAAAGCCTGGATGGCACCCACTTATGTACCTTTCTTTAGTTATGTATAATAAACTATTTATTTATTTTAATGTCTGTCTCCCCCTCTGGACTGTAAACCTGCAGAAGTCAGGACATATGTCTACTAACTGTTGCATTGTACTCTTCCAAGTGCTAGTACAGTACTCTGCACATAGTAAGTGCTCAATAAATGCCATTGAATAAATGAATGAATAGTAGTCTGGAGTAGATGATAGTCACTATTTCACCTCATTTATGAGTGTTTTCTCTAACCAATCTTCCCAAAATACCAAGGAATTCCTATAGTCATTCATTCAATTACTATTAATATTATTATTATGGTATTTAAGTGCTGGGATGGATACAAGCAAATAGGGTTGGACACAGTCCCTGTCCTCTTTAGGGCTCACAATCTCAATCCCCGTTCTACAGATGAAATAACTGAGGTCCAGAGAAGTAAAGTGAGTTGCCTAAGGTCACACAGCAGACAAGTAGTGGAGTTGGGATTAGGACTATGACCTTCTGACTCCCAAGCCCATGCTCTATCCACTATACCATGCTACTTCCATGGCTAGAGGGAGAAGGATAGCTATTCTATCCTGACACACTTGTGCTACTACTGGTTGTAAAATTGGCCCTGCTGCTCCTTCTGTTTGTAAATAAGAGATGTCTGCCTGTCCCTTTAATTAACTTTTCCAAGGCCTGTTTCACAGTTGTTTCTTTCTTTTTTCTTTTCCTTTACACTTTATGAGTGCTAAAATATTGCCATCAGAGCTGAGACTTCTCTACTTTGATAAAAGTAACTAGGTCATTAGAGTATCAGGTATTCCAACAGATTGGGTATGATCTAGCAAGGTAATACAATCCTCTGTGGCTTGACCATACTCCAGTGCAAAGTTAGTATGATTGTGTAGGAATTTTTCCAGGGATTAGGGAAACCGAGCCATATTTATAAAACACTATAAGATACCATAAAGCCAGCTGAAATTGAATTGTGAAAAATTATGCAAAACCCTGGTTACTTAATATTTAGCCATGCTTTTTATTCCTGGTAATTAAAACCGTCTTTGGGCCTGGAATACGATCCTTGCTGAAACCAAAAAAGAAAAAAAAAACCCAAAAAACAAAAAAAAGTCCAAGTTCTTCACCTGGATCTCTATTTCTACATTTTTGAAAGAATGTTTCAAGCAGGTTGGAATGTACTAAATGATCTCTTCTAAAGGAAGATAGTTATAGTCTCCTGTTCACATGCCCCACTGTCAGTAGACATCATCTAATTACCGAGCAGTTCTCATTTAGAAGGAAAAAGGAAAAGCAGCTTGGCCTAGTGGAAAGATCATGGGCCTGGGAGTCAGAGGACCTGGGCTCTAATTCCGCCTCTGCCACCTGTCTGCTGTGTAAAATTGGGCAAGTCCCTCTACTTCTCTGTGCCTCAGTTTCCTCAAGTGTAAAATGGGGATTGATTCAATCTTACTCCCCTCTACTTAGGAACAGATACAGTGACCAATCTGATAAAAATTGTATCTACTCTAATGCATAGAACAGTGCTTGACACAAAGTAAGCATTTAACAAATACCATGAAAAAAATAGATTTTTTAAAAAAATCTAGATTTTTACAATTATAGGCTATCCTCTGTGAACATTTATGAGGAAAGACTTTGGTTATTTGCAGCAATTATTCGGGCTTCCCCTCTGGGACCAATCCTCTAAATATTCATTGATTCATGTTTGCTGTCAGAAAATGACCATCATTTTCTTTGACTTTCAATTGTCCACCTTTAAGCAAAGGAACACATTATTGATGACAGCTGAACTATATATTCATTTAATACATTCCTTTAGATTTATGAGAATTGCCTTAGACTTTGGCTCTATTTACACATTCAAAACAGGAGTATCCCAAACCCATTTTGGCAGTGAGATTTCTACTAAATATCTGAGCCACATTCATCTGGAGAGCTAGAACTTGCAAAAGGAGAGAGAAGGGCCAGAGTTATGTCAGATAGGAAAGGAAGTAGATTTCCAAAGTATATCAGCAACATGGCCTAGTGGAAAGCAACAAGGCCTGGGAGTCAGTGGACCTGGGTTCTAATTCTATCTCCTCCAACTGCCTGCTGTGGAACCTTGGACAACTCAATATCTCTCTGCCTCAGTTTCCTCATCTATAAAATGGAAATTAAATCCTACTCCCTCTTACCTAGATTATGAACCCATTGTGTGACAGAGCCTGTGTCCAATCTAATAACTTTCTATCTACCCCAGAGTTTAGAACAATACTAGGCACATAAGTGCTTAAATTAAGGAGGGAGAACTGAGGAAAAGGGGGCTTAGTCTGGGAAGGCCCCTTGCAGGAGGTGTGCCTTGAGAAGGGCTTTGAAAGGGGGAAGTGTGATTGTTTGGCAGATTTGAGGAGGGAGGGCATTCCAGGCCAGTGGTAGGACATGGTCCAGGGGTCGATGGCGAGACAGGAAAGATAGAGGGACATTGAGAAGGTTAGCACCAGAGGAATGGAGTGCGTGGGCTGGGATGTTGGTGGAGAGAAGAGAGGTGAAGTAGGAATGGGCATGGTGATAGAGAGCTTTACCCTGACTGTACTGGTCCTTCTTATACTACTCATTCTGATCTTTTTTTTATCCCACCTGCCCGTGTTTCATTTATTCTGCCTGCCTTGGTCCTGCTTATACTAGTTGCCCTGCTCCTTCTTGCACAGCCTGTTTTTTTCCCATTTACCCTGCTAACTCAGCTACTGCATAGCTGTGGGTATCATCTCCTCGGAAAGAGGACATGTGAGGTGAGAGTGGATGCCAGAGCACCAGAATTTTTGGTACGTCCGTTCAATCAATCAATTAAATTTATTGAGGGCTTACTGTGTGCAGTACACTGTACTAAGCACTTAGGAGAGCATAATATAACAGGGTAGGTAGACACATTTTCTGGCTACTAACTTGCAGTCTACAGTCCATCTTATGGAATGCATAAAGTGACTCAGGTTAGAAATTTTAACTACTATGCACACACACACCAAAAGCACATACACACACACACACACACACACATATAGATTATGTGCGATTGGTGTCTGTATATGTCTGTGCATACTGATTTATATGTGTGCATATATGTGGGCGTATATATTTATGTGTACATGTACACACATATATGTGTATGTGACTGTGTGCATGTGTGTACGTGTGTGTCTGTGTATCTGAGTGTAGATTTATATATATAGATAAATACCTATCATTTTCAAAGATACTTCTGAGATTGAGCTCCAGTCCGTGCATGTAACTGTGGACCAATTAGTGTATTAAGCCCTTGAGAATACACAATAAAGGTAAAAGACTGCTATCTTGCCTTTGGCGAAAAACGTGTGTGTGCTGGGAGATGCCCGGTGGGGGGGGGGGGGGGGGGGCGAAGAGACAGGGAGAGAAAGAGACAGAGAAATAGAGAAAGATAAAAGTAGTTAAAGATGTGATAGGTTAGAGCTGGATTATTGATGGTAGTGCAGGTAGGCACTCAAATGAGGATGTCAAAAATGTTAAAAGTTTTCAAAAGTCCAGTAAGAATACATTTCATCCACTTACCAGTATCCTGAACTTGGCCACCTCAGCCACAATAGCTCTCCGTTCATTGTGAATTGACTGAACTTATGAAAATGTCTTCCTTGTGATTGCAGCCAAATAGTGTCAAGAAGAAACAGCATCCGTTCTCTTGGTGGATCAGAGTTTCACATGCTGATGGAATATTTTCATGTCAGAGCTAGTGTTCTGGTACTTGCGAATCATTATTTATGTCTGCTGTTAAACCACTAAGGAGGGGTGGCAGCTTTTTTGTTATTGTTGTTGTTTTTTCAAAAACAAGCGAAGATGTTTCATCCAGAGACTCAGATTATCGTAAACCTGAAGATGGATGAATAGCAGTATCACCTGATCTCTGACTGTCCCAATCAGGACTAATGAAGTTCTCTGAAAAAGCACTGAGACTTTACACATGCATTTTCATGAAGCAGCTTCAGTGTAACGCTGCACCTCAAGAGGTCTGTAAACTTGTTAAAATATTAAGAAAGACATAATTGTTAAAAGGGTAGTTCTTAAATGAACTCCCATGTGGGATATGAAAAATCTCCTAAGGGTTCAGGGTAACAGTGTCGCATTCAAGGCTGATGTTGCTCAGTTCATTTAGAAAATACCATAAACTTCTTTACTATGGGAATTTGGTAAAGGAATCTTTCATTAATGGGAAATATTTGACTGTACACTGCAAATAAAGTGATGTTTACATAATTTGTTAAGACTTTTCTAAGATTCAATATCCTTCTGCTTAGGCTTAATGTAAACTCTATATTAAACAGGTTATTTCAAATTGAATAAAAGTATGTAATTATGAAATTCCGTTGTAGAATGGGTCCTCGTTTAATTTTGACACAGCTTTTGTAGTACCTTCTTTTGTTATCCGTAGAATTCTTGTCCTGCTTTTTGTTTTTAACTTTTAAACAGTCCTCTCTTGCCCTGAGTTTACTTGGAGTGGTGTAGTCTTATTTTTAGTTCGTGCCCAAAGAGGACAAGATAAACATTTGTTGTATTTTAATGGGTCTCATCTCAATGATCTGGTAGTATGTTGGGAGTTCTGTGGAATTATAACAGCAACAATAACAACATTGATAATAGTAGTATTATTTGTCAAGCACTTAGTATGTATCAATCACTGTACTAAGTGTTGGGGTGGTCAGTCAGTCAATTGTATTTATTGAGCACTTACTGTATGCAGAGCACTGTACTAAGCACTTGGGAGAGTACAACAGAACAATAAATAGACATATTCCCTGCCCACAACAAGCTTACAGTCTAGAGGGGTAGATATACCATACGCTTATCGAACACAGTCCTTGTCCCACCTGGAGCTCCCAGTGTAACTAGGATAATAATAATAATAATGTTGGTATTTGTTAAGCGCTTACTATGTGCAGAGCACTGTTCTAAGCGCTGGGGGTGATACAGGGTAATCAGGTTGTCCCACGTGAGGCTCACAGTCTTCATCCCCATTTTACAGATGAGGGAACTGAGGCACAGAGAAGTAAAGTGACGTGCCCCCAGTCACACAGCTGACAAATGGCAGAGCCGGGAGTCGAACCCATAACCTTTGACTTTGAAGCCCAGGCTCATTCCACTGAGCCATGCTGCTTCAGATATTGAATCTCCATTTTACAGATGAGGAAACTGAGGACTGAAGAAGTTAAGTGATTTGCCCAAGGTCACAGAGTGGGCAAGTGATAGAACTCTCTTCTTTCTCTTAACTTCGATGGATTTTTCTGGCTCTGGTTAGGTTTGATTCCTTGGATGAGCACAGGTAAAGCAGCCTCTATTTGAGCCCTTTAGACAGCTGCCAGGATAAACCTGAGCCTCTGCTTTGTTAGAGGTTCAGTCACACCTCCAAGAAACTGCAGATGAGCAAAGCAGAAATCACATGGCTCAGCTTCTGCTTTTACGTTATCACAGGCTCCTTCAAAAAACATTCATCACTCCCTTCCAAAAATAGACATTTGTGCCCATTCTTTAGCACTGAAAGCTTTAAGAGCAGGCTCCATGTATTTTTATAAGTAATTCATGGGACACCATGTACTGCAGGTACATAATAAATACTCAGTTTATAGTGAAGCTGTGACTCAGGTGGTTCAGGGCAGGTTAGTTAGAAGAAGTGGGTTTTGTGGAGGGTCTGGAAGGAGGGGAGGGAAGTGCCGGCAGGGGAAGGAGAGCCTCAATCAGTCTTCCCCACTGGACCATAGGAGCTAAGGAATAATAATAATAATAATTGTGGTATGCATTAAGTGCTAACTATATGCCATATAACCATACTAAGTTCTGGAGTAGATACAAATATGTCAGGTTGGACACAGTCCCTGTCCCTCGTGGTGTTCAAGTCTTCATCCGCATTTTACAAATGAGGTAACTGAGGCCCAGAGAAGTGAAGTCACTTGCCCAAGGCCACACAGCAGACGTGACAGACCCGGCATTAGAACCCATGACCTTCTGATTCCTCAGGCCCGGGCTCTTACTGATCCTGCCACAAAGAGCGAGCTGGGCAGCCTTCTTCTTTCCTTAATATCAATCAATCATTCAGTTGAATTTATTGAGCACTTACTGTATGCAGAGCATTGTACTAAGCACTGGTAGGGAAGCAGCGTGGCTCAGTGGAAAGAGCCTGGACTTCCGAGTCAGAGGTCATGGGTTCGACTCCCAGCTCTGCCACTTGTCAGCTGTGTGACTGTGGGCAAGTCACTTAACTTCTCTGTGCCTCAGTTCCCTCATCTGTAAAATGGGGATTAACTGTGAGCCTCATGTGGGATGACCTGATTACCCTGTATCTCCCCCAGCGCTTAGAACAGTGCTCTGCACGTAGGAAGTGCTTAACAAATACCAACATTATTATTATTATTATTCACTTGCGAGAGTACAATATAAGAGAGTTGGCAGAAATGTTCCCTACCCACAGTGAGCTTAAACACTGAGGCCATCATTATTATGACTGCCCACTCTGGCCCAATCCTCTGACTGACCATTCGGCTTCGAGTCACCCAACTGTTTTCTTTTGTAGGATGTTTGTTAATCACTTGCTATGTGCCACTTGTCTGATGCTAGACTGTAAGCTCTCTAGACTATAACACTGTTGCGGGCAGGGAATGTCTCTGTTTATTGTTACATTGTACTCTCCCAAACACTTAGCACAGCGTTCTGAACACAGTAAGCATTCAATAAATACAATTGAATGAATGAATTAATAATAATAAAAATAATTATTATCACATTTGTTAAACGCTTACTATGTACCAAGTGCTGTTCTAAGCACTGGGGTAGATACAAGGTAATCAGGTTGTACCATGTGGGGCTCACACTTTTAATCCCCATTTTACAAATGAGGTAACTGAGACACAGAGAAGTGAAGTGACTTGTCAAAGGCCACACAACCGATGAGTGGCAGAGCCAGGATTAGAACCCACATCCTCTGACTCCCAAGTCCGTGCTCTTTCCACTTAGCCATGCTGTGTGACCTTGGGCAAGTCACTTTACTTCTCTGTGACTCATCTCCCTCATATGTAAAAAGATTGGGGATTAAAAGACTGTTAGCACCTCATGGGACTGTGTCCAACCTGATTAGCTTGAATCTACCCCAAGACATAGTATGGCTCCTAGCACATAGTGCTTAATAAATACCATTATTACTAGTAGTAATAAAAATAATAATGATGATAATGATAATTTGATATACTTTCCATGTAATGATATGCTAGTGTATATCCACTGTCTCTACTACCTTTCCTCCTATTCCCTTCACTCTCTATAATGAGGTTTCCATTCCCTTCACTCCACTGAAATCACTCTAACCTAGGTTGTGCTTTTGCCAATCTGAGTCTCCTAATTCTCCTTAGCTTCTATGTCTTCTCCTGGAAACACAGTTAAATCTAGGTTTTTCTGACACAGTTCTTCCCTGATTCTCTTACCCTCTCAATCACTTTCACCAGCTCTAGCTCCTCAGTGTTCCTTTTCATCTTAATCTACATTTACTCCCTTGGGAAGCTGTTCTGTTCCTTACCTTACCTTACTTCTAAGTGGATGACTCCAAAATCTACCTCCCTAGCCTTGAGCTCCCTCCTCCTCTACAATTTTGTATTTTCTCTTGTCTCCTAGTCTCTCTTCCTGGATGTCCCACAGCACGGCATAGTGGAGACACCACGAGCCTGAGACTCAGGAGGTGATGGGTTCTAATCCCAGCTCCACCACCTGTCTGCTCTATGGCCTTGGGAAAGTCACTACATTTCTCTGTGCCTAAATTACCTCATCTGATGAGGAATTGAGACTGTGAGCCCAATATGGAACAGGGGCTGTATCCAAACCGATTTTCTTGAATTGGGTACAGTAGTTGACACATAGTAAGTGCTTAAAAAATACCACAATTATTATAATTATCATTATTTTCATCATTATTATTATCATTATTAGAACATCAAGCTCAATATGTCCAATTGGAGGAGAAGATGTGGAGGCAAAGGGACAAATTTGAAGAGCTTAGACAGGAATCGAAGGGAGTTGGGTGACAGGTAGATGGTGGAGTGTGGTGATAGTGGTGGATGGTGGATCCAGAGAAGTTTTTCTTACGCTAGTGGAGAAGTGAGCTTTTTTCAAGGCAGAGGAGAAAGAGCTATCAGAGGGGAATGGGCCATCAGAGACTGAATGGTTGAAGATGGTTTTCAGGCAAGGAATTGGCATAATTGGAAAGTGAGATTTTGAAAGCAGATGGGAAAGGTCTTCTTGAGAGATGGCCAGGTTGCTAAAATTTGGAGAAACAGACAAGAATGAGACTTTGTTGAGTTCATATCTGAGTCCAACAGGGTCATCAGGGGCAAGAGAGATGGAAGATCAAGGTCTGGAGTAATTAGAGGGTCAAAGAAGAGGAAAGAAAGTGGAAGCAACCAGTGAACACAACTTATTTGAGGAGTAGAGAGACATGGAGATGGCTGGGGGGGTCCTGTGGGATCCAGAGAAGGCGTTATGATAGAGTTTTTCATGTCTACAAAGAACTCTGATCTACAAAGAGCTTCTGGAAAAGTGTGTGTTTGTCTCTCTTCCTGGGCAGAGATTGGAAACTGAGGTTGATGGGTATTTGGGTGCTAACAGACCCTATTTAACAATGAAGGTGAAGATGATTACTGTACTCTCCCAAGTGCTGAGTATAGTATACCGCACACAGCATGTGCTAAATAAATGCCATTGGTTGACTGATTCATAATGATTACAATAATGATGATGATCTCCAGGATCATAATGACTAGCTTACCCTAAAACAGCGCAGGAGCTTTAGCATAGGCGAGTCACTGTGGTTTTCGAAAGCAACAGAGATTTGATGAGCTCCCTAGAAATGATGATTGTTTTCACCTTGCTAGATCAACCCTCATTCTAGGAGTTGTGTTTGGGTCCCCATTTCTCCTGATTAGATGAGCCAGGTGATTGGAGAAATAACAGAAGTGCATTTCTTCCATTCCAACAGTATGGAAGTCAATGACACATGAGCCAATGAAACATGGAGGAATGTTACTCCTATCAAGACCAAAGGAATTGGGCCCATTAGGGAACTACAAACTGGGTAATCCATATCCCTCAATACCAAAGATTTATTTTCTTGAATCTTTCATCGTCTTCATTTTCATTTTTATTTCACTTATCTTATGAAATCAGCATCTGTGCCTGCGATTTAACTTGCATTTAGAATTGTATGCTTTTTTTAAAAATGGTATTTGTTAAGCACTTAACTTTGTGCCAGGAACTAAACTAATACACTTCATATTACTCAGGTGAAACTCACTTCTGGAACTGGTCATAACTTTAAGGGAAATTATAGTAATCACTCAGTTATTTTTAGTTTAGAAGTGAGAAAACTCGGTTTTGGTTTAGTGATTAAGGTTCTTTGTATTGCAGTCCTCATGAAGAAAACATGAAGAAAAGGGAGTAAACTCTATTTGCAACTTTGATATAAGTCCTGCCAGGATACAGGCTACAGGACAATTCACAGAAGAAAAAAAAAACTGATTGAAAGGTTTATCTCCTGGAAGAAATCCATCTAGATAAAGTGGGCTCGAAAAACAAGGGTGAGATAGCACTAACAACAAACTGGTTTGTGAGTTTTTCATGAACTGGCTCCCTTTTCTTCCTTGTATAAAATATTCTAAATAACAAGCCTCTCTCCATATATTGGTGGGATTTAAATAAAGCAGATCTAAAGCTCACATGTCCTTTCCAAGTGACCCAGAAAAACAAGCTAATTGGAATGTTCAAAATAATCTCACATTGCTTTCTTTCTGGCCCCCCGAGGAGAAACTAAAATGGAAATTTGCACTAAAAATCATAGTCTCACATCTGCATGCCACGATTAATAGAATCAGAAGCTATAACACTTCATGTAGGTGAGATTGGGGTTATTTGTGGAGAGAACATGTCTGCCAACTCAGTGGTATTATACTCTCCCAAGTACTTAGTACAGTGCTCTGGAAATAGTAAGCACTTAATTAATATAATTGATTGATTGATAGGACCAAAATAGGAAGCAGAGCAGTCTAATGAGAGGCAGCATGGCCTGGTGGAAAGAAGACCAGCCTGGAAGTCAGAAGACGTGGGTTTTAATGTTTGTTCTGCCATGTCTGCTGTCCTAGGACAAATCATTCAACTTTTATGTGCCTCAGTTCTCCTGTTCTCACTCCTTCTTAGACTGTGAGCCCCATGTGGGACAGAAGCATATTTGACTTTTATCTACACCAGTGGTTAGAACGCTCTTTGACATACAGTAAGCGCTTAATGAATACCATAAAACAAATAAACAAAACCAAAGAAAAACACAAGACTAGGAGTCAGAAAAGCTGGGTTCTAATCACAACTCCTCTACCTGTGTGCTATACAACCTTAGAAAGGCATTTAATATTCCTGTGCCTCAGTTTCCTTATCTGCAAAATGAGAATTCAATACCCCTTCTCCCTCCCTCTTCGACTGTGAGCCCTATGTGGGACAGAAACTGTTTTTGATCTGAGTGTATTGGATCTAACCCAGAATTTATCACAGTGCTTCCCCTAGTGTAAGTGCTTAACAAACACTATTAAGAGAATCATCATCATCTTCAACATCATCATCATTTTCATCATCAAAGCTAACTATCGGATATTCAGAGCAATCCAAGGGAAATTGAGGATTAGAAACCCAGGTCAAGAGTCTGTTAATAGCTCTCTAACAGTCCCAGTAAACATGACCATAGACAAGATTTAATCAGTATTATAAATTTGAAAGACTAGCAACAGATGATATCATAGCTGAGGTTTGCTAAATGATATTTAAAGCCACTGATATTTAAAACAGCAAATGTAAAGCTTGACTGATTAGTAGAAGCCACTATGTGTGTGCTTTGTTGCCTGGGCATCCTAAGGTTTTACATGAGTGATGTGAATGAAAATGTTTTAGATTTAAAATGATAGGAGAAAAATGGGGAAAAGGGGTGGTTTTGCCACATGTTCAGGTGAAATTTTCATCACTTACTATCGAGTTCCCATTTGTCTATACTATTTTGTCCTGTCATGTTTGTTAGCTTTCAACTCCTCTATTCAGCCTTTGGAAAGCCTTTTTAGAGTACCAAATTCCCTTCGGAACCCAATAATACAAGGCGGACTGGAAAATGGAAGTTGGTTAGTACAAGTTTCAGGGTTCCATCACTTGTATTGGTTCCATTTCCCTGTATCTGATCTGCCTTCTTCATTAGTTTGCAAAGTCTTTGTAGGCAGGGATTTCTTTCTAATGCCTTGTCCAGGGAGTTTATTTTGATATTCATTCAGTTCTCAATAAATCCTGTTAAATGATGGACTGGCTGATTGGAGACAACCCAAGAGAAGCAGCAAAAAGTAATGTTTGTAGTCTCTGAGAAGAAAGGCTGAAAAAGATGGGCTTCAAGAACTGTAAGTTTCTAAAGGAGTAATATACCCTTGCACTATGTCCAGTAATAATAATAATAACTATGGTACTTGTTAAGCATTTACTGTTTGTCAAGCACTGTTCTAAGTGCTGGGGTAGAATCAAGTTAATCAGGTTGGACACTGTCCCTATCCCACATGGAGCTCACAGTCTAAATCCCCATTTTCCAGATGAGGTAACTGAGGGGTCCAGGGAAGTGAAGTGACTTGCCCAAGGTCACCCAGCAGACGTGTGTCCTGAAAACAGGACAAAAGAAAACTGATTTAACAGCAGGAGGGATTTAAGTAACCGGTTAGAGAGAACTTTCTGGTAGAAAAGACATTGAGACTGAAACCCATTGCCAAAGGAAGATGTGGGGCTTTCTTCCTTGGACTTTTAAGAAAAAGGTAGGAAAGCAACAATATTTGATGATTTATGGGTTATAATGTTCAGGGTCAAGGGGCAGATTAGAAAACTTCTCAATCAATCATCATATTTCTTGAGCACTTGCTATGTGGAGAGTACCATATAATGTAGCAGTGATGGTAGATACATTCTCTGCCCAGAATGAGCTTACCGACTAGTGGGGGAGACAGAAGTTAATATAAATAAAAATAAATCACATACATGAACAAAAGTGCTGTGTGGTTGAGGGAGAGGTGAACCAAAGGAGCAAATCCAAGTGCAAGGACAGTGCAAAAGGGAGTGGGAGAAGAGGGAATGAGGACTAAGTCAGGGGAGGCCTCTTGGAGGAGATGGGCCTTCAGTAAGTCTTCAAAGGTGGGGAGAGTAATTGTCTGTCAGATATGAAGAGGTTGGGAGTTCCAGGCCAGAAACAGATTGTGGGGAAGAAGTCGGAGGTGAGATAGATGAGGTCAAGGTACATTAAGTAATTCGGCATTGGAGAAGTAAAGTGTGCAGGAAAGCAGCAAGCTGAGGTTGGAAGGGGCAAGGTGATTGAGTACTTTAAAGCTGATGGTAAGAAGTTTCTGTTGGATGTGGAGGTGAGTGGGCAACCACCTGGAGGTTCTTGAAGAGAAGAGAAACATGGGGTATTTAATTCTCATTTTGCAGATAAAGAAACTGAGGAGCAGAGAAGTTAAGTGACTTGTCTAAGGACACAGAGTCCACAGGTAGTGGAGTTGGGATTAGAACCCAGATTTTCTGACTCCTCGTCCTGCATTTTTCTTTTTTTGTTTGTTTTTATGCTATTTGTTAAGCGCTTGCTATGTCAAACACTGTTCCAGCCTCTAGGGTAGATACCAGTCAGTTATGTTGGACTTAGTGTGTGTCCCCCATGAGGCCACATTCTAAGTAGGAGGGAGAACAGAATTGAGGCACAGAGAGGTTAAATGACTTGCCCAAGGTCATGCAGCAGATATGGCAGAGCCAGGATTAGAACCCAGGCCTCTGTCTCTGAGGCACATGCTCTTTCCACTAGGCCTTGCTGCTTCTCATTAGCCTACTCTGTATTCTAGTTTGGTGCTATCAATCAATCAATGGTATTTATTGAGTGCTTACTATTTCCAGAGTACAGTACTAAGAGTCTAGAATCTGTAAAAACCACTCTTCCCCATCCACAATCCCTTTAAAGAATGTTTACTCTGGGTTTGTAAGGGAAGCAGTACAGCTGTACAGGTAATAATAATGGTATTTGTTAAGCATTTACTATGGGTCAAGCACAATTCTAAGGATTGGAGCAGATAAAGCTAATCAGGTTGGACACAAGAAGCTCATAGTCTTAATCCCCATTTTACAGATGAGTTAAGTAAGGCACAGAGAAGTGAAGTGACTTGTCCAAGGTCACACTGCAGACAAGTGGTGGAGCTGGGATTAGCACCCCATTGAAGTCTCCGTCTTCACACCCACTCCCAAACATTATCTCACACTTTTGTATCAGCTCTGCAGTTTAACACCCATACACTATTGTCAAATTGTATACTTTTTTGTGGTGTTTGGTAAGTACTTACTACTTGCCAGGCACTGTACTAAGAGCTGGGGTAGATACAAGTTAATCAGGTTGGAGAAAGTCCTAGTTCCACATGGGGCTCACAGTCTTCATCCCCATTTTACAGATGAGATAACATGCCCAGAGAAGTTAATGACTTGCCACTCAGCAGGCACTGATAATAATCGTAATATTTGTTAAACGGCTTAGTACGTGCCAGACACTGTACTAAGCGCTGGGGTGGATACGACCCAATGGGGTTGGACACAGTCCCTGTCCCAAAGGGGCTCAAAATCTCAATCCCCATTTTATAGATGAGAGAACTGAGGCACAGAGAAGTAAAGTGACTTGCCTAAGGTCAACAGCAGAAAAGTGTGGAGAAGCCAAGCTTAGAACCCAGGTCCTTCTGATTTCCTGGCCTGTGATCTACCCACTAGGCCATGCTGTTTCTCACTTCAATAATAATTTCTACTGCAGAATTTTTAGACACTTGTCATGTGCTATGTCCTGGGGGAGAAGATAAAAAACAATCAGATCAGACAATTCCCACAATCACTCTAGTATTTTATACTTTTCCCTCCTATTTAGAAGGGGGCACACCTCCTCCAAGAGTCCTTCCCTGACTAAACCTACCTTTCCTCTTCTCCTATTCTTTTCTGCGTTTGCCCTGAATTGCTCCTTTTATTTATCCCCCCTCCCAGCCCCACGGCACTTATGTACATATCTCTAATTAATTTATTTATATTAATGTCTGTCTCCTTTAGACTCTAAGCTCACTGTTGGCAGGGAATCTGTTAATTGTTATATTGTACTCTCTCACATGCTTAGTACAGTGCTCAGTAAATATGAATGCCTCACTGACTGACTGACCTTAGTCTCTAAGCTCTTTGTGGGCAGGGATTGTGTTAGATCCCTCTGGGAATGGAAGTTAGGGGGAATGGTCCAGAATGCCAGACAGGCAAAATGAAGAATGCCTGTGTTTGCACTTTGGTGTGTATCAGAGTGGACACTTTTTTTGTTTAGAAGTGGACTTACTACTGTGCTTTCCACCCTAAGTGCTCAATAAATAGGATCGAAGGTTTGAATGAATGACTTGCTCCCAATATAGCATTGCCCCTTTCCCTCTCCAGAGGTCTTGACATGAACTCAGGCTGCAGTGCTGCAGAGATCCATTTTTGGAGGGGTCATGGGGGAGTGCCGCAAAGAGAGCATTATCGGGACAACTTGCAGAGAGTGAGCATTGCCAGGTTGGAGAGATTTTGCAGGGTAACATGGAGCAGTGCAGGATTGTGCCATGGAGGTGGATGTCCACTTCCTCTCCATCACCAACACCACTGGTCCAGCCAAGCCCCTTAAAAGCCTCTCTTTCATTTTTATTTTCAGTATCACCATCTACCTCTATCATATTCTTCTGAGTGCTTAGTATAGTGCTTTTCACACACAGTAGGTGCTCAGTAAATGCCACTGATTGGTTGATGGCAGTATTAAGGTTCTGGAAGTGTCTTTACATACCATTTCAATTACCCATTTGCCTCTCATCTGTGGAAAGCACAAGGCTATCATCTTTCAGAAAAACTTTGTGAAAGGTAAAAATGAATTGAGTTTTGTTCAAGAAACAGTTCATGCGGTCTTGCTGCTTCAGTTACCTAAGCAAGCCCTAATTTTCTAGTTCATTATTTCCAGTATTTTATGGCACAACAAAGACATTTTGTAGAAAATGTGGAGATCAGGCATGCAGACAGCAACTGATAAGGATGCATAACAATGCCCTGTTTGGGGTATTTCTTGCAGTAGAGAAAAAAAGGGGGAAGAAATCCTCTGGAAAGTTTTGACCAAGATATTGCTTCCTAGACAAAATTGTCTTGTCACCTAATAGTGGAATTGGAGCCAAATAGATAAATTACCAGTTTCAAAAGACAAATGTGCATGTTCTCAATATTACAGAATAAGAATTCTAAAGAGGAGTGTAATTTATAATGGAGTTTTCCCTAGGGTTTCTATGACTACATTGGTTGTGCTAGTATATTGGTTTCTAGGCAAAGAACATCACAGACTAGCACTGTTTATTTCTTTAATTGATGAGTGCAATTGAACTATATAATTAGCTATAACACATTTCTTCCAAGATGCCCAGAGTCTCTGGGGACCTTGTTTCAGTAATTCCCTTTGAATTAAAATTTAACTGTGAGTGGCTCAGTGGAAAGAGCTCGGGCTTGGGAGTCAGAGGGAATGGGTTCTAATCCTGCCTCTGCTGCTTGTCAGCTGTGTGACTTTGGTCAAGTCACTTAACTTCTCTGTGCCTCAGTTACCTGATCTGTAAAATGGGGATTAAGACTGTGAGCCTCACGTGGGACAACCTGATCATCTTGTATGCCCCCCAGGGCTTAGAACAGTGCTTAGCACACAGTAGGCACTTAATAAATGCCATCATTATATTAACATGCATAACAAATTAACATATATGAGAAGCAACATGGCCTAGTGGATAGAGCACAGGCCTGGGAGTCAGAAAGACCTGGATTCTAATCCTGATCATCCACTTGTCAGCTGTGTGACCATGGGCAAGTCACTTCACTTCTCTGTGCCTCTGTTATCTTATTTGTAAAATGAGGATTAAGACTATGAGCTCCATGTGGGACTTGGATTGCGTCCAACCTCATTATCTTGTAAATACTCCAGCCCTTAGCAAATAGTTAGTACTTTACAATTAACATTTGAAAAAAAAGCTCAAAACAAACAAACAAAAAAATTCCTGGGTTGTAAATGGAAAAATTGAGGTACACAGAATTAAGTGAATTTCCTCCTGTTGCTTCCTATTATCAGGTCATTATCATGCCCCATTAGAATACTCTAACCTCTTTTTTGGTTTTCAAGGAACTGCTGAACACATGGTGACTTGAAGGCACAAAGGAAACTGCAGAATTTCAGTGTAGACACCTAACTTGTGTGATCTTGTGCCGATGTTGGAATGGATTTCATAAATAAGACAGAATAAAACAGACAAGTCATCTTTTCTTCCTTGAAGCATGAGCATGTAAGGGAAGGAAGGAAACATAGATCATTTATTAGTCAAGAAAGGCATTATTATGCAAATACCTTTTTATAGCCACATTTTGAATCATACACATTTCTATTTAAAGATGTTGCTGGCTCTCCACACTAATTTAGGCATGGTATCTCTAAACATGTGAATACCTGTCGAACTGAGAATAGCATGTTTGCGTTCGGCTCTCCATTTTACTCCCTCCTCCTTAAAGGCTCAGGCACTTCATGTAGCCAGATGTTAACAAGTGAGACATGAGGTTGACCTGATTTCTGGAAGAAACTGTCATGGGACCAAAGGTTACTAGAGGTTGAACAGTTTTAGGAAAGGGCTACTCACTATTGGAGCCAAAAGAGGGATCAGAAAAAGCTATCTACCAGGATACATCTGCCAAAGTTTTTCTTCTTTCCTTTCTCATATAAGAGCTAAGTAATCAGTCCTTCATTCAGTGGATTTATTGAGCACTCACTGTGTGCAGAGCACTGTATTGGGAGCTTGGAAAAGTACAATACAACGGAGTTGGAAGACATGTTCTGTGCCCACAAAGAGTTACTGTCTGGAGGTAGCAAGAGGGAATGTCTAATATAGGAAATTAGTTCAAAACTCCAAGAAGAAGCTAAAAAGGGCAGAAAAGGCAAAATTATAATAAATATGGTATTTGTCAAGTGCTTACTATGTGTTAAGCACTGTACTAAGCTCTAGATGAGAAACAAGATAATCGGGTTCCACAGTGGGCTCACAGTCTAAGTAGGAGAGAGAACACAGAAAGGGCTCAGTAAATGTGATTGCATGAATTAAAATATGAACAGGTATTCAATCCCCATTTTGCAGATGAGGGAACTGAGGCCCAGAGAAGTTCAGTGACATGCCCAAGGCCACACAGCAGGCAAATGGCATAGTTGGGTTTAAAATCCAGGGCCTCTGACTCACAGAGCCCCGCTCTTTCCACCAGGCTTTAGACTGTAAGGTCTCTATGGGCAGGGAATCTCTCTGCTAATTTTGTTGTATCTTACTCTCCTAAGCACTTAATACAATGCTCTGCACATAGTTAGCACTCAATAAGTACCACTGATTGATTGATTGATCAACTAGGCCATGCTGCTTCCCACATTTCATCAAGGCAGGTAGCACTCCGACCAAGGAAGAAAAGGTGGAGGCTCTCTTTTCGGGGCTTAATTTCAGGATTTGGTGGTGAGCTGAGGAGGGCCATACTTAGACATCTGCTGGAAAAATTATTCTAAGGGTCACACATCTCAGCACATTTTTTAATTTACTGGGGACGATTTCTTGGCAGTGAAAGGAGAATACTGAAGTAAAGTAGATCCCTTTTTCATCTGAAGCTTACTGACAAAGTCAAAAGGAACAGATTGCATGATGATTCCATCTGTGACCCCCAGGGAAAGGAAAAGAGCAACGAACACATGAATAAATTGAACTCTAGGTCACTCGTAGGAAGAAGCCAATGGGAGGACAGACTGAGGATGAAAGGAGGCCAAGGAGGCTGTGTGGCTCTTTAGTTAGACAATTCTGCAGACTCAGAAACCAACAAACCAAGGAGGAGGAAGGGGATTGAGATGCTGAACAGGTGAAATCCAGAAATATATATTATTTCATTCAATCAATCACATTTTTTGAACATTTACTATGTGCAAAGCACTGTACTAAGGACTTGGGACAGTAAAATATAACAATAAACAGATACATTCCCTGCCCACAGTGTGCTTAAAATCTAGAGGGGAAGATAGGCATTAAAATAAATAAATGAATTACGTCTGTATACTTGTGTGTATATATATATATATCAAAATCTGAAGGATGAATGAAAACATTACAAATATGGAAAATAGGTGGTTCTTTAAATATAAGGAAACAGTACATTGGAGAAGGGGAGCCGATCAACTAATCAATGGTATTTTTTGAATGCTTACTGTGTGCAGAGCACTGTACTAAATGTTTGGAAAAGTACAAAGCAGCAGAGTTGGTAGATGCAATCCCTGCCTACAGGGAGTTTACAATCTACAGGGGGATACAGGTATTAAAATAAATTAGGGACAGGAGTAAGAGTAGAGTATAGGAATATTTACATATGTAATAATAATGTTGGTATTTGTTAAGTGCTTACTATGTGCAGAGCACTGTTCTAAGCACTGGGGTAAATACAGGGTAATCAGGTTGTCCCACGTGAGGCTCACAGTTAATCCCCATTTTACAGATGAGGTAACTGAGGCACAGAGAAGTTAAGTGAGTTGCCCACAGTCACACAGCTGACAAGTGGCAGAGCTGGGATTCAAACCCATGACCTCTGACTCCCAAGGTGAGTATCCAAATACTTAAGGGGTACACAGTATAATACTATGTAATAATATTTGACAAAAAAAGGGCCAAAGAAAATGTTAGCTTCCCCATGGGTGGAAGTTTCTTGTGGGCAGGGAACATGTCTACCGACTCTGTTGTATTATACTTTCCCAAGCACTTAGGATAGTACTCTGCCTATAGTAACTGATCAATAAATAGGATTGATTGATGGATGGAGGATTGGAAAACTAATGAAAGACAGCTATGAAAGTTGTGTGCTTTTAATTTTCCTTGCGTTGCTGTTCTATGCAAAAGATAGTATGTGATCAATTGATCATGTTGCATTTGTGATAGAAGACTAGAAAGGCAAAATATAATAGGGAAATAAATAATTTTAAAGACCACTACAAAATTTTAATCAGCTTAATTGCATATATGGTACCTGAGTAAATGGAAGATGTTTGAGCCTAACAGTAATTGTCACTAATAGACAACTGAGAAAGTAGAAAACATAATCTGCATTTACTAGTTGCCAAACACTATGCTCAGAGCTGCAGTAGATGCAAAATAATCAAATGAGACATATTCCCTGTTCCTCACAGGATCACAATCTAAAACATTTGGAGAAGTGTTTTCTCCTCACTTTACAGGTACGAAATCAGAGGCCCAGAGAGGATGAGTGACTTGTCTTGTGACTCCTCCCCACCCCCACCAAGGTCCTTGCTCTTTACTCTAAAACCACACTATTTTGTTTGAGAAAATCGCGTATCGCGTGTGCTATAGCACAAATGATAAGATGTGCTGGAAAAGGCTAGAAGTAGGGGAAGACCAACCTGGAATTTCCCTTCCCCCACTTATTTCAGGCACAAATGGAGTCTTCAAATAATCAGTAGTTCTGAGCCTTTTCTCTAGACTGTAAGCTCATTATGGGTAATTGTATTTATTGAGCGCTCACTGTGTGCAGAACACTGTACTAAGCAATTGGAAGAATACAACAATAAACAGATACATTCCCCTCTCCACAAAAACTTTACAAAGCAAGGGACTAGGAATGTTACTGCTAATTCTGCTGTACTCTCCCAAGCACTTAAAACAGTGCTCTGCACGTAGTATGCACTCAGTAAATGTCATTGATTGACTGATGGCTCCATGTAGAACACTGTACTAAACATTTTGGGGAGCAAATATGCAGTTAGTAGGGGCGGTAACTACTCTCAAGGAGTTTATGGCCTTCCTCGTGAGGCAGACACAAAAATGAACTGTAGCTAGGGAGAAACAATACCATTTATAGGTACGTACATAAATAAGAAGGTAAGAGCAGGGAGTGGATAAACAAGTGCTTAAGTGTGGAAAAACTGATGAGATGGATGTGAGGGAAAAACTAGTCCAGGCAGGAGGTAAGGCTGGAGCAAGAGGTCAGTGGTGAGGAAGATGAGTACTTTGGCTGGGGAAGAGTGACGTGTGCGAGCTGAATTGTACTGGGAGAAGAATCAGGTTAAGTAGGTGGGAGAGCATTGATAGAGTGCCTTGAAGCCAAAGGGGAAGAATTTCTGTTTGAAGCGGGGATGGATGGGTAACCATTGGAGGGTTTGGAGGAGTGGGAAGACGTATGTGAGAAGCATGTGGAAAGATCACAGGCCTGGGAGTCACATGACCTGGGTTCTAATCCCATCTCTTTCACTTGTCTGCTGCATGATCTTGGGCAAGTCACTTCACTTCTGTGTCTCAGTTACCTCATATGTAAAATGGGTATTAAAACTGTGAGCACCATGTAGGTCATGAACTGTGTCCAAAATGATGATCTTGTATCTACCCCATTGCTTAGTATAATGCCTGGAACATAGTAAGTGCTTAACAAAAGCAATTAAAAAAATGGACTGGAGAGGGGAGAGGCTAAAGGCAGGGAGGTCAGTGGAGCAGAATTAGAACCCAGATCCCTTGACTTCCACTAGACCCTACTATTTCTCAAGCTTTAGAATCTTTATCTTTATAATAACTATATTATTCATTAAATTTTAATTTAGTTTTAATTTATATCCCTATACCTTTATCACCAATCTATCAATCAATACTATTTATTGAGTTTTACTGTGTGCAGAGTGCTGTATTAAGATCAAGACTGTAAGCCCGTCAAACGGCAGGGACTGTCTCTATCTGTTGCCGACTTGTTCATCTCAAGCGCTTAGTACAGTGCTCTGCACATAGTAAGCGCTCAATAAATACTATTGAATGAAAGTAAACACAATCACTGCCCTCAAGGGGCCTAATGGGGGAGAGAGGCATTAAAATAAATTACAGGTAGGGGAAGAATATGTAAATAAGTGCATTGGTGATAGGGGATGGATGTACCCTAAGGGGTACAGACAGACTCAAATGTACAGGTAAAACAGTAGGGAGGGAAAATAGATTAAGGAGATGAAAGATTGTTCAGAGAAGGCTTCCTAAATCTGTATATGAATATGGCAGGGTTTTGAAGGTGGAGAGAAAGGTTGTCTTACAGATATGAAGGAGAAGGTTGGACAAGAACAAGAGAGAGACAAGATGGAGGCACAGGGAATAGGTTGGTGTTGGAGGAGCAAAGTGTGCAGGCTGCGTTGGAGTGGGAAAGGAGTGAGGATAGGTAAGAAAGAGGGAACTTATTTGCATGCCTTAAAGCCCACTGGAGGATTAGAGGAATGGGAAAAGAATGGTATTTTAGAGAAATGATTAAGTAAAGTGGAGTAAAGTATGGAATGGAGAGGGAAGACGATGGAGGGAGGAAGGTCCATAACGACGTTTGAGATGGGATATGATAAGTGGTAGCAGTTTGGGTTGACAGGAAGAGGCAAATTCTGGAGACGCTGTGAAGTAGAACACACAGGGTTTGGTGACTTCCTGAAAATGTGGGTTTGAAGGAGGACGATGAATAAAGGATCAGTTAGTCCATCCTATTTGTTAAGCGTGTACTGTATGCAGAGCACTGTACTAAGCACTTGGGAGAGTGCAATATAACAGAGTTGGTACAAATGTTCCCTACCCACAAGTACCTTACAGTCTAGAAGGATAGTACCAACTTTGCGGGTTTGCGAGATGGGGAGGATGGTGGTATTATCAACAGTTGGGAGGAGGAGAGGGTTTGGATGGGAAGAGAAGTTCATTTGAAGAGGAGTTCAATTTTGGACATGTTAAGTTTGAAGTTTTGGCAGGACATCAAAGAAGAGCTGTCCTGAAGGCATCTTCATTTTTTATTCTATTACATTATCAGTAATTTATTTCAGTGGCTGTCTCTCCTGCTAAGCTGTAAACTTCTTGAAGGCAGGGAACATGTCTATTTAATCTCTTGCACAGTTCCAAGGCTTTAGTAGACTCTCTCACAATCTCGCAGACAGAAGGCCCTCAATAAATAGCACTGATTGTTAAACTACCAATTGACCCCATGTAGAGGAAAAAGCTTGGTGATGGATTAATCGTGGAAGGATTAGTGGAGAAGAAGCACTATGGTGTACTGAAGAGAGCACAGGCCTGCGAGTCAAAATGTCATGGGTTCTAATCCAGTCTCTGCCACTTGTCTGCTGTGTGATCTTGGGCAAGTCACTTCACTTCTCTGTGCCTCAGTTATCTCATCTGTGAAATAGGGATTGAGACTGTGAGCCCCACTTGGGACAGGGAATGTGTCCAACCCGATTTGCTTGTATCCAGTGCTTAGTATAGTGCCTGGGACATTTGTTAAGTAAGTGCTTAACAAATACCATAATAATAATAATTATTATTATTAAGAAGAAGCATGGGCAAGTGGATAAAGCATGGGCCTGGGAGTGAGAGGACCTGGGTTCTAAACCCAGCTCCACCATTTGTCTGCTGCATGACCTTGGGCAAGTCACTTGACTTATCTGTAAAGCACTTAACTCATCTGGGAAATTGGGATTTAGACTGTGAGCCCCATGTGGGACAGGGACGGTGTCCAACCTGATTAGTTTGTATCTACTTCCAGCACTTATTTCAGGGCTTGGCACTTAGTAAGTACTTAACAAATACCATTTTTTTTAAAAAGAGGGTGTAAAAATGAGCTCTCAGAAAGGACTCCACAGTCACAAAGGCAGGAAAAGAGCTTTATCATACGGTTCTCAACGACAGGAAGAGGAAGAAGAGGTGAGAATTTAGAAGAGAAAATGAGGAATTCCCTTATTTACATGTTTAGTTTGAGGTAGCTGTTAGAAGATCCAAAAGAAACAAAGTCTGAGACAGGAGGAAATACACCTGAAGTTAAGAAAATAATAATAATGTTGGTATTTTTTAAGCGCTTACTATGTGCAGATCACTGTTCTAAGCGCTGGGTAGATACAGGGTAATCAGGTTGTCCCACGTGAGGCTCACAGTTAATCCCCATTTTACAGATGAGGTAACTGAGGCACAGAGAAGTTAAGTGACTTGCCCACAGTCACACAGCTGACTGAAAGATCAGGACTGATGAGATAGGATAAGAAGAATCGATTTATAACAGAAGAGAGATTTTTGAACACATGAAAGGTTCTCTGGGCTCTAAAGGTGATGAAATTACTCAGGGATAAGCCCCTTGAACCTCTTTAAATAACAATTGTCAACAATCTGGTCTGGATGATTTAGATATTCACTTGACTGAAGGCCCATTGAGAAGCAAATGTGAAGCGACTGGGCCTGGGAGTCAGGGGATTTGGATTCTACTCCTAGCTCTGTCACTTGCTTGTAACATGACCCTGGGCCAGTCATTTAACTTCTCACTGTCTCAGGTTCCATATCTGAAAAATAGCAATTGTATGCCTGTCCTCCTTCCTCCTTAGACTCCTCTTTTGCCCTTAGACTGTGAGCCCCATGAGGGACAGAGACTGTGTCTGGTATAATTATCTTCCAACCACCCCAGTGCTTAGTAACAGTGCTTGGCAAATAGTGCTTAAATGCCATTATTATTATTATTATTGTGCTTGGCACAATACTATTATTACTGTGGGACTAGGCAGCATAGTGAGGACCTTCCCAGCCATGGGCTTATAGGATTCAGGCAAAGATCATGGCCTCGGCTTAAGTCAATATTTTAAATCAAATATATATGTTTCTCCCATCAGGAAATGATAGGAATTCCGGCTTCTGATGTAAAGTAAACTGTATTCCCAAACACTAAGAACCTGTGTCTGCAGTCAAATCCTGAAGGAGAAGAAAGAAAGAAATCTTTATCTCTGGACTGGCCAGGCTGCAAAGGGAGTGGTTTATTCCTTGTGGCTAGACACAAACACTCGTTCTCTGATGACGCATAGGTTGCTGTTCACCCTTCTCTGGACGCATTTCTCCTGGGCGCTTTCATTTCCAGAAGTTTTAAGAGGTTCGCACTCGTGGAAACAGGAGAGTGAAGGTACTGGTGGTCGGTTTTAAGCCTTTCCAGGACTCTTGTGAACAAACTTTCAGTTTATTCCGGCCTGGAAGTGACCATGGAGAAAATGCTGGGGCTCCTTTTGACTGTGTCTTTTCACTGACACATCTGATTGGCTCACATTGCTGCTTATAATAGCATAAGAAGGAGTGTTGGTAGTCAGTGCTAATGAATACCCACATCTACCTGATTCACACACTGGGCTCCCTTTTGCTCTCTTGCTTTTGTTTTATGTTCATTAAAATTCCCATCAGGATGCAAACGCTGAGCAAGATCCAAAACAAAACCGACAAAAACTGTTCAGACAGAGATATTGCAGTGACATTTTCCTGGGGGGAAGCTGGAGAGGAAGGAAGGAGACAGAGTGAAGGGGGAAATCATTGAAAAGGGAAGAAATTAAACAGTTATGTGGTATTTTCCAATCTGCTCTAGATCAATGATCACTGTAGTATTAAAAAAAAAAAACTTGACAAAGACAGCAGGCTACAGCTGTATGAAAAAAATGACATCCCTCTCCATTTAGACTGTGGAAAATCCTCTTAGATTTTTTTTTTGTACTCAGATTTAACTATGTGGCTTTCTAAACCTTATCAAAAAGAAAGTCTGCTAAGCAAGTTATGGATCATTTGTGTAATTAAAGAATGATTGTTGTTTTCATTAATAAACTAGGTCTTTAACACCAAGGGTACTTGCCTATAACAATGCAAACATCTTTTGCAGTATTTCTCATTGATAAAGTCAATTTTAGCAGATTAATTTTTGCTGAGAAAGATAACAATTCCATAATCACTTTGTTAACCACTGTCAGCTCTTAGCCCTCATTTTACCTTCCGCAAATACAAATGTGGAAGCTGGAATTATTCTGGCTTGCATGCAAGTTGAATAGGCAAAGAGTTAAATAAGTTGATAATTGCTTCAGGTAATCAGATAGCTGGGTTAAAGAAATCATTGTTTTTCCAGGGAGTCTTTTGAGCCTACTGTTCTGACTATTCTTCAAAGGACTCTCTAGAGAAAGAATAAAATAAATGAATTAGAGACTTTTAGAATCATAGAACTGGAAGGAGCTGGAAAAAGCAATCAAATCCAACACTTTGCTTCCAATTTTTCTTTTTCTGTAAGAAAGCACTATAATTCCAACATTCAGAATTCCAAGATTCCAGACTGTAAGCTCCTTGTGGGCAGGGAATATATTTACCAACTGTTGCAGTGTACTTGCCCATGTGCTTAGTACAGTACTATGCATATAGTAGGTGCTCAATAAATACCATTGATAGATTGATTAATTGGAAGGGTAGTTCCTACAAATAACTGACTCCTAACATTTTCCTATATTTTTGCAGTCCTGCTTTCACTTCCTGAGAGCTGTCACTCACTCAATCCACATGTATACAGGGCAGCATGGCCTTATGGTTGAAGTCTCACAAGTTGTTGAAAGATCAAAAATAGTTAGCATTTATGTGCAGCCTTTGACAGCATGTTTGACAAGTGACCTTGGCCAAGTCTATTTACTCCCATCAATTAATGATATTTTTGAGCACTTACTGTGTGCAGTGCACTGTACTAAACATTTAGCCCTGGTTGGGAAGAATCCACATGGAAAAAGAATCCAGGATGCTATTTATATCTTGGTGTTTTTTGGATTAGCTCCTTTCAGCCGTGCTTAATAATTCATAATTATGACATTTCTTAAACATTCACTCTGTGTTCATTATACAGATGAAGAAACAGCTGCCCAGCAAGTGAAGAAGCAGGGTGCCTAGTGGAAAAAGCCCTGGCCTGGGTGTTAGAGGACCTGGGTTCTAATCTTGGCTCTCCCACTTGCCTGCTGTGTGACGTTGGGCATGTCGCTTACCTTTTCTGGGTCTCAGTGTTCTCATCTGTAAAATGGGGATTCAGTAGCGGTCTCTCTCCTCAGGCAGTAAGCCCAGTGTGAGCCAATCTGATTAGCTTGAAGAGTGCTTGAAACATTATTTCATTATTATTATTTAACAAATACAATAATAAGAAGTGACTTGTCCAAGGTCCCAATAAAGTCAGTGCCAGAACATGGACTAGAAGCCCTCTGCTTCTGACTCCATGGTCTTTCTGCTGCTTATACTATATCACCAAAGTAAAGGAAGTTGGAGATTGTGAAACTGATAACGAGCTAGCCGTCATCAAAGAATTGTTCCTTAATAAGCCTGACGACTCTGTGTTTCATAGAGGTTAGTCAATTGGTTCAGTGAAGTAGCTATTCAGGATGTTTACCACTTGAATCTCCAGGTCTCAAGTGCTTCTCACTTTCTTTCCTTAGCTGGCTAGGGACTGGGTCCAAATCACACTGGTTGGAGGATATTTTCTCCAGCATTTTATTTTCCAATTTCCCATCGCAATATTTCCAGTATTTGTTTTCCAAAGTAAATGGGGTTTAGTTTTATCAGTGATTCAGAGTGGACTTTGAAAGTGATCTCCTTTTGTGGCAGGAGGAAAGGAGGAATATTTTGAATATGGTTGTAACTCACCGTTCTTATTTAGACTATTATCTCTAAAGCTGGAGTAGTGGCACAGTTTGTGTGTTTCCAAGCGTCAAAGGCAGAAAATAAAGCCAACTATCTGACTGAATTTGAATGTAATCTACCACTGCTATTTACTGAGCACTTACAGGGTGCAGGGTGTTGTTCAAAGCGCTTGGGAGGGAATAATAATCAATTATATTTATTGAGCACTTTATGCAGAGCACAATACTAAGCACTTGGGAGAGTATAATGCCACAGAATTAGCAGACCCATTCCCTGCCCATAACGAGTCTACAGTCTATAGAGTAGATAGATATTATCCTCACCCTCAAGGAATATAGAATCTAAATAAATCATTGATTTATCGGTCTACTTATTTTAATGTCTGTCTCCCCCCTTCTAGATTGTAAATCCAGTGTAGGCAGGGATTGTCTCTCTTCATAGCTGAATTGTATTTTCCAAGCACTTAGTACAGTGTTCTGCACACAGTAAGCGCTCAATAAATATGATTAAATGAATGAATGTATCGATGAATAGACACTAGTGATAATGGGATTTTTTCTTTCTTTAAGAAAAACCTGTATGTATAAAAAAGATCAATAAGAAAAAATGCCACCTCATGTAAATGAATCTGGAAATAGGCTTGAAAATCCTCTGGCTTGGAGATGAGAAAATGACTTTACACTATAAACTCCTCGCTAGACTGTAAACGCCTTGTGGGCGAGAAAGATCTGTATGTACTAGTGGTTAGTACAGTTTTCTGCAGGCAGTAAGCACTCAATAAATACCATTGATTGAATGATTGATTGACAGGAAACCTCTTAATTAGGCAGACTAGTCTTTGGATCTCCCTCAACTGATTTTTCCCATCCTCTTTTATTTTGTCATAAAACATGATTCAGCTCATTAAATATTTCAAAGTTGTTAGGTTTCTCTCCTGCCAAGACAGTCTAGGTTGGAATTCCATTATCCCAGAGAAGGATCTCCTACTACTCAGTTGTGAGTAATTATTCATAAAACAGACCTTGGTACTCTCTCAGACTGACGGAACTAAACTTATAGTTCATGAATCACTCCCATTTTGGCAGGCAGATTCAGGGGAAGGTTGGGATGGCTAAAATGGATTTTGAGCCTGTGGTCAGTGAAGGTTTTCCATTCAACCCCCTTGCCTCATCAGAGTTGATTCAGCCTCCTTGAAAACCACACCCTTGCATAAAATCACTATAGAACCAAGAGACTGAGAAAACAGGATCAATAATGACTCCCTCTCCAGCAGAGCCAATTCTGTATCCACTGCAAGAAGAACTTCCCAGAGAGAAACTAGTAATTAGGGTTTTCTTCTTTTCAATAGTGGAGCAATATGGGTGGAGTGGAAATGAACCTCAGAGCTGGAAGGAATGCAGCGATGTTTTGTCATTGGCAGAAAGGATGAAATGCTTATTATCACTTATGCAGGGGGATGTTGAGTTTTGCTGGAGGAATGCTTTCAAGGGATTTATGATCCTTGGAAATGAGGGGAGTGAAAAATGTTCAAATGTATCCCCCCAGAATGCCTGTATATGCAGTTCTTTGGAAACTTTGTACAAAGCCATTGTACAGTTCTCTCCTCTAGACTGTTAGCTCTTTGTGGGCATGGTTCACACCTACCAACTCTACTGTAGGATACTTTCCCAAGCACGAAGTACCATGCTCAGCCCTCAGAAAGCACTGAGGGACTGATACATGCGTTAAACTGCTGACGCTAGAACAAAAACTGGAGAGGGGAGGAAGGGGTAAAAGAAAAATGCAGCTAAGCCTCCAGTCATTGGGTTGGGAGGCTTAGGGTTACCAATGCTTGAGTAGTTACAAGTTAATCAGGTTGGATACAGCCCCTGACCCACATTAGGCTCACAGTCTTAATCTCCATTTTACAGGTAAAATAACTGAGGCACAGAAAAGTAAAGTGATTTACCCACTGTCACACAGCAAACAAGTGGTAGAGTAGAGATTAGAACCCAGGTCCTTCTGACTCACAGGCCCTTGCTCTATCCACTAGGTCATGCTGCTTCTCCATTATTCCTTTTATTATTGATTAACTCATTTATTTACTTGTTTATTTTATGATAATTGTTAAGTGGAAGAGCCAGATTAGAACCCAGGTTCTCTAATTCCCAGGCCTATGGTTTTTCCTCTATGCTCAGGCAAGATGAAACCAGCTCAGCCAAACTATCATCATAGCTTAGTTAATAATAATAACTGTGGTATTTGCTAAGCACTATATGCCAGGCACTGTATTACACGCTGAGGCACTGTGCTAAGTGCTTGATGACATTCACAGTGGGAGAACATTGTATTAAGCACTAATCTCTGAAGATTTTTGAAGAGAGATGAGATATATGCAGAATAAAAGTTCATATCCTGGATATAAAATCACTTGGGACTACACTGGCATCAAACAGTCAGTCAGACGGTCAATCATATTTATTGAGCACTTACTGTGTGCAGAGCCCTGTACTAAGCACTTGGGAGAGTAAAATGCAACACCCGTTGTTGGGTAGGAATTGTCTCTATCTGTTGCCGAAATGTACTTTCCAAGTGCTCAGTACAGTGCTCTGCACACAGAAAGCACTCAATAAATGCTAGTGAATGAATGAATGAACAGAGTTGATAGAAACAATCCCTGCCCACAGGTTGCTAAGAGTCTACAAGGGGAGACAGATGTTAATATAAATACATAAAATTATAAATATGTATACAAGTGCTGTGGGGCTGGTTGGGATAATGAATAAAGAAAACAAGTCAAGGCGATGCAGAAGGGAGTAGGAAAAGAGGAAAGTAGGGCTTAGGAGGGCCTATTGGAGGAGATGTGCCTTCAATAAGTCTTTGAAGGAGTGGAGAGTACTTGTCCATCGGATATGAAGAAGCAGGGCATTTCAGTCCAGAAGCAAGAGGCTGGCGGTGAAATAAACAACTCTCCAACATCAAACTACATTAATTGCCACTTCATCGATTTGACTCACTGTCCCCAAATGTGTAGTACAGGACTTTACCAAATCACTAATTTTGATAAAAGCTACCTTTGTCCCAACCTAAAAGGAAACTGAACCAACTCTGGGAGTTGGTATATTGTTTTAAGGACTCAATCAAAGACAGCCTCAGGCAACCATAACATCTCAGCTAACTAAATTCTCATCCCCCATCATCCAATTTGCCTTCCCTATGGCTTCATCCATGCATTTAGTCCCACCCACCGAGCACTTAGCTACTCACCCCATCCTTATCTCTGCAGCATTTAGGTCGGTATCTTTGTACTAATTTGTTTTCCTTACCTGTAATTTATTTTAATGCCCCCCACTAGAATGTAAGCTCCTTTAGGGCAGGGATCATGGCTACCAATTGAATTATATTCTCCCAGTGCATAGTACCACTAGTCTGCACCAATTCAGTGCCTCAAGCTTGTCTATCTCAATGCTGACCCCATTCCAACATCCTTCCTCTAGATTGGAATTCCCTCCCCTTCCATGAATGCCAGACCACCATTCTCTCCACCTTCAAAGCCTTATTAAGGTCACATTTCAGAGAGGTTTCCTCTGGTTAAGCCCTCTTTTCCCAGGCTCCCTCTTCCTTCTGCTCTGTCTAGGCACTTGGATCTGTGACTTTTGGGCTTTTGGTATGCACCCCACCCTCAACCCCACAGCACCCATGTACATGTTTATAAATTCATATATTATAAATTATTTATTTATATAAATGTATGTCTCTCCCTCTGAACTATAAAAACTCACTGTAGGCAGGGAACCTGCCCACCAATTCTTTTGTATTGTACTTTGCCAAGTGGTTAGTATGGTGCTCTGCACACAGTAGGTGCTCAATAAATACCAGATTGATTAAGTGGTCAATAAATACCATCGATTAATGGATCGATTGCAGCTCTTGCAGGTACCAGCAAGGCACACTGCAATCAAGATAGAAATGCATCTGCCTAGAGGAGAAGCTTAGAGAGAATCATGAGGCAGTAGTCTAAACAAGACCAGAAGCCGCAATCAACATATGAAGTGGCACAGCAAAGGACAGTCTTTGTATGTGTATATTGTTTGGGTAGGCTATCAGTCTCACATTAGCCTTTTCACCCCATTTTATAGTAGCTTCACCATCCCTTATCCCTCACAGATAAAGGATTACCAAGTGGGAGTGGAAACTGACTTCTACAACCTGGGACACTTAGACCTATCATTGAAGGCAAAACTAATTTCCTGCATAAGTTTATCAGCATACAAGAACCATACTGAATATCAAAATGGCATATCAGGTCTACCAACAATGCAGTACTACAACCCAATCAGCATAGCAAAATAATGCAAGGACGAATGCAAAACAAGATGGTTGACATATGGAATACCTGAGGAGAATGAATAATTATTTGTTGAATGCTTACTATGTGAGTTAGATGCAAAATAACTAGGTTGGACACAGTCCCTGTCCCACATGGTGTTCACAAACTAAGCAAGAGGGAAATGGGCATTTAGTCCACATTTTCCTGATGAGGAATCTGAGGCATGGATAATTTAAGTGATGGGCCCAAAGTCACAGAGCAGCCAAGTGGTAAGGTGGGATTAGAACCCAAGTCCTCTGACTCCCAGGCCTGGGCTATTATGGCAAGATACCAAACAACTGTTGCTTGGTGAGGAGAAACAGAGTATGCATAGGCTAAGAAGACAGAATAAAGGCTTTAATGAGGTAGTGACACACAGTAGCATGCAGGTGGTATCTTGCAGGTGGTTAGGAGACAAGAACAAGCAGGAGGCATACTAGAACGTTACCCTTGCAGTTGGGTTTGCACCCCTTTATTCCCTTCCCTCAACCCCATGGCATTTATGTATATATCTATCATTTATTTCTTTTTAGTAATGTCTGTCTCCTGCTCTAGACTGTAAGCTCACTATGGGTAGGGAACGTGCCTACCAACTCCATATTATTATAAGACACTCTTCCAAGAGCTTACTACAGTGCTCTGCATACAGTAAACACTCAATAAATATGATTGATTGATTGATTGATGGATTGATATGGTAATCCAATAGGGGTTGCCTTGCTTGAACAGGGGTTTCTGAACCACTGGCAGTTACCAAAAGAAGTATCACGTGCTGCAAGTGGCCAATGCATCAGATTCAGCCAAGGATCTTTTACTTGCCAAGAGTCTGAAATGGACTGTGCCTCATCCTGGCCACACCCACATGGATGGATCGAATCGCACCCTCAGAAGCAACTGTTTTAACCTTAAAAAACAGTTCTACACTTTAACACTCTGTTGCATTTGCTGGATACACATAAGACTCGCTTGCCAATGGAATATTTTTGAAATCCAGTTAATTCACAAGCCACAGCAATTGATATCTTTGGAGACTTTTTCCTAGACACTAAAGGTCATATATGAGGAAGCTATATGGCCTAACCCTGAGGCTGTTGCTTGTTGAATCATTTTAACAAAATGTCAAATTTTGGTTAACTCTACCTAGGAAACTTCACTTGACTGTAGCCTCTCATTTCCATGGGACTCTTTCCAGGATAAGCAGGGGAAACATTTTTTTTTTAAACTTTATCTGAGTTTGTTCATGGAACTGAAATCATCCAGGACTGAGTCACATGCCATTTACTGAACCTCTTTGACTAGTGCATAGAAAAGACTAAGAAATCCTTTATTCAGAGTCTCCTCCCATTCTGCAGCACTGGGGTGCTCAGGGGACTACAGGAAGTAGTTGAGAGGTTTCCCAGCCTAACCATATCAGCCATCTCACCACAAGAACTTCCTATTTGGGCTCAGACCTTCCGATCAATTTGAGGCTGCTCTTTATGATCAATAAGAATGAGCTTTAGGATAACTTGTTTTCTTTCTGTTTGTGAAGTAGTTCTTCTTCACAGACTCCCATTTTCACACTGGAATGGCTCCTATTTGCTTTAATGTTCTGGATCTGTGTTTATTTTCCCAGGAAAAGGCATAGGACACCTTAAGTAAGTTAAACACAAAAGTGAGAGTAAAATTAATTCTCCTCAAGAGAGTAAATAGAATGCTGAGAATGTGCCAGAGGAAAATGGATTCTGGAATCCACAGCAAATTGATGTAGAAATTGATTATGAATAACAGTGTAAAACTTTGGCGGGGGTGGATGAAAACGAATAGTGAACTAAACAGAGCTTTTCATCAGCAACATTTTCTCAAATTGCAGGGGACTGACTGCTGTAATATATGGAGCTGTGGTAACTGGTCTAGGCGAGGAGGAAAGGTTTCCAAAGTCTCCTTTTGCCCAACCCACTGAACCTGTGAAAGCGACTTCAGTAACTGGAATCTATTTGCCTGCCTACAGTTACAGTGGTGTAGGAAAATGAATGACTTCAGCTACTGGAAACTAGTATTAACATTGGATAACTTCATATTTGAATAGCAGGGGAAAATAATAATAATTCTGATATTTGTTAGGCTCTCACTTTGAGCCAAGCACTGGGGTAAGATACAAGATATTCAGGTCAGACACAGTCCCTGTCCCACAAAGTTTCACAGTCTAAGAACAGGTATTGAATCCCTATTTTACAAATGGGGACACTGAAAAGTTTAGTGACTTGCCCAAGTGACTTGTTCAGGATTAGAACCTATGACACCTAGATCTATGTTCCTTCCACTAGGTCATGATGTTTCTCTCGAAATAGTACGTCTTAAATTCATTAGGTATGTTATTAGCCCAGTTCTAGTATGTTCTACTCAAAGAAGTTCCACATGTTCAATAATTCCAGTCAGGAGCACTTGAAGGTTTATTAAATGCCTCTAATTTTAGAGAACTCTTTCTTTCAACTTGCCCTAAGTTTTCTAAGTCAGTCAGAAGAACTTGATAAGTTCAGGCATATCTATCATCTGCTGTTTCTGATCATCTTGATAACTGGAGTACAAACATTTCTAGAAGTCAATGAAAGTAAAAGAAAAGGAAAATTTCACTGCCTAAAACATACACTTGCTGATAGGAAGTATTTTTTCAGGGTACAATATACCAAAAGGCTCATGTTTAGGAGATTTACACAGGAATTCTGTCTTTAGACAGGATAGATGAAACAAAAATAATTTTTAAACAGATATGAGGTTTGCTCTTAGGGTGGATAGGGTCTCGAAATTATTCAGCAAAAGAATCAAGATGTCACTGTTATTTCCCTCTTCTCTCTCTAAGCCTGAAAGTGACCTCAGCACATGAGCCCTATTGATGAAAAAATAGATTACCTCAGAACATCAACTGCTCAACAGGTCATTAATTCCAAGGAAACCACACATGCCTCTGTCGTGGTAGGAAGTATCTTCAAATGGTTGGATGGGGGTGTTGGAGATTGGAAAAATTGAAGCTTTTGAACTCTATTTCTGTTTGAATCACTGTATAAGTGTCTCCTTAACCATTCTCCAACAAGATAATTTCTGGGTACCATGCCTAGAAGTGGATAGAGTGGAGCTTCAATTTACATCCATGAAACACTTTGAAATTTTCATAGAAATGGCATAATTGTATGTGATGGCATACTTGATTTGTAGGTGACATTTTAATTACACTGCGAATTAGTATATGTTCATAAAACCATGAAAATCCATAAAAGATGAGGCAATAAATTTTAGGCTACATATGTTAATTGTGTTCAGTGTGCAATAAATAAAATAATATGTAATTCAACTCAGAGAAATAGTAAAATAAATTAGAGTAAATTTAGGGGTGGGGGTGAATTATATATTTTTAAAAAAATTAGTTTGAGCTGTAGAGTAGCAAGAAATCCCACCAAAAATTAAACCATCACCTTGAAATACCAACTTTAGTTTGTTACCCAAAATTAGATTTTCCAATTTTTTAATGGAATAAAAGGAATGTCTTCTGTCCATTCCTGATACGACTTCCCCACTATCTTAATTTGCATGAGACAGGCAATCAATAATAACAATAAAAAATAGTTATGATATTTGTTAAGTACTTACTATGTGTCAGGCATTGTACTAAGCACTAGGATAGTGCAAGATATTCATGTGGAACACATTTTCTGCCCCACATAGAGCTCACAGTCTTAATCCCCATTTTAAAGATGAGGTAAATGAAGCACAGAAAAGCTAAGTGACTTGCCCAAGGTCACACAACAGACAAGTGATGGAGCCAGGATTAGAACCCAGGTCTTTCTGACTTCCAGGCCTGTGCTAATCCACTAGGCCATGCTGCTTCCCAAATCCAGTATCCATCCAGACCTTAATTAATCAGTTTTGGGTCCCCCTCTCTTCTCAGTCTACTAACCTTAGTCCCTTGAGGACTTCAAGGTTCACATTACCACCTCTATGCTGGTTAATACTATATCCACCTCACTAGCCCCGCTCTCTCCCTTCTGCAATTTCACATTCCCTTCTATCTCCAGGACATCTCTCTCAATAGATGTTCCACCAACACCCCAATCAATCAATCGATCAACCAATGGTTTTTATTGAGTGCTTACTGTGTGCTAAGCGCTTTGGAGAGTATACAGTATAACAGAGCTTGTAGACACATTCCCTGCCACAGTGAGCTAGGAAACTGAACTCATCTTCCTTCCTAAATCTTCTCCTCTGCGTAACTTCCCAACTCTGTACAAACGCCATGTGGAAGAGGGAGGAGAACTCATAGACCTGTACTGTTCTGCTACTACTTTCTAGTCTAATTGATTCAGGCCCTGTGTGGGCAAGGAACATGTCTGTTTATTGTTATATAGTACTCTCCCAGGTGCTTATTAAAGTGCTTTGCACACAGTAAGTGCTCAATAAATATGATTGAATGAATGATTAAATGTAGTTCATGCAGTTGAACTGCCTTTTTCAATAATTGCAATGAAGAGTTTTGTAGCTACCACTGTAAGCCAGACACCGCTCCACAAGCCAGAAACCATACACTATCCCTGCAGAAACAGGAAAGGGCCTGTGCCCTGTGCCCTGTACAGATCTGTTTCTCTGTCCTGGCCTATGCCTCTTGTCCCTGGGGCATCATAGACTGCCAGAGGAGACCCAGATGGGATCAAACCCAACCTGAGCAAGGTCACATTTCAAAACAGAGATTCCCTTCAAGCCTGTTTTGGGCCGGATCTTTCCAGCAGCCCTGGAGACAGGCCAATTCCAATCATGTCATGGGAAAATGTGGAAGGCTTTGGAACTTAATGAGGGGCACCTAGGAATTCCAATGGGATCAAAACTGAGCTTCCGACTACTTCTCTTTGCTCACCCAGTGAACCACCCAGGCTGACTCTACAATCACTGACGACCACTCTATGTGGATGACTATTGTGTGTCTTCCAGCTTGTCTGAAAAGGGGTTAATGTTCTTCTGGGATCTACAGGAATTAGCTAAAAACAGAGAGGAACATTGTGTTATTGCCTGCCTGAATCACTGATTTTTATATTTCCCCACTGCAATTGTCAGTTTGGGGAATGAACCACCTCATACCATAATCCGAATTAATGCTGAGCATCGTAGTCATGGATATAAATCCCAAACTTATAAAATACAGAGTCAAAAGGCAAACAAATCCGGACATCCTCAGTAACACTGTCTTTTGTTTTAGATTTCCTAACTTTGAACGTATGTGGCAATGTTTAGAAAGAAAGCAAGAAAAGCTGTGCCAGTATTAAGGTTGAAAAGAAAATCAGTCAGAGGGAGTACTTGAAATGATACTCATAAGTTCATTCATTCATTCAAAAGTTGACTGGAGATCAGTGTTGTTATCTGGTCCCATGTCTTTTCCCAAGCGAGATAACTGCAAAGAGAAGTATTCATACGTGCATGTACTTTAGAAGAGGTACACACACGAAAGGACTTGCATGTGATTAGGAAACCATTTTCAGAATCATCAAAGTGCTCTGAACGGGCAAGTAGCCTGAAGAAAACCATAATTGTGTACCAGCCTGCATTTGGCAAGGACTGCACACAACTAAGATGCTTCCCATCCGTGACATACAACTGAACACAGCCACTGAATTCTGGGACCTGGATGGTACAATGTTTAGTGACTCCCAAATAAGAAGATTTTGGAGGGCTGACCAAAAGGGCTGACGTTCCAAAACAGTGGTGTTTATTGAGTGCTTACTGTGTGCAGGGCACTATATTAAGCACTTTGGCACATACAGTACAAAGAGTTGGTAGACACTTTCTTTTCCCACAAGGAGCTTATAGTCTAGAGGGGCAGATAGACATTCAAATAAATGACAGCAATGTACATAAGTGGTATGGTGCTGAGGGCGGGTGGATATCAAGTGCTTAAAGGGTAGAGATCCAAGAGGGTAGGTGACACAAAAGAGATAGGGAGGAGAGGAAAGGAGAGCTGCTTTTGAGGAAAGCCTCATAGAGGAGATTAATCAATGGAGCTTATTAAGCCCTTACTATGTGCATAGCACTATACTAAGTGCTTGGGAGGGTAGAATACAACCAAGTTGGTACACACCCTGCTTACAATGAGCTTACAGTCTAGAGATGTGATTTTAATAGAGCTTTGAAGATGGGGAAAGTGTGGTCTGTCGTTGGTGAATGGGGAAGGAGTTCCAGGCCAGAGAGAGGATATGAATAAGGGGTTGGTGGAGAGATAGATGAAACTCAGGTAACTGACTAAATTGACGTTAGAGTAGTAAAGTATGGTCTGGGTTCTAGCCAACCTACTATGGGAAGCAGCATGACCTAATGGGAAAAGCACGGGTCTGGGAGTTCCGGAACCTGAGTTCTAATTCCAGCTCTGCCACTTGTTTGCAGTGTGATATGGAGCAAGTCATTTAACATCTCTGGTCCTCAATCTCTTCATCTGTAAAACAGGGATTCAATGCCAGTTCTCCTTCCTAATTATACTGTGAGCTTCATTATGTGACAGGGATTGTGTCTGACCTTATTATCATGCGTCATCCCCAGCGTTTTGTTGAGTGCTTGGCATTTAGCAAGCACTGAAGAAACAGTTGTCACTATTATTATTATTCCCTAGACTGTAATCTCGTCTCTAGACTGTAAGCTCATTGTGGGCAGGGAACATGTCCACCAACTCTGTTATATTGTACTCGCCCAGGTGCTTCCCCCAGTACAAACTAAGCGCTCAGTAAATACAATTGATTGATTATTACTCACTGTGCTCCATTCTCATCTCCCACCAATCTTTTGCTTTTTTCCTTTAATATGCCTGGAATTCCCTTCCACTTCATAGTCCCCAATCCACAGCTCTCCCCCTTATCAAAGCCCTTCTAAAATTGCATCTCTTCCAGGAGGTCTTCCCAGTTCATTTCTAATCCCCCAGTTTGGAAACTCCAGCTGTCATTTCATCACTTCTGCGCTGCCTAAAAATGTAAACTCATTTTGGTCAGGGAATGTGTCTGTATATTGTTTTATTGTATTTTCCCAAGAGTTTAATGCAGAGTTTTGCACACAGTAAGCGCTTAATAAATATGATTGACTGTATTGAATGAATCTCTTCACCTCCCATAGCATTTATGTACATATTTTACCTACCCAATCACTCAAGCACAAAGTCTCTCTATTCCTTCCTATCTATAATTTATTTTAGTGCTTCTCTTCCCTCTGGAAAGGGAGGAATCATGTCTACTATTTCTATTGTATTCTACTCTGTGCTCAGTATAGTGCTCTGCACTATGTAATTGCTCATTAAGGTTACTGATTGATTGACTTAATTCAATTGCGTGTATCCACTTAGAACCAAAGGTGGTTGAGAAGCCCTCAAATTTGGAGACATGGCTGTTATGGGACCTGGTTTTGAGTTTGTGGAATGCCTTTCAACCTTAGCAACTAACACAGAACTAATGAGCTGAACTGCCTAAGCCTCCTGTGCCCTCTGAAGGTTCCATATACAAGAGTCTTGGGATAGTGAAATCAAGTTCCAAGGGCAGTTTGGCAGACCTGCCACTGAGATCCTCAAAAATATCCCTATTCTGCCTGTAAATAGCAGTGGACACTAAGGCCCAAGGGGATACCAGTAGACAATAAATCTTAAAAGTACCTGGAAAAGTTACAGTTGGTGTGTGAGAATCAGTTGCCATAAAAACTATGTCCATATATTATCTGTAGGAGACTAGAGCTACCTTGGAGATAAGATGGACATGTGGACCCTCCCTGTTGACTGACTCTGGTGATCAGGTTTGTAACACTGCCCCTTCTCCACCCCTTCTTCATCATCATCAATGAGATTTATTGAGTACGTAGTGTGTGCAAAGCATTGTACTAAGCATTTGGGAGACAAAACCTCTGCCCACAACTCTCCATATCCCTGCCCTCTCCTTCTCTCCCTGCCCTTCTTCAAACCTTCCTCTCCTCCCCTCAGTTTCCTCATTTATCAACTTCTCATATCTTTGTCCTCCATGCTGTCCATGTCTTCTAAGTCTCCACACACCTCCTAATCTCCTCAGCTACCCAGTGCTTTTAACAGTTATTCTTGGCCAATTCAGTCCCTTCCCCCATGATATCTTTACTTCTCCATGATACCCACCATAGCCATGGGAGCCAGGATGGCTGAGTCAGGTGGGAGGCCCAGGGTTGGACAACCATTGCCCTCCCCTCTTTCCCACTTGGGACCACCTGGACTTTCACAGTCAGGAGGACAATCCCAGGGAACTGAAGGGAGTAGCAGAAGGACAAGTTAGTGAACCCCTCCAAGTCTTCCTTTACTCCTCAAGCAGTCTGATCTAGTTCAGACACCTGGGGCTGACACAGTTTGGGAGAGGGGAGAGCTTCAGCTGATCCAAGTACTTACCATTTCTTGCCTTGACTTCTGAATCAGCTTCCTCCCTGACCTCACTGCCTCCTGTCTCTCCCCATTCCAGTCCTTTCTTCACTCTGCTGCCCAGATCATTTTTTCTGAAAACATTCAGTTCACATCTCCCTAGTCCTCAACAACCTCTAGTGATTTTCCATCCACCTCCATGTCAAATAGAAACTCCTTACCAACAGATTTAAGGCATTTAGTCAGCTCACCCTCTACTATCTTACCTTATAGATCTTCGATTACAACCCAGTCTACCAACTCCATTCTCTAGTACTAACCTATGCACAGTACCTCAACCTTGCTCGTCCCTCTGCTGACCCGTGACCATGTTTTCTTTTAGTCCTGGAACTCTCTCCCCCTTCATATTTCACAGTCCACCACTCTGCTCACTTCACAACCCCCCTAAAACCACTTCTCCTCCAAGAGGCCTTCCCTAAGTCCTCATTTCCCCTCTGCTCCCTTGTGTGCTGACTATGCATTTGGCTGTGTTCCCCCTAAGCATTTTGAGCACCATGGCTTAGTGGATAGAGCGCAGGCCTGGAAGTTAAAAGGATCTGGGTTCTAATCTCTGGTCTGCCATACATCTGCAATGTGACTTTGGGAAAGTCGCTTAACTTCTCTGGGACTCAGTTACCTCATCTGTAAAATTGGGATTAAGAATGTGAGTCCCATGTGTAACAGGGACTATATCTAACCTGATTGACTTGTATCTACCCCACCACTTAATGCGTGGCACATAGTAAGTGCTTAACAGTACCAAAATTATAATTACTATTGTTATCATTGTTATTTCTATTATTATTTTGACATTCACTCCAGCTACTATTTCCCCAATCTGTAATTTATTTTAATGTCTGTTTCCCCCAGAACATTGATAGCTCCTTGAGGGCAGGAACTGTTTCTGTCAACTCTGTTGTACTGTACTTACCCAAATGCTTAGTAGAGTGCTCTGTACACAGTAAGTGCTCAATAAATATCACTGATTGATTGATTAGATTGATTGATTGCAACCAAGGAAGGGACAGGCTTGTCCATGTACAACAGCCGCTTAAAGAAAAAGAGAAAATAATTTCAGAAGCAGGGCTTCTCAGGGCACAAGAGAGGGTACAGTGATGGGACCACTCCCGAGTGGAGGAAGTGAATTTTGGGGCCTAGAGAGTAAGAGTGGATGCACAAGACTTCTGGGTAAATAGGGAAATAATGTTGGGTAAGAGGGAAAAGTTTGAAGTTGGGCATTCACCTTATAAGATCCATCAATAAGTGTATTTTGTGGAAAAGAAGAGGTTAAAATTTGCCCATTCATATGACCTCTAGTGTAGCTTGGGAAATGTACATTATTAAAGTATTATAGAACATTTATTTATGTAATGTATTTTTAACATTTTATCTAATTTTTATGTCAATGGAACTTCTTTTATTTGCCATCACATGAATGTACCATATCACTCATATAATTGATCAAGTACACAATTCTAAATCATTTGGGTAAAAAAAGAATATCGAACCTGAATTCAGAAACACTGAGAAGCAGCATGGTTTAATGGAAAGATCATGGGCTTGGGAGTCAGAGGTCATGGGTTCTAATCCCAGTTCTGCCACTTGTCAGCTGTGTGACTTTGGACAAGTCACTTAACCTCTCTGTGCCTCAATTACTCATCTGTAAAATGGGGATTAAGACTGTGATCCCCATGTGGGACAACCTGATTAGCTTGTTTAACCCCCCTCCCAGCACTTATTACAGTGCTTGGCACATAGTAAGCTCTTAACAAATGCCATTATTATTATTATCATCATTATTAAACTATTCCTCCCATTGATGATGTCATTCATATGAGAAAATTAAGTCTGCCTTATCGTGTTTAATGTCTGACAGGTTTAAGGAACTTATTGTGATTCCAACAATGGGATTCTGGAATACAAGTGATCCACCACCCCTGCATCACTTTCATTATGGGTCATTGTTGAGGCAGTGTTGCCTAATGGAAAGAGTATGGGTCTGGAAATCAGAGGACCTGGGTTCTAATTCCTTTTCTGCCACTTGCCAACTGAGTGACCTTGGGAAGTCACTTAACTTCTCTGGGCCTCAGTTCCCTCATCTGTAAAATGGGTGTTCAAAACCTATTCTGCCCTCTATTTATACTGTGAGCCCCATGTTGAACTTGATTATCTTGTATCTACACCAGGGCTTAATATAGTGCTTGACACATAGTAAGCCATTAACAAATACTACCATTATTATTTTGTGTGCGAAGAAATAGACAATGGCAAGACGCCAACTTCTGTGATTAAAAAAAAAACCCATCACTGTCAACACTCTTTTTGAGTCCTGAAGGATGAATACCTGCTGAAGGGTATAGTGCTTGTAAAAATCCACTATACTAAAAATCCACTATGCCCTTGTACACTAAAATTTACATAAAGAAGACTGAAAGACAGTCATCATCTCTTAGGGCTTTAACGTCCTTCTCTATTTTTTTTTTATGAGGTTTCACTATTGCACTCAATGCTCCATCCCCTTTTCACTTCTTTTACTGCTTTTAGGAAGCAGGACTTTTAATCACACCTCACTTTTCTCACACTTCTAGACTTTTGCATGCCCTGTAACTGAATTTATGGCTAAATTCGGACATTTAGCAGCCTTTTACCCTGGACAGCTTTGGAGTCTGTTGCAGCCTGTCTCTTGTTAAGACTGCATTCCTCTACTTGAATGTCAAGTGGACTTGAGCCAAAAACAGATTCAGAGTAAAATCCCTATGCTATTTCCAGATCAGCTGAACCAATGACTACAATCTAATTTAAATGCATTTTCCTTCTTTGTGCATAAGGGACATGGAGTGCAGCTGTTGAGATCTGGTTTTCTTGCCTGTGGTCCCAAACTCATTTAACTCTTATGGGGGGGCATTCCAGGGTGAGATATGAGGCATGTGGCTCCAGTAATTAACCTTGCCTTCAATTTCCCATGTGGCACTCTGGCAAATTGCCTCTTTAAATTATATATATATATTTTTTTTAATCAGGAAGAGGGGAAAGTCAATTTCATTCTTGCTTGTTATTCTTAGGATTTAGTGCTTCTGCTGTACCTGCACCCACAATGAGCTATTCACACTCTGCAGGCATCAGTCAGGTCTCATTGAACAAATGCAAAATTCACCTGCTGGAGCATGAAAGATCTTTTAATCAACTTAGCAGGTTGTGTTTTTAACTCAGAGGCGATTGAAAATTCAGACTAGGGCAACAGCTCCTAGCTCCACTTTTCTCCCTGGTGGGCTTGAGTATATGATTTGCAGGGAGGGTGATTCTTGGGCAGAAGATGCAGACCACATAAACACCTTCTTCACTTCAAAGTGTCTGATTTGGTTTCATCACCATTCTAAGTGCAATACACAGGGTGCGCTAGAGCAGATAGGCTATAGGAGTTTTTCAGATGGCTGCACATAGTAAATGTTTAAGAAATACCATAAAAAGGGAGAAGCAACCCTTAAGAGAGAAAGATGTTAAAGCAGTAGGTTGATAACTGCCTTCCAATCCTCTACATGAATTTTAGTGGGCAAGGGCATAGTTGATTTTTACAAGCACTAAAGGGTTTGAATGGCAGAGTAGACTGAGACAGCTTTTTGGATGCAGAATACCTCAGAGGTCAGAAACAACAGGCAACCTTGGCATTATCCTTGAGGCATCTTTCTCCTTTAATCCACATATCCAATCCGTAACCAAATCCTGTCATTTCTATCTTCCCAATATGTCAAGATTCTGTCTCTTCCTCTCCATCCAAGCTTCCACACTGGTTAATCAGTCAATCGATCAATGGTATTGATCTAGTGCTTACTGTGTCACAGCACTGTCCTAAGCCCTTGAGGGAGGGCAGTCAGATTCACTAGACATTACCCCTGCCCTTAAGAAGCTAATTACCTACAGATTAAATTCATATGTAAATTATCTGACCCCCCCCCCAGGATCACACTTGGAGAGTTCCCAGTACTCTATCAGTCTCGACTACAGGAGGTAGAGTCAAGCAGAGGCATACCCATTCCATTCCTAGCTTGGGCAGTTGCTAGCAAGTGGAAGGCAATCTGCTACAAGTCAAAACTCACCTGTGCTGGACAGCAGCAGCATGGGAGAGAGTCGAGGGCAGAGACTCAAGTTTACTGCATGAAAGAAGGCAATGGTAAACCACTTCTTACCAAGAAAAGTCTTCTAAAACACTACCAGAACGATTGCAGATGGAGGTGGGACATTCTGGGAGAGATGTGTCCATGGAGTCCATGGAGTCGCTATGGGTCGGAAATGACCCAACAGCATAAGGTGAGACAAATTATCCCTGAATAATTTCTTTTTTATCCCAGGAATAGCTGGGGTGGAGAGAGAGAGACGTTCATTCCCACGTGTACCTCATTTAGACTGTATTTCCTGCAAAGCCCCAAGGCCTTTTATGTGACAGAGATTACAGCCGGCTTCACAGAGCTGGATCTTCTCTCTCTCCCCTCACCTCTGGGCACATCCTCCCCTCCTGCCTAGAACTCTCTCCCCCTCCGCATCTGGCAAATCATTGCTCTCTCCATCTTCACAGCTCTTCTGAAATCACAGGAAGCCTTCCCTGATTCATCACTCAATTCCCCACTCTATATTCTCCCAAGTTGATTGACTCCTTATCACTTTTGTATCACCTAAGCACATCCCCAGAGTATTCAGTACACATCATACCCCCTAAGTAATTAGTATAGTGCACTGCATACAGTAGGTGCTTAATAATTACAATTGTTTGACAGATTGCTTCACATGGTTGGTTAAGGAGATTTGCTGCTTAACATGAAGTTATTTTTTTCCACTGGAAAACAACAGGCATACATAATAATAATAATGATAATTGTGGTATTTAAGTGATTACTGTGTGCCAGGCACTGTACTAAGGATTGTGGTGGATATCATTACAAGCCAATCTGGTTTGACACAGTCCCTGTCCCACATGGGGCTCACAGTCTCATTCCCCATTTTATAGATGAAGGAACTGAGGCCCAGAGAAGTGAAGTGACTTCCCAAGGTCACCCAGAAAACATGTGGCAGAGCTGGGATTAGAACTCGTGACCTTCTGACTCCCAGGCCTGTGCTCCATCCTCTAGGCCATGCTGCTTCTGAGAGTGAGAACTGTCCCTAAGCCCCATACTGGTGGTTGGATACATTACTGGATCATCAGAGAAATAAATTGTCATTATAACCAGGAAAACTAAATTTCATAGGAAGTTAATCGTCCTTCAACAGTTACACTAAGAACTTTTAAAAAAATCTTTGCTAAGGAAGGGTATCAACCTTTTTAATCTCATACACTGATAAAAAGAAAAACGCAGCAGTAAGAGGAAGGGATGACTAGTTTTCATGGAACCAGAGAGGAGAGAAACAAAATGCTCATTGTTTGCAGAAATATTGCACCTGCATTAAATTTGCTGCTGACATCCCTAGGTAGAAATTTGATTTTTCCTCATTCTCCCTCCCTTCATTATTTTCAACCCTGAGGAATCTGAGGCACGCAAACCTTCCTACTTGTCACTGACAAATTTCTTTCTTCGACTGTAAAAGAGAATGGGCCTTCCTCACTTAACTTACCATCAACAAGTCATCCCTGCTATGCACCTGCGTCTTGTAACTCTACCCTGTATTTTGCAGAGCTTCATACTTGTATGACAGACGTGAGAGATAAATTTCCTGCCTGCCCTGATCTCAGAGCCTGGAGGTCGGGGTGGTGGAGGGGTCCTATTCTGACAAGGAAAGATGCTTTTAAAGGTGCTTGTCTCTCAGAGTAACAACTTTCTCAGAGGTCAATCTTTTAGGGGAGCCCTGATATCTGTACCTTAAAGGAACTGTGAGTAAAAAAACTTACCCCAATCAAATTTTCAATAGCACAGTGTCCAGTGGGAATAATAGGCATACAATAGTAGTTTTTTTACTTTATCTGGGGTGAATAGCTCCTTACGTTGAGGCTTCTTATTGGCCCCTCCCATCTGTGGCAGAAACAGAGCTATGAAAGTACCTGCCAGATATTGGATAGGGCACTTTCTTCTCCTCTCCCCTTTCTCCTCTTCCTCCCTCTCCTTCTCTCTCTCCTCCTTCTCCTCCTCCTAGTCCCTCTCCTCCTCCTCCTCTTTCTCTTCCTCCCTCTCCCCTTCCTCTGCTTTTTTCCTCCTATTCCTTCTCTTCCTTCTCCTCTTCCTTCTCTACCTCTCCTCAACCAGTCAATCAGTCTATCATTGGTATTTATCGAGTGCATACTGTGTACAGCACTGTACTAAGCACCTGGGAAAGTGCAACAGAGTTGACAGACATGTTCCTCGCCACAGTGAGTTTACAGTCTGGAATCTCCTCTTCCTTCTCCTCCATCTCTCCTCCTGTTCTTCTTCCTCCTTCCCTCCCTCCTTCTCTTCCATTTCTTCCTCCCCTCCTTGTCTTCCATTTCCTCCTCCCCTCCTCCTACTCCCTTTGTCATACTTCTCCTTCTCCTTGATCTCCCCTCCTCCTCCTCTCCTTTTCTTCTTCTTCCTCCTCCATTACCTCTTTCCATCACCTCCCTTCATCCTCGTTCACTCCTCCTTCTTCCCTCCTCTGTCCCTCCTCCTCCTTTCTTCTCCTTGGTTTCCCCTTCTCCTTCTCTTCCTCCTCCATCTCTCCCCCTCCTCCTTCCTCATCATCTTCTTGCTTTTCCCTCCTTGTCCTTCTTCAATTCCTCTTTTTCTCCTTCTCCTCCTCACAGAGTCTGTGGAAATCTGAGCTGTTCTGCTCAGATGGGAGTCGAGAAAGCTGGTGAGACTGACTTCTTTTTTCTCAGGGTTTAACCCTTCCTGTTGGTATTGGAATCTGGTCTGGGGCTGCCAGGACAGCCAGAGAACAGGTGGCCAGGCAAGTGTGTGGGAAGGAAAAGGCCAGTAATCTGTCCCTTGTCAAGACTGAACTGTGCTAGACAGCAGAGTTCTAAGTCCTTCCAGACAATACGATTGAATGAATGAATGAATGAATGAATGAATGAATACAATACCACAGACTCATTCCCTGTCCACAGCGAGCTTACAGTCGAGACTCTGTGTACATTGAATCCAGCAAATCTTCTGACTACGGTTCCAGGTCCTAGGCCAGATCTTTCCTTCTCATTCTTTCAACCTCTACATATGTGATTCCCCAGTTCAGATTCTCCTTACCTTTTTCTTATGGTATTTGTCAAGTGCTTATTTTGAGCCAGACAATGGGTTAGATACAAACTAATAAGGTTGGACACAATCCATGTCCCACATGGGGTTCATAGTCTAAATTCCCTTTTTACAGATGAGGTAACTGAGACACAGAGAAGTAAAATGACTTGCCCAAGGTTACACAGCAGACAGGTGGCAGGGCTGGGAATAGAACCCAAGTCCTTCCGACTTCCAGGCCCATGCTCTGAATGCTCTATCCACTAATTCCCGCTGCTCTCCTTCTAAATGCACCTTCTCACTGTGCCTCCCTCTGCCCTCTGTCACTCCTGATCCTTTCTATCCTTCCCCTCTGCTTAGAACTCCCTCTCCCTTTCAGTTCTCCCAGACCTTAGTTCTCAAAGGCCTTCTAAAACCTACCTCCTCCAGGAAGCATTCCTGGATTAGTGTTTTACCTACCAGGTCGTAATCTCTAACCACTACCTCAGCACTTATATTCTCACAGATATCCGTAACTTTGATGTACACATCGTTGTGTGTTTTATGCCATTTAGCCACCTATTTTTCACTTTTCTGTCTTTTCATTCTCCTTTTCCTTCGATTACAACTCGTTTTGAGTCTACTTCTCCCACTGGATTGCAAATTTGAAGAAATGGATTGTGATACTCCCTCAAGCATTCAGTACAGCTCCTCATCTTCCCTCCCAAACCCGGTCCTCTCCCAGACTTCTCTATCACCATCGATGGCACGACCATCCTTCCCGTCTCTCAGGCCCGCAATCTCGGTGTCATCCTTGACTCGTCTCTCTCGTTCACCCCACACATCCTATCCGTTACCAAGACCTGCCGGTTTCACCTCTACAATATCGCCAAGATCCGCCCTTTCCTCTCCACCCAAACGGCTACCTTACTGTTACGGGCTCTCGTTATATCCCGGCTAGACTACTGTGTCAGCCTTCTCTCTGACCTCCCTTCCTCCTCTCTCACCCCGCTCCAGTCTATTCTTCACTCCACTGCTCGGCTCATCTTCCTGCAGAAACGATCTGGGCATGTCACTCCCCTTCTTAAACAACTCCAGTGGTTGCCTATCAACCTCTGCTCCAAACAAAAATTCCTCACTCTAGGCTTCAAGGCTCTCCATCACCTTGCCCCTTCCTACCTCTCCTCCCTTCTCTCTTTCCACCGCCCACCCCGCACGCTCCGCTCCTCTGCCGCCCACCTCCTCACCATCCCTCGGTCTCGCCTATCCCGCCGTCGACCCCTGGGCCACGTCCTCCCGCGGTCCTGGAACGCCCTCCCTCCTCACCTCCGCCAAACTGATTCTCTTTCCCTCTTCAAAACCCTACTTAAAACTCACCTCCTCCAAGAGGTCTTCCCAGACTGAGCTCCTCTTCTCCCTCTACTCCCTCTGCCACCCCCCCTTTACCTCTCCGCAGCTAAACCCTCTTTTTCCCCTTTTCCCTCTGCTCCTCCACCTCTCCCTTCCCATCCCCACAGCACTGTACTCGTCCGCTCAACTGTATATATTTTCATTACCCTATTTATTTTGTTAATGAATTGTATATCGCCTTGATTCTATTTAGTTGCCATTGTTTTTACGAGATGTTCTTCCCCTTGACTCTATTTATTGCCATTGTTCTTGTCTGTCCATCTCCCCCGATTAGACTGTAAGCCCGTCAAACGGCAGGGACTGTCTCTATCTGTTGCCGACTTGTTCATCCCAAGCGCTTAGTACAGTGCTCTGCACATAGTAAGCGCTCAATAAATACTATTGAATGAATGAATACAGTGCTCTTTGCACAGTAGACACTCAGTAAATACTACTGATGGATGGATAAGTGCAGGTACATTTAGACTATCTTAGTTATATGTCTCTTAATGAAGGATGCAGAATCTGGTAAACCAATGTTTCATGATCTGGTAAAATTTTATACTTGATCTTAACTGATGAAAACCTTATAATCTCCTGAAGTACATTATAAATAAAAAAGTCCACGATCCCAGACACTTTTCATGTTAGGAAGCTCTAAGTAAAGTTAAAAATTGGACGAACAAGCTCTTTTTATTCAAACACTCATCTTCAGGAAATGCCAGGCATTACTTCAATCAATAAATCAGTCAATCAGTCCTATTTATTGAGCAATTACTGTGTGCAGAGTACTTTTCTAAGTGCTTGGTAGGGTACAATATAACAGAGCTGGTAGACATATTGTTTCACTTAAGAAAAACATTCATTCATTGGTTCTATTGAGCACTTGTGTGCAGAACACTGTACTAAGTGCTTGGGAGAATACAATATAACAATAAACAGACGCATTCCCCACCCACAGGAAGCCAAACAAATAATTTTCTGAACAATAGCAACTGTGCAATAGGAGCTTATAAAATCAAACGGTAAGATAGGATACAACTGTTAGCTGAATGCAGTTCATTTGTATATTTTTTCTATAAAAATGAAAATGTACCCTTTCAGACACATTTTTACAATACAAAATGTGATCTCAAATATCTCTGAGTTTTCAGGCTCTTGAATATTTTAATTTTTTTAACTGTGGCAAGTCTGTATATAATTTTCTACAAATACTCTTCAATAAGCACGGTATAAATTCAACATGGTATTAGCAATCTATCAGGCTCATTGTGCTTAAAACTAAATGACAGCCTATTTAACAACCATACTTATGTTTCATGGCATGAGCTGTTCCTTTGATTTAATTTGTCAAATACATTTTAAATCTTTTATAAAATTCTTCCATGAAATTTTCTCTTAGAGAAACAACTTTTTGTTGTCTAACTCAGGGTCGGCTCAGAGTCTACATTACATTTGTTTTCCTTAAATGCCTAAGTGCTGGGATAGCAATGGAATGAACAGGATATTAAAATGATGAGGGATCCAGAAATTTGCTTTTTCATGCTATTTTAGGGCAGGAAGTGACCATACAAGATATCTAGTCAGTCTCCCCCATAGCAGGACTGCATGATATTTGTGCCCGCCTCTACACTTAAGAATATAGTTTATCAAATTGTACATTTAATTATTTATTTTGATGATTAGTAAATATTTTTATGTCAGTCTTCCCTTTAAAATGTAAGCTCTCTGTAGGTAGAGATCATGTATTTTATATGAACTTCTCATATGCATGAACCAGTAGGTCATGCCAAAATTTGCCATCATCTCATGTGCATGGCAGAAAGAAAGCACTTAATAAATGGTATTGTTGTGACTATTACCTAAAGGAATAGAAAAAGCAAAATTTTCAGATATTCTTCCTCTGGACCAGAGACCAAAATCCTGTGTATTCATGCTAGGGAAGAAGTAGAAAGATGAAGAAGTAGAAAGATAGATTACTATCAATCAATAGTATTTTTGAACTTTTAAAGTTACTATTAGAGGCAGAAAGCCTTATATTAAAAGCTTGCTATATTAGTAAGAATAATAGCTATTATTATTAATAATAAAAATAATGATAGTACTTGTTAAGGACTTACTATGTGCAAAGCACTGTTCTAAGCACTGGTATGGATATAAGTTAAGCAGGTTGGACACAGTCCCTGTCCCACATGGGGCTTATAGTCACAGTAGGAGGGCGTAGGATTTAATCCTCATTTTACAGTTAACTGAGACACAGAACCCAGCTCCTCTGATTTCGAGGTGCTCTTTCCACTAGGCCACACTGCATCTCTACAATGAGAAAGCTTCAAGGTGTAGTGGATAGAGCATGGACCTGGGAGTCAGAAGGTCATTGGTTCTGATCCCAGCTCCACCACTTGTCTGCTGTGGAAGTCACTTCACTTCTCTGTGCCTCAGTTCCCTCAGCTGTAAAATCATAATTAGGACTGTGAGTCCCATGTGGGACAGGGACTGTGTCCAACCCAGTTTTCTTGTATCTACCCCAGCACTTAGTACAGTGCCAGGCACATAGTAACTGCTTAACACACACAATTATTATTATTACTGTTGTATCATTATAGAATTAGTTGACTTAATCCCTGCCCTCAGTCTAGTGGGGGAAGCAAACACTAAAATAAATTAGAAAAAACAACAAGAAAGAATTATCCTCACTGAGCTCCCTGCTTTCTGTCTCTTCCCACTCCAGTTTCATACTTCACTCTGCTGCCTACGTCATTTTTCTAAAAAAACTCAGTCTCCCCTCCATGCTGAAAACCAAGCATCCATAAATTTGCAAAAATGAACTGAAGCTGGTCATGTCTGTCAAGCACATTAAAATATTTTGATACCCATAAATGTTCTGGAGGCAGATGGCTTTAGGGTGCCTTTGCTCCAACCCTTTGGCCGTAGCTACTGTGAAAAGTAGTATGGTCCAATGGATTGAGCACAGACCTGACAGTCAGAGGATCTGGGTACTAATCCAGCCTCTGACACTTGTCTGCTGCATGACCTTAGGCAACTCACTTCACTTCTTTGTGCCTCAGTTACCTCATCTGTAAAATGGGGATTAGAGGCTGTGAAGATTATGTAGGAAATAGACTGTCCGACCTGATTAGCCTGTATCTACCCCAGCACTTAGAACAGTGCCTGACACACAGCAAGCACTTAAATTTTTTTTTAAAAAGCAGCATTAGTTTTTGGATGGTGGCAAACTTTGGCAGGACCCATTGATGGCTGAAGTTATTCTAGCACAGCTCAGTTCTGTTGCTTTAGTATCCCTGATGATCTTTGCTATCCAGATTATCCATCTACTTTTCAGGATTTTTGTTGAAGCTGTTCATCTCAAAAAATGCTCTAAGTGACTCTTTGAACACAAACTTTGATGACTGACAGTTTTGCCCTAGTAAGTACTTCCTTGCTGGCTGAGCCAGAACTAGAACCCAGGACTGGGTACTTTTCCTGGGACTGAGAGAGAGCTGCTAAAAGTACAGAAAAAAAAGGCTAAATGAGAGTGAAAATTTAAAGTCCTTTTTCCAGGAAAGTTTTCTCCTTCGCCAGGTCTTTAAGAAGTCTTTAAGTGCCAGAATCTTTTTACTGTTTCATGCTATCTTCAGTCCTTTTTTTCTTCTGCATTTCTGGGCATTCACATTTTATTTTTGTTTAGGGAAAATCAGTAGTTCAATATTTATAACTGCAAAACTTGGGATAATTGTGAGAAACTCTGAAGTCACCTAAATTTCACATCAATCTAAAAGCAGATTAACAGTTTCAACCTATTCTATAATATCTGTTTATCAGAATGAATTGGGACAGCTACTTTATCTTGACCTAAAACAAATAATAGCACATCATTGGAAGGCAGTTATTTAATTTTGATTTCATTCTAAGAAATTAAGATTGCTGGACTAGGAGGTATTTGGTTGCTAACAGTTGATGAGGTGTGTATTATGGGCAGGGTCACTGAATTTGGACCACTTGTAAGAGTGGGATTTTTTTAAATAATAGCAATAACAGCAGAGTTCTATATTTCATCATTTCTATAATTCAGTGTTCATGACTCATTTCTTGTCTAGTTTTATGCTGTTCATTGAATGTGAATGGATACCTTATATCTGATAAAGAAAACTGTAGATTTAGGTTTTGTAATATATGCATACTTTTGAATGATTTTTTTAAAAACAAACAAAAACTCATTAAAGCAGGGATCATTTTCAGGGTCTTTGAAAATGGAGTTAGTGATATACCTAGTTCAGAATACAGGCATCCTTTTTGATTAAATCCTCTAGATTTTGGCTTGAATCATTACATCAATTTGCTTATTTGGATTGTATACATTTTCAGCCAACTTCCATTATACCAGTCTCAGGAACAGGGTGAATTTGATTAGGTTTGGTGTCCTATTTTCTGCTGCTGGAGTGAAGTCCCTGGGTGTCTCAGGAGCCTCCTCTTCAGCCAAACAGAACCCACAATCTTCTCTGCTCCTTGCTTTCCTGCCCAGCTCAGTCCTCAGGGCTACATGGGAGGAGGTGATGCGTCTCGCACCATATTATTCCAGTGATAAAGAAGCTAGCCAGTGGCCATTACTTTTACCAGTAAGTGTGGAACTATTTACAAACTAGACTTTGCCCTCTACCCTTTGCATCCAGATCTCTCCACTTACATTTTATGTTCTCCTATTACGACTAATATTCTCCTGACACCTGGGTCCTATTTCTCAACTCAGGGAAGGGGAAATGTTCCTGGACCAGAAAGTTGTTTCGGGGAGGAAAGTAGGCCATTGTCATAAATGAGTGTGCATGTGTGTGAATGTGTGTGTGTTAGGGTATGTGTTTGTGGTGGAGACGGGTGGATGAGGAAGTGAAGAGGAGGGGTGGGGTGAGGGGGCACCCCATTTAAGTGAAGTGCCCAGCATCTGCCAAGAGTTCTGCAGGAAGCCGAAATGTCTCGCTTTTTACAAATGTTCCACTTAAGCACTGCTGTTTCCAGGACATTTTGCCTCCGGCAAAGGGATCAGTTGTGTTGCTGCTGCTGCAGCTGTGGCTGCCAATCAGTTGGGCGTGGAGGGGAGAGGTCCAGAACACAAACTACCGCTGCTGCTGCTGCTGCTTCCAGCATGGTGTGGCTCCGAGAGACCCTGTCTGACCCCATTCAGCTGAGACAACCTGGCCCCTTCCTTCTAAGGGGATAGATTTCTTCTCTCACAAAGCCTATTTCGTGAAGTCTAAATGGTCTCCAGCTTATTCTGTGAATAATAATAATTGTGGTATTTGTTAAGTGCTTACTATGTGCCGAGCACTATACTAAATGCTGGGGTGAATACAAGCAAATAGGGTTGGACACAGTCCCTGTCCCACTTGTGGCTCATAGCCTTAATCTCCATTTTACAGATGAGGTAACGGAGGCACAGAGAAGTGAAGTGACTTGCCTGAAGTCACACAGCACACAAGTGGCACAGTCAGATAGAACTCATGACCTTCTGATGCCCAGGCCTGTGGTCTACCCACTACCACATGCTGCTTCTCTGAATGAGAGACTGACAGCCATTGGATTGCACCCCTTCTGTTTTCCTATTATTAGTGATATTTGGTAAAGCTTTTACTATGGACCAGACATGACGTTAAATGCTGGAGGAGATACGGGCTAATCCTGTCGGATACAGTGCCTGTCCCTCATGGAGCTTGGGCAGGGATTTTTTTTTTTAATATTAAGTGCTTCTGATGTGTCAAACATAATCAGGGTAATCAGCGTAGCTCAGTGGAAAGAGCATGGGCTTTGGAGTCAGGGCTCATGAGTTCAAATCCCAGCTCTGCCACTTGTCGGCTGTGTGACTGTGGGCAAGTCACTTCACTTCTCTGCGCCTCAGTTCCCTCATCTGTAAAATGGGGATTAAAACTGTGAGCCCCATGTGGGACAACCTGATTCCCCTATGTCTACCCCAGCGCTTAGAACAGTGCTTGGCACATAGTAAGTGCTTAACAAATACCAACATTATTATTATTATTTTAATCAGGTCAGACATAGTCCCTGTCCCACATGGGGCTCACAGTTTAATTTCAATGTCATTTTACAGATAAGAACAGAGTCACAGAGAAGTTAAGTCTCACAACAAGTCTGTGGTAGAAGTAGAATTAGAACCCAGCTCCTCTGACTCCCAATCCTGTGCACTTTCCACTAGGCCACGCTGTTTCTCTTGTTCCAAAAAGCTTGTTGTTTTGTCTGCCTTTGCCTGTCTGGGGAGGTTTGCTCCCAGAGGCCCTGCTAACCTAGCGAGGCTGCTGAGAGAAAGGAAGTCACCCTCTCTTTGTTGTATATCTTCCCTGACAATCCGACCAGCCACTGCATGTTCTGTTCAACAGCTAATAATTTGTATCCAGGATTTAACCGCATACACATGAGTGTGTTGCTGCTTGCCCTGACACTCCTCAGCTTTGCTTGTTTCTGGAACTTTCTCTTGCAGCTGAACCCTGTGAGTCGATCGGGACTTGTATAAAAGGGTGGGTGGGGGAAATGGAGAGGAGTAAGAGTGATGTGAGAGTGGAGGAAGAAAGAGACAAATAAGACAATAATAACACTACTGCCACACATCCTGAAATAGTAAGTGCTATCTGGGAAAAGTGTCAGTCCCCATATCAGGAGCCAGCACAGAAATGGGGAAGCATAGCCTAAACAGGGGAGGGTGTAGTAGGAAGGCAGAGTTGAGGGGTTAAGTGTCATAGAGTGAGTTGCAGCATGGCTTGGAAAGAGCATGGGCTTGGGAGTCAGAGGATGTAGGTTCTAATCCTGTCTCTGCCACTTGTTTGCTGTGTGACCTTGGGTAAGCCACTTAACTTTTCTGTGCTTCAGTTATCTCATCTGTAACATGGGGATTAAGATGGTGAGCCCAATGAGGGACAACCTGATCTACCCCAATCTACCCCAGTGCTTGGCACATAATAAGCACTTAACAAATACCACAATTATTAATTATTATTAGTTTCTAGTCTTTGATTCTTGAGATTGTTGCTTTGTTTCCCCTTTCCCTGTCTTTTCTCTCCTCACACATGCATGCAAACACACATTAGACCATGAGTCTTGTGGTTAGAGAAGAGGTACTTCTCCTCTAGCTGAAAAACATCTACTCATTCCTTCCCTACTAGCCCGTTCTCCAAGCTAGGGATAATTATGGTGTGTTTCTAAGGTTGTAATGGGTAGGGAAAGAGTCTGCTAATTCTGTTGTATCTTGCTCTCGCAAGCACTTAGAGAGCTTTGCATGTAATAAATACTTAAATACCATTGATAGTTTAGCGTTTACTACATGCCAAGAATTGTACTAAGTGCTGAGATAGATACAGCTTTATGTAATTGCCACTGGTATTTGAAGACCTCATTGATGGTGAAGTTCATTCAGTTGTATTTAATGAGTGCTTACTATGTGCAGGGCACTGTACTAAGTGCTTGGGAAAGTACAAAATAGCAAAAAACAGTGATGTTCCCTGCCCACAAGGAGTTTACAGTGTTGGGGGGTAGAAAGACAGTACAAATAAAAGTAAAGATATGTACACAAGTGCTGTGGGGTTGGGAGCGGGGAGAGCAAAGGGAGCAAATCAAGGTGATGCAGAAGGGAATGGGAGATGAGGAAAAGCGGGACTCAATCTGGGAAGTCCTCTTGGAGGAGATGTGCCTTCAATAAGACTTTGAAGGGGGGAGAGTAATTGTCTGTAGAATTTGAGGAGGGAGGGCATTCCAGGCCAGAGGCAGTCCACCTACATGTTTGTGGATGACTAGAAAGGGGTGGCTGGAAAGATCAATGTGGAATCTACCATCCTGACTATATTGGTCATGAAAAAATTTGTTTCTTGTAGTATTGTTGTACTTTACATTTGTATCACCTGACATTGTTTTTCTTGCCTCCTTGTCTCTCATTTGCAGGTCTGTTCTCAGCAAGTGACTCCCAGTTTTCAGCATTGTTTGACTCTTCATTTTACCATGTCCCAAAAATGCCTCCTTTTCTTCTGGTTTCCCAGTTTCAGCTCTCCATACAGCAACTGTTTAGGTATCCTGCTGTTGCTCATTTTCCCTACATGTCCACCCAGTGTACCTGGATTAAGGTGAGCATAACTTTGTAAGAGAGTGATATTTCAGAACTTCATGTTTGTGATCTTGTCTTGCCATTTGCTATTAATCTGGCCCTAAGTGACCCTGATGGAGCTGGATGATGGTGTTTGTATGTTGCCCAGGTCCCCTAGGCACAGAGAAGCTTGGACAACACTACAGCTCTGTAGGCATTTAATTTGTTCTGAAGTCTGATGCCATGCTGCGGCCCTAGTTTGATAGCCTCCCAAAAGAGGTCCTTGCATTCTTAATTCAATATTTTTTTTGTTATCTTGAGGTTTTTGGTTTTTTTAATGATATTTGTTTAGCACTTAGTATGTGCCAGACACTGTTCTAAGCACCAGGGTAGATAAAAGGTAATCACATTCTTAATCCCCATTTTACAGAAGAAGTAACTGATGCCCAGAGAAGTGAAGTGACTTGCCCAACATAACACAGCAGACAAGTGTTAGAGCTGGGACTAAACCCCAGGTCTTTCTAACTCTCAGGCCTGTGCTCTACCCACTAGACAATACTGCTCAGTTTGCTATTTCAATACCCATCCTTCCTCCTACTTAAACTGTGAGCCCCATTTGTGATGAGGACTGTATTCAATCTGATTAAGTGGTATCTACCCCAGTGCCTAGCACAGCACTTGATTCATGGAAAGTCTTTTTCTGTAATGGTATTTGGTAAGTGCTTACTATGTGCCAGGCACTGTACCTAACTTTAGGATGAATACTAGATAATCAGGTTGGATGCAGACCATGACCCAAGTGAGGATTGTAGTCTTCATTCAGTATTTCAGATGAGGTAAGTGAGGCACAGAGACTGACTCACTAGGCCATGCTGCTTTATAATTACTGGCATTATCATCATTAGCATTATTATTATCATTTTCCTGCCTAGCATTACATCATAGGGCAGTGATGTAGCTCTTTCGTAGCTCTCTCATAGCGTTTAGCTCTGTATTGCCAATAAAAGTTTTTGATTGTGTTTCTGCACTTCCTGCTCTAAGATGGTATATCATCTTCAGTTTTCTATCCCACATGTACCTCAGAGGCTAATTGGGGCCAGAGGGGAAAACTTGTCTTATTTCCCTTTTTACAGATCCAGAAGCCGAGGCCCATACAGCATGGCCTCATGGCAAGAGCACAGGCTTGGGAGTCAGAGGATGTGGGTTCTAATCCCAGCTCTGCCACTTGTCTGTTATGTGACCTTGAGCAAGTTCCTTAACTTCTCTGTGCCTTTGTAAAATGGGGATTAAGTCTGACCCCCAAGTGGGACAACCTAATTACCTTGTTTATACCTCAGCCCTTAGAACAGTGCTTGACATGTAATAAGTGCTTAACAAATACCATCATTATTATTATATTATCATTAAGTGATTTGCCCAAGGTCACACAGCAGGTAACTGGGATTAGACTCCAGGTGTCCTGACTCCATCTTATGCTTTCCCCATTTAGACCTGACTGCTTCTCTAGGACAAGTAGTTTGCAGGGATTAGGGGTCAATTTCAGACATTCCCACTTCAGAGAACAGGGTTGCCTGAGGCCCATTTTCTGAGCCTGAGAAGGACCTGATTTCCAGACTCTGGTGCTCTGCTCCTCCCCTTGGGAGGCAGGCATCTAAACCCTACTTGCCAAGGCTAGCAATAGCATGGTCTTGTCTTACGCTGGCGAGTTGTCTTTGGCCCATAGCAACACCATGGACATATCTTTCCCGGAATGCCCCACCTCCACCTGCAATTGTTCTGGTAGTATATCCATAGAGTTTTCTTGGTAAAAATATGGAAGTGATTTACCATTGCCTCCTCCCGTGAAGTAAATTTGTGTGGCCTTCATTTTCTCCCATGCCTCTGCTGTCCAGCACAGATGAGTTTTGACTTGTAGCAGATTGTCTTCCACTCGCTAGCCACTGCTTAAGCTGGGAATGGAATGGTCAGGCCTCTGCCTGACTATCCCTTCTGTAGTCAAGACTGGTAGAGTACTGGGAACTCTCCAGGTGTGACCCTGAGAGGGGGCTAGCATGGTGGGTGGAATATTAACCAAAGTCTTTGGATCTAAGCCATTCAAGTCAGTTAAAAACAATCTCAGAATATATTGATCATTTGAAATCTTGCAGAATGCTCAGGACTTTCAGAGAGTATAGTAGAATGTTGATGATAGGTAATCCCCTTTTATAACCTAGAAAATTCTAAATAAACGGTCTTATACTTGAGGAAAACCAAACTGAAGAAGTGACCATGTGAAACATCTGAATGATTTCAGTGTTTAATGAGAGCTTCTTTATTTCTGTAAAACCTCAGGATGGCTCTAAAAATCCAAAAAATGAAGAAGGTGTCAGGGCTCTGGTGAGGCTGTAAACTCTTCCTGAGCTCTGCTCTCCTCGTTAGGAGTTAGTGAAAATTTTGCCCCTGCCTCAGCCCCAGTACAGCTGAGTAGGCACCTGGCTCAGAGGCTCAGCTGTTCCTTTGGCTCCTCATTTCTCCCACATTGCCTGGTGAAGTAGAGCCCTTGAGGCCACAATGGCCGCAGCCAGCCATTCTGACTCACTTGCCCCCAGTGTCCAATTGAGTCCCCACAGAGATGCTGATCTGATCAGCAGAGGAAAGTTATTTTTGGTACTTTCTGCCCCATGAGGGCCTCAACATGGGGCAGACATGGCTATTTTGCTTGTCCTGAGCCCCTGGCTCTGTCAGAGGGAACTGGGCTGGGTTTCCATAAGGAGAGATTGGATAATGTTTTTGTTTTTAATTTTATTTGTTAAATGATTACTGTGTGCCAGGCACTAATTGCTGGAATCCATGCAAGCTAATTAGGTTGGGTGCAGTCCATGTTCCATATGGGGCTTACTGTCTTAATCTCCATTTCACAGATGAGGTAATTAGGCACAGAGTAGAGAAGTAAAGTGACTTGCCCAAGGTTACACAGCAGACAAGTAGCAGAGGTGGGATTAGTACCCAGTTCCTCCTGATTTATAAGCCCGTGCTCTATTCACTAGGTGCTTATTATTCTTTCTTTCCATTCCTCAAGCTGAACATTGACTCTCTTGAACTCCAGATTAGACCATTTAGGCCTCACAAATGGTAAAGGTAACAGCATAGGGAGAATGCCTGGGAATCATGGATACAGCCCCACCAGAAAGCTCACTCACAGGAGGGATCAACTGTAATTGCTTGAGTGTCTTATAGGGAGCAATGTACTTGCAGTTCCTTGCACTCACCCCTCAGAGGAGGGACTTGGGATACGTCCTGGTTTGTCTCAGTCCACTGCATCTCCATCCTAATTCCAGACCAGGTTAGAATATGTGAGTGACTCGATGGTTGTGTGTGTGAGGATGTGAAGCTATGGGGGTGTTGGTGAATTATCTTGACCATGTGGATGAATAATGTGTGTAAACTGTGTTCTATGGGTATACAGACTGTGTGAGTCAGATGTATTGATGGTCATATACGTTAGTGTTCTGTGTGTAACCCAGATCAAAGTTGGGTAGTTTTGCCATTCATTCAATAAGCATTAATTGACATGAAGCATGGCATAGTAGACAGTGCTCTGCACACAGTAAGCACTCAGTGAAGATGATTGAGTGGAGTGAAGACATAATGGCCCAGAGAAACAGCATAGCCTAGTGGAAAGATCACAGGCCTAGGAGTCAGGACCCCAATTCTAATTACAACCCTGCCACTTGTCTGCTGTGAGACCTTGGTAAGTCACTTAACATCTCTGGGCCTGCTTCCTTATTCATAAGCTGGGGATTAAGTCCCACTCCCTCCTACCTAGACTGTGAGCCTCATGTGGGACATTAACCAAGTCCAAAATGTTTACCTTGTATTTACCCAAGTGCTTAGAATAATTCCTGGCACATAATAAATGCTTAACAAGTACCATAATTAAATAATATGACAGACTCCACTAATCTGTAACAATTACTCCTCGGTATTCTTGATCATAACTGTTCCCTACTAGGGAAGATAGGTTCCAGCTGAGAACATCGGAAGCAGCTTGGCCTAGTGACTAGAGCATGGCCCTGGGAATCAGGGGTCTGGGGTTCTAATTCCAGCTATACCACTTGTCTGCTGAAGCCTTGAGCATGGTCAAGTCACTTAAATTCTCTGTGCCTCGGTTACCTCATCTATAAAATGGTGACTAAGATTGTGAGCCCTTTGTGGGAAAGGGATAGTGTTTAGTGCCTGAAACATAGTAAGTGCTTAAATACCATAAGGTGTGGTAATCATTCAACCAACAGCATTTATTGAATGTCTACTATGTGCAAAGTGCAGTAGTAAATGTTTGTGAGAATACAACAGTGCTAGATGGTATGGTCCCTGACCTCAAGGAGCTGACAATCTAGAAAGGGAGAGTCAAAATAAAGTATAGAGTAGATAGAAGAAAATGAAAGGTTAACTCTTTGAGTGAATGGTGCACGAATAATAGAGTACGTAAGTCGATAGATATGGAACTTCAAGTGGTGGTGAGTCCATAAATATGGAGGTGTGAAAAGTGCTGAAGTGGTAGAGGTAGTAAGCTCAGTGCTCTGCACACAGTAAGCGCTCAATAAATACGATTGAATGGTGGAGATGAACTGAAGAGAAGTCTCCTAGAGGAGGTGGCATTTCAGAGGGGCTTTAAAGATGGGGAACAGCTGGATTCTACTGTATTTGAGGTGGGGGGGACCTCAAAGCAAGAGGAAGGACATAAGAGTAAGGGGGTCAAAGGAGAGAGAGCTGAATGTGAACCCATTGTGAGTATTTCTATTTAATGGTATTAAGCATTAACTATGTGCTCGGCATTATACTAAGCACCAGGGTAGTACAAGCTACTCAGCTAGTTCATAGTTCCTGTCCCACATGGGGCTCACTATTTCAATCCCCATTTTACAGATGAGGTAACTGAGGCACAGTGAAGTGACTTGCCCAGAGACACAGGCAGGTGGCAGAGCTGGGATTAGAACATAGCTCCTTCTGCCTTGTAGGCTTGTGCTCTATTTCCTCGGTCACCCTACTTCTCTTGAGAGGACCTGAAGCACAAAAGTTGGGGTTTCATGATTGAAGAGAATGGATAGATATGAAGGAGGGAACTGATTTCCTGCCTTAAAGTCCATGGTTTGTGCTTGAGACAGAGAAGAATGGGTAACTACTGAAGCTTTTTGTGAAGAGAGATGTGGACAAAGTTGTAGCAAAATAATTTGAGCAGCTGAATCTAAATAGTGGATTGGAGAGGGGAAACACTTCAATATCTCCAGAACACACTCCTTCCTCCCCTCACAACAACATGGTAGCAGTTTGAATGAACTTGTCAGATCCCTCTTCAGTTAGTACACTAGCCTCCTCATTCACCTCTCTACCTCCAGCCTGTTCCCTCTGCTACCTGGATGATTTTTCTCAAAAAAGTGGGATGCACATCTCCCCACTTCTCAAAATCCTTCAACTGTTCAACTGTTGGCCCATCCAACTCCAAACCCTACAGAAACTCTTCACTGTTGATTTGAAGACATTCGATCCTCTCTCTTCCCCTCTACCTCACTTTGCTCCTTTCCTCCTATGACTCAGCCCATATAATTCACATTTCTACCACCAACTTACTGTACCTTAATTTTTATCTTTCTCACCATTAATTCTTTACTCAGGTCTTCCCTCCTCCCTAGAACAACTTCTGCATTAATATCTGATAGACCATCACTCTCCCCATTGTAAAAACCACATCAAACTCCTTACCATCTGCTTTAAAGTACTCAATCACCTTGCCCCCTCCTACCTTATCTCCCTGCTTTCCTACTGCCACCCAGTTTCCACACTTGGCTCCTCTCATGCCAACCTACTCACTGTACCTAGATCTCATCTATCTTGCCACCAACATCTCACCCACCTCCTGCCTCTGGCTTGGAATGCCCTCCCCCTTCATCCAACAATCACTTTCCTCATTTTTCTGAAGGCACATCTCTTCCAAGAGGCCTTCCCCAGCTAGGTGTTCATTTCCTCTTCTCCCATTCCATTGCCCTTGTTCTTGGATTTGTACCCTTTATTCACCCCTTTCCTCAGGCCCACATCACTTAAATGTATTTATTTATATTAATGTCTATCTCCTCTAGACTATGAGCTCTTGTGAACAGAGAATGTTGCTTGATTCACTTTCCTAAAAAACCTATTGGCCCATGTTGAAATATTCCTACCAACTCTGTTACATTGTACTCTCAAGTGCTTAGTACAGTATGCTGCATACAGGAAGCACTCAATAAATATGATTGGTGTAATTTCAGTAGGGCCAACTCTACCATACTCTCTCAAGCATGTAGTACAGTGCTCTGCACACAGTGAGTGCTTCGTTATTGTCACTGATTGAATGAGTGATTGAGGGAGATCAGTGAAGATGCTAAGGCAATCTAGTTGGTGTATGATGAGTACCTGGACTAGGGTGGTGGCCATGTGTACAGAAGGGAAGGATGGATCTGGATGATGTTGTAGAAAAAAAGGAAAGAATTGTAAGCTCACTGTGGGCAGGGAATGTCTGTTATGTTGCACTCTCTCAAGAACTTAGTACAGTGCTTTGGACATAATAAATGCCAATAAATATGATTGAATATGAGGGTTGAGACAACGTGCCTTAGTGGAAAGAGCATGAGCCTGGACATCAAAAGAATCTGAGTTCCATTCCCAGCTCTTCCACATGCCTGTTGTGTGACCTTTGGCAAGTCACTTCACTTCTCTGGGCCTGTTACCTCAACTGTAAAATGGGGATTAAGAGTATGAGCCCCCTATGGAACAATGACTGTGTCTGACCTGATTAACTGGTATCTATCCTAGTGTTTAGAACAGTGCTTGGCACACAGTGAACACTTAATAAGTACCATAATTAGTGATGATTATTACTGAGGAGTCAAGGAGGTTGCCAACTTCAGGGACAGGGAGGTTGTTGGTATTAACTGTGGTGGGAAACTTAGATGGAGTTGGAAAAGATGATGAAGAGTTCACTTTGTCACAGTGAGTTTAAAGTGCAGATGGAAGAGGAGATATCCTGGTAACAAGATGAAATGTGAGGCTACAAAGGAGGTGAGAGGTTTGAGTGAGATTCAGGAGTGATCTCTATAGAGATGGTATTTAAAACCATGGTAATGGATGAGCTCCCTGAGGGAGAAAGTATATAGAATTGTAAGATCCTTGAGGGCTGTAACCCTAGCCTACTGTATTCTCTCATGTGTACAGTGCTTTACACACAGCAAGTGCTCAAAAGATTCCATTGATTGATTTAAGAAGTGAAGAAGAACCAGAAGAGAGAATCTTGGTGGGGGAAACCCACAACTGGGGCCTGAAAAGTGAATTAAAAATTGGCGGGAGTGATGGAGAAGGAACAGTCGGAGAGTTAAGGAGAGAACCAGGAGTGAAGTGTATTGGTAAGTCTAAGGGTAGATAATGTTTTCAATAAAACAACCAATTACTGGTACTTATTGAGTGCTTACTCTGTGCAGATTACCGTACTAACAATTGGGAGAGTACAGTAGAGTAAACATGATGTCTGTCCTTAAATAGCTTATGATCAAGAGAAAGAATTAGTCCATGGGGTCGAAGGCAGTCAAGAGCTTGAGGATTAAGATGAAGTAAATATCATTCAATCTATCAATCAGTGGTATTTATTGAGTACTTGCAGGGTACTTTTTTATGGTATTCATTGGGCACTTACTATGTCAAACACTTTTATGCACTGGGAAAGAAATGGCAGAATTGGGTTGGACACAGTCCCTGTCGCACATGGGAGAATGGGAGAACTGAGGCAGATAGAAGTTAAGTCAATTTGTTCAAGTTTACAAAGCAAGCATTTGGTAGAAGTGATTACAACCCAGGTTCTCTGACTCTCAGGCCCGTGCTATTTCCGTTAGGCACTTAGTGTTTCTCTAAGTACAAGAGAGACCTAGATTTGGTAAGAAGAAGGTCATTCTTGGTGACAGAGAAAGCTGTTTCAGTGGAGTGAAGGGGAAGGATATAATAATTACGGTATTTGTTAAGCACTTACTATATGCCAAGCACTGTTCTAAACTCTGGGGTAGATACAAGGTAAGCAAGTTGTCCTATATGGGGCTTATAGTCTTAATCCCCATTTTACAGATGAGGTAACAAACACAGACAAGTTAAGTACCTTGCCCAAGGTCACACAGCAGACAAGTGGCAGAATGGGGATTAGAACCCATGACCTCTGACTCTCACACCCATGTTCTTGCCACTAAGCCACAAGATTGCAGAGGGTCAAGTAGGGAGTTGGAGAGAGGAAGTAAAGCCAACAGGTATATACAAGTAGTATAGGAATTTGAACAGAAGATGGGGAGGCTAAGTCAAATGGAGGGGTTTTTTTTGTTTGTGTGTGTGTGTGTGTGAGTATAGGTTAGTTGTGAGGCTGTTTGAGGGCAGAGGTGAAGCCATTTAAGAGTGAGTGGCTGAGAGAGTTCAAGGAAGGAGGAAGAATGGAAATGTGCCTTGAGAAGGTGAGAGGATATGTCAAAGGCACAGAGAAGAGAAGGATTTTGATAGCAAAGTGGGAGATGGCCTGGAAATGGGAAACTTTAGGGAGCTCACATCTCTTTTTGTGGTGATTGTCTTTTCCTCCATTTTTGTCAGCCAATTTCCATTTTGGCAAGGTGGGCAAGAGAAGGGCATCATGAGGGCACTGGAAGATTGAGGGAATAAAAGATCTGGAATCATCAGGGGCATTAATAGTCTTGGGAGTCAAGGAGGGAGGGGAAATATTGCTCCAGAGAAGAAGAAAGATTCAAACTGTAAAAGGTGAAGGTGAATTTGAAGTGAACTAAATTGGCCAGAGGCCTGGATTTAATAATAATGTTGGTATTTGTTAAGCGCTTACTATGTGCAGAGCACTGTTCTAAGCACTGGGGGAGATACAGGGTAATCAGGTTGTCCCACATGAGGCTCACAGTTAATCTCCATTTTACAGATGAGGGAACTGAGGCACAGAGAAGTGAAGTGACTTGCCCCCAGTCACACAGCTGACAAGTGGCAGAGCTGGGAGTCGAACTCATGACCTCTGACTCCGAAGCCCAGGCTCTTTTCCACTGAGCCACGCTGCTTCCCATACATTAGCCCATACATACCCTGGACTAGGAGGTCAGAAAGCATACTGTGGAGGTGATTCTCGGTCTTCTTCACGGGCTCCTCCTCCCCCTCCCATCCAATAACTGTAGGGGTTCCTCAAGGGTCAGTTCTTGGCCCTCTTCTGTTCTCCATCTACACTCACTCCCTTGGTGAACTCATTTGCTCCCATGGCTTCAACTATCATCTCTATGCAGATGACACACAAATCTACATCTCCTCCCTGATCTCTCCCCCTTCCTTCAGGCTCGTATCTCCTCCTGCCTCCAATACGTCTCCACCTGGATGTCTGCCCACCACCTAAAACTCAACATGTCCAAAACTGAGCTCCTTATCTTCCCTCCCAAACCCTGTCCTCTTCCTGAATTCCCTGTCACTGTGGACAGTACGACCATCCTTACTGTCTCTCAAGCCCGCAACCTTGGTATCATCCTTGACTCAGCACTCTCATTTACCCCACACATCCAATCCGTCACCAATGCCTGCCGGTCTCACCTTTACAATATCGCCAAGATCCGCCCTTTCCTCTCTATCTAAACGGCTATCGTCCTGGCACAAGCTCTCATAATAACCTGACTGGATTATTGTCAGCCTTCTCTCTAACCTCCTTTCCTCCTACCTCTCCTCACTCCAATCTATTCTTCATTCCGCTGCTTGGATCATCTTTCTGCAGCGTGGCTCAGTGGAAAGAGCCTGGGCTTCAGAGTCAGAGGTCATGGGTTCGAATTCCAGCTCTGCCGCTTGTCAGCTGTGTGACTGTGGGCAGGTCACTTCACTTCTCTGTGCCTCAGGTCTCTCATCTGTAAAATGGGGATTAACTGTGAGCCTCATGTGGGCTGATTACCCTGTATCTCCCCCAGTGCTTAGAACAGTGCTCTGCACATAGTAAGCGCTTAACAAATACCAACATTATTATTATTATTTCTGCAGAAACGCTCTGGCCATGTCACTCCCCTCTTTAAAAACCTCCAGTGATTGCCTATTAACCTCCGCACAAAACAAAACTCCTAACTCTGGGCTTCAAGGCTCTCTCCATCACCTTTCCCCCTCCTACCTCACCTCCCTTCTCTCTTTCTACTGCCCACCCTGCACGCTCCGCTCCTTTGCCACTCACCTCCTCACCACCCCCCGTTCACGTCAATCCCGCCATCGACCTCTGGCCCATTTTCTACCAATGTCCTGGAATGCCCTCCCTCCTCACCTCCAACAAACTAACTCTATTCCCCTCTTCAAAGCCTTACTGAGAGCTCACCTCCTCCAAGAGGCCTTCCCAGACTGAGCTTCCCCTTTTTCCTCTGCTCCTTCTCTGCTCCCCCTCGGCCCTCTGCTCCCTCCCCCTTCCCCCTTTGACCTCCCCTCAGCTAAGCCTCCTTTCCCTCTGCTACTCCCCCTCTCCCTTCCCCTCCCCTTAGCACTGTGCTCATTTGTATATATTTATATTACCCTATTTATTTTGTTAAGGAGGTGTACATCCCCTTGATTCTATTTATCGTGATTATGTTGTCTTGTTTTTGTTCGTCTGTTGGTATTTAAGTGCTTACTATGTGCAGAGCACTGTTCTAAGCACTGGGGTAGATACAGGGTAATCAGGTTGTCTCACTTGCAGCTCACAGTTAATCCCCATTTTACAGATGAGGTAACTGAGGCACAGAGAAGTTAAGTGACTTGCCCATGGTCACATAGCTGACGAGTGGCAGAGCTGGAATTCAAACCCATGATCTCTGGCTCCCAAGCCCGGGCTCTTTGCACTGTGCCATGCTGCTTCCCCGATCTGTCTCCCCAGTTAGACTGTAACCCCATCATTAGGCAGGGGTTGCCTCTATCTGTTGCCGAATTGTACATTCCAAGTGCTTAGTACAGTGCTCTGCACATAGTAAATGCTCAATAAATACTATTGAATGAATGAATGGTCTTGGTGCACAAGTTGCTGAGGGAAGCCAGAGGACTTAGGGTGGCTAATCTCAAACACATAATAAAGGGCACCTTGTCCTCCACTGATGACTGAGCGGAATATCACCACCCAAGGTATTGACGGTGCTAATTTGGTCGTACCTATAGTCCATTAATTGAATTTGGGAAACAGCATGGCCTAGAGGTAAGAGTACAGGCCTGGGAGTCAGAAGTCCAGGGTTCTAATCCTGGCTCTACCAAGTGCCTGCTGTGTGACCTTGGGCAAGTCACTTCAATGTTTTGTGCCTCAGTTCCTCAGTAAAATGGGGATTCAGTACCTCTTCTCTCTTCTACTTAGGCTGCGACCTCCATGTGGGACAGAAACTGTGTTTGACCTGATTAATTTTTATCTACCCCAGGGATTATAACAGTGCTTGACACCTAGTAAGTGCTTAATTATAACAATAATAATAATTCAGGTCAGAATTTTTCCATCTGCCTTTATCTTGGAAACGTCTTTGAAGATAAAATTTAAACAGAGAGGACCATCAGTGCTATGCATGGAGACCATTTAAAATACTAGGTATATTTGTGCATCCTTTATTCATGGCGTTTGCTTTGATTTCAGTGTTTTCATTCCATTTAATGTGATTCTCCTGTTTTGATTTTGATTCCTTTTTTATACTGCAGTTTCCTGCAATACTATAGTCTCCTATATATTTAGTACAGTGCTCTGCAAACACTGATTGAAATATTGCTATCAACCAATCTGCAGGTTATTGTCATACATGGCATACAGACACTCTACACACTTTTTCATTGTTGAGGTGCTAACTAGAACACTCTTTATCCAGTTAGAAGCTCCCTTCAGTCTGCTTGAGATTAGGACTAAAAATAAAACCGAGAGAAAGGAATGTTTTTATGTGCTCAGATATTAAGACCAGCTTGTGTTACAGACCATCTTGGCAGCCATTTTCAGACCTCCCTGGTGCCTAAGGAATTGCGTGCTCATTCCAAATCCTTTCGGAAATTGCCAGTTTGATAGAATAACATTCCAGGAAACCACTCAAATTTAGCCTATTTGTTGTTTTATGTTCTGCCAGTCAACTGCCAAAACAATGACAGGACACCAGTGCTAGTTGGAGTTCTGGGGAAAAAAAAAAGGGCACAGAGAGATGTGGGGAAAACAGGGAGTCGGGCAATAGATTCAATTTTTTTTCTTTTGTTTAGAAATTTAAAAACATATCTAACTTCGGAGAATCAAAAAAAGCAAACTGGACATGACTAACTCCCTAACTTAATGGTAGCCAATAACATGATGTCCAGTTCAACCATTTTGTTCTGGAATAGAAGCATATTACGCAGTTTACTGGCAAAATCTTTTCTTTCCCACTGATCAGTAACGTTGTCCAAATATAAACATGGAATGGATTGGTGACTTAACCCATAGTCTAGTAAGAATTCCTACACACTGGCCTCGTTTATGCTATATCTGAATCTGACCCCAGTTCTAGGAAAATTTACTTTGATGTAATTTAATTCTTTGTAAATTTTAATTGAATCATATAATCGTCATCCGTGTGTCTTGGACTGAGAGTGTGTCTCCGTTTGTAGTTAGGGTGAAATGGTGAATTCTTTGTAAATTTTAATTGCATCATATAATCGTCATCCGCGTGTCTTGGACTGATTGTGTCTTGCGTTTGTAGTTAAGGTGAAATGGTGACATTGATAAATGAATTTACTATGGTAAATGATCTTTAAATGAATTGTTCTATCCACCTGCATAATATTGGAAGAAGTTACCAGAGAAATGTTGCAAGAATGAAAAGCTAGAAGTCTTTATGGTAGAGGGCATTACTTCTGCTGACTTTCCCACACGTGGCACCTGGTGACTCCACAAAAAGTATCATTACTTCTCCTCTAGTTGTCAGTAAATTAGTTTCTAACTTAATTCCTTCTCTCATGCTTAGGTTGACATCCTAATAAGCGGAAGAATTTTGAGGGGAATAGATTGAATCAATTTACCACTTTAGGGTGTAGAAACTTTGTGTCATCTCCACCCCAGTCAAAACATTAGTCTAAACACATGCATTTATTTCTGCTAAAATGTTACTGCCAGTGGAATTACATTTGATATTTATTCAAGGTGATTGTAGTGATTGGTCTCTTCATCCACAAAAGATAAAAGACATTTGCTTCCTTCTTAAAAAAAAAAAAAGTTTTTGGCAGTTTCCAAGTGTAGTAAACAAGACTTTTCAAGTTCCATTATAATTATCATGTCACAAGCTTTGGGGGAATAAATCAACAATACAAATCCTATAAATAAAGAATGAGTAATTATGCTTTGCAAAATGATAGAACATACTTCAGGATACTTTCTGAATGGTATTTCATTAATGGTCACAATTTTTTTGCTTTATGGAGCAAAGTAAAATGTACTGGTTTTGCCACACTATGCATCTAGAGAAGTAGCATGGCCTAGTAGAAAGAGAAAAGGCCTGGAAGTGAGAAGACTCCTGGTTCTGCCAAATGTCTGCTTTGTGACCTTGGGCAAGTCACTTAATTGCTCTGTGCCTCAGTTCTCCTATTCTTCCTCCTGCTTAGACAGTGAATCCCATATAGTACAGTGACTCTGTCCAGACTAATTTGTATTTTTTAAGTGCTTACTATGTGTCAAATACAGTTCTACCCCAGTGTTTAGAACTGTTTGACACATAGTAAGCACTTAAAAAATTACCATAAAGTACGAAAAGGTAATGTGCTGTTACCCTATTTATTGGCATAATTGCCTTCACTGTATTATTTGTTGTACTCTTTAACTGCAAGCAATAATAGCTATGTGGGCTAGAATAGGGAAAATAATAGTGTTGAAACCTGATAGTGTAGAAAAGATAGTCCTGGGCCAGAGGGAGAGGAAGTTTGCTTCTTTGAAATGTGGACTCCTTTGGGAAGAAGAAAAACTGAGGGTAAGGTGTGGGGATGAGCATTCATTCAATACTAATAATGGTAGATGAAAGGTAATGAGGTTGGACCCAGTTCATGTCCCACATGGGAATCATAGTCTCAATCCCCATTTTACAAATGAGGTAACTGAAGCACAGAGAAGTGAAGCAACTTGTCCAAGGTCACACAGCATCCCCACTTTTCCTCATCTCCTACTCCCTTCTGTGTCACCCTGACTTGCTCCCTTTGCTCTCCGCCGCCCTTCCCAGCCCCATGGCACTTATATATACATATCTAATTTATTTGTACTGATGTCTGACTCCATCCCCTCTAGGCTGTAAGATCACTCTGAGCAGAGAATGTCTGTCTATTGTACTTCCCCAAGCACTTACTACAGTGCTCTGCAATAAATATGATTGAACACATGGAGGAACTGGGATTAGAACCCATGTCCTTCTGACTCCCAGGCCCATGCTCTATCCATTATGCCAAGCTGCTTCTCTACCAATTCTCTCTATTCAATGAATGGCTATTGCATGAAACCCTTGGGAGAATGCAATAGAAGTAAGAGGCATACAGTATCACCTGTCCTCTTAACTTTCTCTTCCTTCCACCCCTTAATTCCTCCTTGGTTTTGTTCTTCAGTTTTTTGCTCCTGCTCACCTTATTGCTGAACTTAATTCTCATACAACTCCTTGTAATGGTCCCACCCTTGTTTTAATGTTACAAAAATTATGGCAAAAAGTGGGGCAATTATGTGAGTAAGTATAGTAATTACTATGGTCATAAAAGAAAGTCTAGATTCCATGGGTTAGAACAGACTCTATAAAGCATGCTTTGTTTTTTTAACCTCAATCCCAATTTTCCTTTGTTCAAATTGAGATGCCCTGAAATAGTAGCAAGATAATGTAGAGGAAAAATTGTATAAGACCATTCATGCTGTGAGGAAGCAGACTAGTACAGCCATGGAGAATAAGGCAACCCTCTTAGTCTGTATACAGAGACAGAGAGATACTCTGTCCCCACACTGTGCTCTGTATAGGGCTTGTTAGAAATTCTAAGTTCAACCATTCAGTCAATCATTTATCAAGGACTTAAAATGTGCAGAGCATTGTACTAAGTGCTTGGGAGAGTGAAACGCACAGTTGCTCATGTTGATGAAGAGCTCATGGAACACTGACATGTAGGAGGTGCCCCAAGACTTCAATCTTATGCCACCATAAGCATTACCTTCAAAATTCATTATAATAACAATTATAGTAATAATTGTGGTCCTTAAGTGCTTACTGTTTGCCAAGGGCTGAGATAGATGTGAGGTAATCAAGTTGGACACAGTCCCTTGTCCTCCATTGGGGTAATAGTCTAGGAGGAAGAAAAGCTGCTGCTGGTGGAAATTATTGGGAAACTAGCCCTAGTTTTGAAGATTTTTAGATAGAATCTTTCAGAATAGACTTCTGAAAAGTTCAGTCAACCGTGCACTATCAGAATTACTATGTGATTTTAGAACAAAAGGCTGATATGATCTTTGCAACCCAACATAAGATTCAGGAAAAATGGGGAGAAAAGTTGCAGTAGCATTAGTAGTATTTAAGTGCTTATCAATCAATGGCGTTCATTGAGTCTTTACTATGTGCAGAGCACTGCAGTAAATGCTTGGGAGAATACAAGGCAACAAAAATAGCTTACAGTCTAGACAGGAGGCAGACATTAATATGAGTAAATAAGTGCATATAATATACAATTTCAAGATATGTACTTAAGTGCTGTGAGGTTGGGAATGGGGTGAATATCAATGTCCAAAGGTCAAAGATCCAAATGCATAGATGACACAGAAGAGAAAGCAAGATGGGAAAAAGAGTGTAATTGAGGAAGGCCTCTTGGACATTGTGACCTAAACTATGCTTTGAAGGGGGAGAGGATGGTGGTCTGGCATCTACGGAGGGGGTGGGAGTTCCAGGTTAGGGGGAGGACATGAGAAAGAGGTCAGCAGCAAGATGGACAAGATCAGGGCACAGTGAGCAGAGTATGGCTGCTGGGCTGTAATAAAGATCAGTAAAGTGAGGTAGGATGGGGCAAGATGATTGAATGCTTTAAAGCAGAGTTTCTGTTTGAGTAGGAGTTGGATGGACAGCCATTGGAAGTCCTTGAGGATTTGGGAGATGTGGACTGAACACATTTATTACTCAATTAACTCATTCAATCATATTAAGCACTTACAGTATGCAGAGCACTGTAATAAACAGTGACAATCCCTGCACACAATGAGCTCACAGTCTAGAGGGATAATTGATCTGTGCAACAGAGTGAAGGATGGATTGGAATGGGGAGAGAAAGGAGGCCGGGAGGTTAGTGAGGAGGCAAATGCAGTAGTCAAGGTAGGAAGTGCTTGTATCAACATGGTAGCAGTTTAGTTGGAGAGGAAAGGGTGTATTTTAGCAATATTGTGCCAAGCACTCTACTAAGTGCTGGGAAAGAGTACCCAGGTAGGAATTAGACATGGCTTCTAAGCTTGACCAAGACCAATCTATTGTCTTTTCAGAAGCATTTGATAGAAGCAAGAGACCAGGGTTCAAGAAATTACCCAGGGGTAGTTTGCAATGCTAGTTCTTAGTAAGAAGCAGTGTGACCTAGTGGGTAGAGCACAGGCCTGTTATCAGGACCTGGGTTCTAGTTCCAACTCCACCAACTGTCTGCTGTGTCAAGTTGGGCAAGTAACTTAACTTTTCCGTGCCTGTTTCCTCATCTGTAAAATGGAGATTAAGACCATGAGCCCCAGGTGGGAAAAGGTCTGTGCCTGACCTCCTTAACCCCAGCGCTTAGTACAGTGCCTGATACATAGTAAGTGCTCAACAAATGCCACTAGAGGGAAAAAAATGCAAAGCGTATTGGGCTGCCATGATAAATTCAACAAGTTTCTTAGGCTACTTCACAGTGGTAAGCCTAGTCAGACGAGCAATGAAGAGGTTAATATAATAATAATGATGATGGTATTTAAGTGCTTACTATGTCCTAAGCACTGTTCTAAGTGTGGGGGTAGATACAAGTTAAATTGGACAAAGTCCCAGACCCACATGGGGTTCAAACTCATTCCCATTTTACAGGTGAGATAACTGAGGCACAGTGAAGCTAAGTGACTTGCCCCAAGTTATAATACGGACAAATAGCAGAGCCGGAATTAGAACCCAGGTCTTTCTGGCTCCCAGGCCCGTGATCTACTCACTAAGCCAAGTTATTTCCATAAAGATATGTGAATATAGTTTTTTAAAAATCAAATAGGATCTATAAGCACATAATATTGTTTGTTAAGCATTTACTTTGTACACTGTTCTAAGTGCTTGGGTAGGTACAAGTTTATCAGGTTGGACACAGTCCCTGTCCCTCATAAAGCTCACAATCTAGGTAGGATGGAATAGGACTTAATCCCCATTTTATCGACGAGGTAACTGAGTCACAGAGATGGTAAGTGACTTGCCCCAGTTCACAAAGTTGACACAGAGTCCAGATCCTCTGACTCCCAGGCTCATGCTCTTTCCATTAGACCATGCTGCTTCCACACACATCTCTTGTGATCCACCTTGAGCACATCTCCACACTGCGCTCATCTACCTGTCAGTTGGGGTTGGGCTCTACAATGGGAAGATCAGTCAGTTGATGGTATTTGAGTGCCTTCTGTGTGCATGAGTATTACTAAATGCTTGGGAGAGTACGGTTTAACACAAGTGGTAGACATTTTCCCTGCCCACAGTGAGCTTACAGTCTAGAGAGTTTCATCAGGGAAGGCCTTCTGGAAAAGATGTGAATACAGGAAGGTTTAAGATGGAGGAGTGAAGGTCTGCCAGATGTGAGCAGGGAGGGAGTTTCAGGCCGAAAGGAGGGGAGGGTAAAAGATTGTGTTCAAGAGTCTAGATTGTTGGTAATTTTTAGAGATATATTATCTAAAAATCTGTTTTCATAATGGTATTTGTTAGCCACTTATGTGTCAAACACTATTCTAAGACTGGGGTAGATACAAGTCTCTCTAGACCGTATGCTCATTGCGGGAAGGGAACGTGCCTGTTTATTGTTGTATTCTCCCAAGCACTTAGTACAGTGCTCTGCACACAGTAAGTGCTCAGTAAATATAATTGATACAAGCTAATCAGGTTGGACACAGTCCATGTCCCATGTGGGGCTTACAGTTTTAATTTCTATTTTACCAAGGAGGTGGACTGAGACACAGAGGCGTTAAGGTGACTGGCCTAAAGCCACACAGCAGAAAAGTGGTGGACTTGGAATTTGAACCCTCTGTCTCCCAGGCCCTTGCTCTTTCCACTAGGCCCCTCTGCTTCTCAATCATAACTTTTTCCCCTAAATCCCAATCTTTTCCTTTAGTAACCAATTACAGTCCTTTTATTCTTGAATTTATTCAAACCCTAATTTAACCTATGGTTATTTTGGCATGCCCAATTTCCTGTGGTGACAAATTCCACAGGCTTAAAACCCACTGGGTAGAAAAAATATTTTGTGTTTTTTTGTAAGTTGTCTTAAACCATACAACTCTCATCCTGGTGTCATGGAATTTATTGAACAAAAAGCATTAAACACAAAGAGCAGAACTGAGTTGTGGTAACATAAACTGTAAGCTCATTGTGGACAGGAAGCTTGCCTCCTAACTCTTTACTGTACTCTCCCAAGTGCTTAGTACATGACTCTGCACATAGTAAGTGCTCAATAAATACCATTGATGATGATGTCAAAGACAATTACTCCATTGACTGGCTTTATCAGAATTTGGAGGGGGTCTTATCTGATCCTTTCCCCAACACTAATGAAACAGACAAGCTGGTTAGTAAGATACAGTCTTGTTTAATCTACTGTGTGCCATCATGCTCAAGAACCCAAAAAGAAAATGGACATCTTCAACTGCCACCTCTTTGTTGATGACTCCCAAATCTTTCTTTCTAGCCATCACCACTTTCCTCCTCTGGACTCCCACTTTTTCTCCTATCTCCAGGCTGTCTGTATACCACCACCTCAACCTTACCATGTCATTGTGCACAGGGAATGTGTCTATTGTTGTATTGTACTCTCCCAAGTGCTTAGTAAAGTGGTCTGCACATAGTAAGAGCTCAATAAATATGATAGAATGAATAAAACAACTCATCTTGCCTTCCAAATTCTCTCCTCCACCTAACTTCCCCATTCCATTTGGCAATACCACCATAGCCCATAGCCCATATCCTTGGCATTACTATCAAGCCCATAGCCTTGGCATCATCCCTGACTACTCCCTCTTTCCACCTGCCCATTCATTCTGTGACCAAATCCCATTGCTTTTTCGTAAGAAAATTGATCCAGGCAACAGAGTGAAGTATGGACTGAAGTAGGGAGAGAGAGGAAGGTCAGTGAATATGTTTATGCCCTATAATTTCCTTCAATCTGTAATGTATTTAAGTGTTCCCTTCTAAATGGTAAGCTCCTTAAGGGCAGGGATGACGCCTACTAATCCTATTGTGTTCTCTCAAGTGTTTAAATACTTTAGATTGGCCAGCAGGGAAGCATGCAGGAATACTGGATATGCAAGAGGATTAAATATGGGAGTGAGGAGGGGACAGGGATTCTGGGGGTAAGAATAGAGGAGGGCAAGGCTTGAAGGGTAGATGGAATAGGAGGGGTGGGGTTACCTCCCTGGCAAACTCACAAATGTGGAAATCTGAGTAGCAATCAGTTAAAGGGAAAGTAATTTCTGTGCCTGGCTGAAATAGAACACCTCTTGCTTCCTCTTCCTGATCAAGATTGGAAGCAGCGTGGCCTGGAGGAAAGAGCAAGGGCCTGGGTAGCAAAGGATGTGGGTTCTAATCTGGCCTATGCACACTCCCATTGTGTGACCTTGGGCAAGTCCCTTAACTTTTCCGTGCCTCAGTTTCTTTATCTGCAAAATGGGGATTCAGTACCTGCTCTTGGACTGTGAGCCCCATGTGTGTCTACCCCAGGACTTACTACTGTATTTGGAACATAGTAGATGCTTAAAAGTACCATTGTTGCCATTATTATTATTATTTCAGAACAGCTCTACCAAAATAAAATCTTCGCTCACCCTCAAGTCTAGTTCATAGTTTCCTGGATTTGTAGGTCAGAATAGAACCCAACTAATACAGTTCATTTCCAGTAAAATTCAGTTGTGTGGGCCACAATGTTTGCCTCAAATTATAGCTGCCTATATTCCACCCATCTTGGTCCCACCCCACACTTTTCACTTGCCAGCATTTTTGTCCTTGGGCAGGAGCATGTGAGAAGTGTGGGGGTCAGCAACTTCTGTCTGAAGTATAGAGAGAGGGGGAGACTAAAAGGCATAACCGAAAGCAAGCCAGAAAAAACGTTGCCACAACAGTTGACAACTTTTGTGAGAATGTGTTCCTCTAGACTGTAACCTCAACGTGGATAGAGAACATGCCTACCAATTCTGTTACAGTGTACTATTCCAAGCACTTAGAACAGTGCACTGCGTACAGTATGTGCTCAGTAAAGATGATAGATTGGAACGGTTGGTATCTCTTCACCATTGCTGTCCCCATCTTTGAATGGAGACAGATGAATATATGTATCCTTGCCCTTAAAATAGCCTATTTGCTCCACTCTCAGCCCCACAGCATTTATGTACCTATATATAAATTACATATAAATTATGTATATTAATGTCTGTCTCCCCCTCTAGATGTTAAGCTCATTGTGGATAGGGAATATGTCTAACAACTCTGTTGTATCATATTTTAGAGAAGCAGTGTGGCTCAGTGGCAAAAGCCCGGGCTTTGGAGTCAGAGGTCATGGGTTCGACTTCCAGCTCAGCCACTTGTCAACTGTGTGACTGTGGGCAAGTCACTAAACTTCTCTGTGCCTCAGTTACCTCATCTGTAAAATGGGGATTAAGACTGTGAGCCCCACGTAGGACAACCTGATAACCCTGTGTCTACTCCAGCACTTAGAACAGTGCTCTGCACATAGTAAGCACTTAACAAATACCAACATTATTATTATATTTTCATTCATTCAATGGTATTTATTGAGCACTTACTTTGTACTAAGCGCTTGGAATGTACAATTCGGGAACAGATAGGGACAATCCCTGCCCAAGCACTTATACAGTGCTGTGCCCACAGCACCAAATAAATGCAGTTGATTGATATAATGCTGCCCTTCATGGCCAAAGATCACACTACTGATGGTAATTTTTTAATGGTAATGGTATTTTAATGGTATTTAATGGTATAAACACTATGTGCCAGGTAGATAGCCCTGAGGTAGATGCAAGGTAAAAAGTTGGACACAATCTATACCCCCCCATCATCCTCATTTTACAGATGAGGTAACTGAGGGATGAGAAGTAAAGTGACTTGCCCAAAGTCACACGGAAGACAAGTGGCAGAGTGTCAGAGCTGGGATTAGAACCCAGGTCCCTCTGACTCCCAGGCCCAGTAGGCCATGCTGCTTCTCAATTATTGCTCAAGGCCAATGAGAGATTAATGATTGCTTCCATAACCAGTGCATGTAAAAATTGCCCACTGAAGTCTTGTTCTACCTCATGCCATTTTCATTTCTCACTCTTCATGTCACAGTTTTCCCAGAACTTCAGTTCTTAGGCAATAACTCTATCATTACTGTACTGGCTGATGTGTTTTATACTGCTTCTCCCAACTGTCCATTTTAGTGGGTTGCTTTGAAAATAGAATTCAGTAACAGTTTTCTGACTCTCTGATTTCAACAGAGTTTGTTAATCATTCATCTCTGTGGGCAGGGAACATGCCCTCCAACTCAGAAATTTCGCTTAGTACAGTGCTTGTTAAATGCAATCGATTGAGAGATTGTAATCAGTTGCGGTGCCTCAGATTTTTCACAGTTGGCCCAGGATTGGTTAGAATGAGAAGCAGCGTGGCTCAGTGGAAAGAGCACGGGCTTTGGAGTCAGAGGTCATGGGTTCGAATCCCGGCTCGGCCACTCGTCAGCTGTGTGACTGTGGGCAAGTCACTTAACTTCTCGGTGCCTCAGTTACCTCATCTGTAAAATGGGGATTAAGACTGTGAGCCCCACGTGGGACAACCTGATTCCCCTGTGTCTACCCCAGCGCTTAGAACAGTGCTCGGCACATAGTAAGCGCTTAACAAATACCAACATTATTATTATTATTATTAATACGGGTTAGCAACCTTTATGTGCAGAAAAAAAATCAAACAAAATGAAGCCTTTAAGCAATTACCTCACAAGGCAGAGGGCTTCAAGAATGGGATTGGGAGTGAATAGACCTGGGTTCTAGCTTCTGTTCTGCCACTGGTCTGCTGTGTGAAAAGTCACATGACCAATCTGGGCCTCAGTTCTCTGTCAAAGGGGATAAGCTAGACTGTGGGCTCTGTTTGATATGATAGCCTTATATCTATGCCAGCTCTTAATACGTAATGTTTAAGAAGTGCCATTATTAAAATCTTTAGTTGGCTTGCAAAGAGTAAACACACATTTAAACACACTTTGTTATGGTATTTGTTAAATACTTAGTATGGTCCAGGCATGGTATTAAGTGCTGGGGTATATGCAAGATAATTGGGTTGGAAGTCCCTGTCCCACACAGAACTCACAATCTTAATCCCTATTTTACAAATGAGAGAACTGAGGCACAGACAAGTTAAGTGACTGTTATGGTGGCAGAATCAGAATTAGAACCAGGTCATTCTGACTTGCAGGCCCTTGCTCTATGCATTAGGCCATGCTGCATGTCTATCATAGTTCAATTCATCTAATGGATATTATTGCATCAACCCCACCCAATCTCCACACAACATCAACTAAGCATCAACTAGCCTGGATTAACTATTCCTCCTCAACACCAAGGGCCCCAGACCTACTCAGTTTCATGACCCTCCTCCTCCCACCCTTAGAGAACTCATTCACTCCCATGGCTTCAACTACCACCTCTATGCAGATGATTCCCAAATCTACATCTCCAGCCCTGATCCTTCTCCCTCTCTGCAGTTTCACATTTCCTCCTGCCTTCAAGACATCTTTACTTGGGTGTCTTGCAAATAGATCCAAACAGAAGTCCTTATCTTTTTAGCCAAGGCCTATCCTTCCCATCACTGTGGACAGCACCACCAGCCTTCCTGTCTCACGAACCCATAACATTGGTGTTATCCTCGATCTTCTCTCTCATTCAACCCACATAGCCAATCCATTACTAAACCCTGTTGCTTCAATCTTCACAACTTCGCTAAAATCCACCCTGTCCCCTCCAGCCAAACTGCTACTACATTAGTCCAAACTCTTCTACTATCCTGCCTTGATTTTTGTATCAGCCTCCTTGCTGACCTCTCAGCCCACCTATATCCCCCACACTACAGTCCATATTTCACTCTGCTGACTAGATCAATTTTCTACAAAACATTGATGACATGTTTCCCTACACCTCAAAAACCTCCAGTGGTTACCCATCCACCTCCGCATCAAACTCCTTACTGTCGGCTTTAAAGCACTCAATTACCTTGCCCTATCCTACCTCACCTTACTACTCTCTTACTCCAACCCAACCCATACACTTTACTCCTCTAATGGCAACCTACTCACTTTACTTTGATATCATCCATCTCACAGCTTGCCTTGCTCCCACATCCTGCCTCTGTCCTGGAATGCCCTCCTTCTTCATATCTGGCAGACAATTACTCTCCCCATCTTGAAAGCCTTACTGAAGGCACATCTTCTCCAAGAGGCCTTCCCTGACTCTTCATTTTCTCCTACTCTGACTTGCTGACTTGCTGACTTGCTCCCTTTAATCCTCCCCAACTACCAGCCCCACAGCACTTGAGTACAGATTTTATTTATTTATATTGATGTCTGTCTCTCCCCTCTAGACTGTAAGCTCATTGTGGCCAGGGACTGTGTCTGACTGACCCCCACAATGACAGTGACATTGTCCCACTGCATATGTCAAAATATGATGATGATGTCACTATACAGCACAGCTTCTTTATAGCCACACTTGTCCAGGAGAGAAAATAATGAGGGAAGGAAGAGGAAATGAGGAAGGAAAACTGAGAATGGAAGCGGAGGGAAGTAAAGGGAAAGTAGGGTAAAGAAAGGGAGAGGCAGCACAGTGGATGGGCAATGTGCTCTGTATTCAGTAGATGCTGCGTAAATAACATTTATTGCCTCTTCAAGAATTGAACTGGAATTTGTAAATAGAAATACTTTGAAATATTTTTTTCAATTTCACCCATTTAGAGTTAAAAACTCATGTTTTTCCTCTTCCAGCTCCAACCTTCTTTCATAATTAATGTCGATGTTGAGTAGTCATTCAGAAAGCAAAGTTAAAGGCTGAAAAAGTCAAACATCAAAAGGAAGCAAAGTAAATATAGTGTGATTATCTCTTGTGATGTCCTCTATGCAGGAGGCTGTGCTTTCCCCCTCCAGATCCTTATTTTATTTTCTTGTTGGTAGAAGCTGTTCTATATTTTCAAACCAAAACCCACCAATAGGCAGACCGACCATTTAACACTTCTTTTAGTCTCCCCTATGTGTTGTTTCTTATTCTTTACAAATTTTCAAAGCTCCATATGTGTTTCTAAAGAGGAATTTTGATAATTCCATATTTTAACTTTTGTCATGGAAATGATTTTAATCAAATTACATGTATCACAGTTTTGGGGGGCAATTCACTTTCTAGCCATATATTTCACTGACTTAAAAGTGTGCAGTTTTAGTGGTGTGACTGAGTCTAGTGCAAGCATTCTCCCTTACTCCTTGCAAAAATAGATTGGGGGACTTCAGAGATGGTGATATTTACAGAGGCTTAAAAGTCTGCACAGGGGGTGACCCCAAGTACATTTCCAAGATCTGCTACTCTGCTTTATTGTCAGAGTTCAGTATTTATAAAACTTCATACCATCCAAGCTTTGAATAAATGGCACATTAAGGGAGTGGAAGGTGTCGGTTAATCAAATGTTTGTTATTTAAAAGTCAAGGGTAGCTGGCAGGGAAGATTGCATGATTACTGAGTGGGATCTAGTAAATTCTCTCTAAAGTACCAAGATCTGCAAAGAACCAGCATGAGAAGCTGTGTAGCCTAGTGGATAGAAACTGGGAATCTGAAGGACCTGGGTTCTAATGCCGGCTTTGCCACTTGTCTGCTGTGTGACCTTATCCATATAATAGGAATTAAGACTGGGAGCCCTACATGGGACATGGACTTTGTTTAACCTAAGTAGTTTGTATGTAACCCTGTGCTTAGTACACTGTCTGGTGCATAGTAAGTGCTTAACAAATACCATTACAAAAAAATTTCAGTGAATTCTGGTCATGCTTATATTCAGATAGATAAAAGAGGAAAATTGCTTGCTAATCAGATTAGGAAAAAGATGTTACTGCTGAAGCATCTACAGTAATAGTACTTGTTAAGCGATTATTATGTGCCAAGGACTGTACTGAGATAATCAGTTTGGACAAAGTGATGATGATGGAATAAGTGCTTACTATGGGCCAAGCACTCTTCTAAGTGCTGGGGTAGATACAAGGTAATGAGGTTGTCCCACGTGGGATTCACAGTCTTAATCCTCATTTTACAGATGAGTTAAGTGAAGCACGGAGAAGTTAAGTTACTTGCCCAAAGTCACACAGTTGACAAATGGTGGAGCTGGGAATAGAACCCGCTACCTCTGACTCCTAAACCCATGCTCTTTCCACTAAGCCACACTGCTGCTTATTCCAAATGGGGCTCACAATCTAAATTGGAGAGAGTAGGATTTTATCCTCATTTTTTTAAATGAGGTAACTGAGGCACAGAGAAGTGAAGTGACTTGCCCCAGGTCTCACCTAGACAAGTAGTGGAGCTATTATTAGAATCCAGGTCCTCTGACTCCCAGGTCTGTATTGATTCCACTGGGCCATCCTGCTTCTCTATAGCTCTCAGCAGAGAGAATGAACCTCACTAAATGACACTGAGCTGAAGCTGTTTGCTAATTGGAATATTAGAAAATGAATACAAATATCCCAGGGAAGTTGCATACTGACTTGACAGGGATCAGTCAGTCCTCAGTTTCCTCAAATGTAAAATGAGGACTAAATATCTGTTCTCCCTCCCCCTTTGACTGTGAGCTGTAGGAGCAACAGGGACTGCAACTGGACTTGATTATCTCATATCTAACTTAGTGATGGCACATAGTAAGCACTTTACAAATGCCATTATTAGTATTGAATAATGCTGGGATTCAGGCCCTATCATATGGACCGGGCTGGGGTTTTCAAGTTATCTAATTCTGTGTAGAATAAGTAATATTGAGAAGCCCAAGTTCCCACAAGTCTTGCTAGAGGACCGGAACCAGCTATTTTCACCTACTGAAATATAATGAATGCTTCTTTGCCCTTCCACATATCCTAACTAGGAGCCCTTGTATGTGTACAAGGGAGTTGGGCTGGGTTTAAATGAGAACAGGAAATAGCTGGCTAAACAGTATTGAGCTATTCTTTTCATCCCCAGGGGATGGCTGAGGGAAAAGGGGAAGAGAAGAGGAGGGAAGGAGAGGGAGTGGGGAAAAACAGTTGGAGGGAATGTGATGGGGAAATCAGACTCATCATCTATTACACTCCTAAAGGCTATTGGATCAACAGATCATTATTAAAATGCATAACCATATAACCAAGCCCAAGACTTATAGGACATTATTAATGCCGAAGGGAAAAAACATTTTAGCTAGAAACTGGCATCGATGGGTCATATAAGCTGTAAACAACTACCTGGTATTTATAATTACAGGATGACACGAGTAAGCTGTTTTTATAAATATATGCTTTACTGCAGGTGTTTGGAGGTAGACGTTTAGGTCAGCAACTTAATGTGCTTAGATATTTAAGCATATAAGTGTTGCCTATAAATGCAAGCCATAATATTAAATACAGAATGTTTAATGATTTACCACTGCTTGACACACCATCTATGAATTGAATAAATTTACATGCTCTTATTCATTCATTCATTCAATAGTATTTATTGAGCGCTTACTATGTGCAGAGCACTGTACTAAGCGCTTGGGATGAACAAGTCGGCAACAGATAGAGACAGTCCCTGCCGTTTGACGGGCTTACAGTCTAATCGGGGGAGACGGACAGACAAGAACAATGGCACTAAACAGCGTCAAGGGGAAGAACATCTCGTAAAAACAATGGCAACTTAATAGAATCAAGGCGATGTACAATTCATTAACAAAATAAATAGGGTAACGAAAATATATACAGTTGAGCGGACGGGTACAGTGCTGTGGGGATGGGAAGGGAGAGGATTCTCTTTCCCTCTTCAAAACCTTACTTAAAAATCACCTCCTCCAAGAGGCCTTCCCAGACTGAGCTCCTCTTCCCCCTCTACTCCCTCTGCCATCCCCCCTTTACCTCTCCGCAGCTAAAGCCTCATTTTCCCCTTTTCCCTTATGTATTTATTAGGCACCATATATGTAATGCTAATAAATTGCTTTGCAAGTTGGCATGGCATTATGAACTGAATGGAAATAACCTTGTGGAAAATTATGTTCCAGTTTACTACATGGAAACCATAAGGAGCTTACAGTCTAGTAGAAGAAACAACAGTGCAAATATTTAAACATAATGGAAGTAGAATAAAAAAGTGAATGTGTATATATATACAAGTTCGGAGGATGGGTAGAGAAGGATTTATTTGTTAGAGGTAGCTATTAGGTGGATACGATAAAGCCCAGTGTGGGCAGGGAATGTCTCTCTTTATTGTTGAATTGTATTTTCCAAGTGCTTAGTACAGTGCTCTGCACACAGTATATACTCAATAAATATGATTGAATGAATGGAAGGATGTTGGGAATTAGTGGAAAAAGGATTGTTGAAGGAGATGAGATTTTAAGAGGGCTTTGAAGATGGGGAGTGCTGTGGTCTAATAGATTCAGCAGAGAAAAAATTTTTTTATGGTATTTAAGGACTTCCTAATCAGGATAATCAGGTTGACACAGTCCCTGTCCTATGTGGGGCTCAAAGTTGTAATCCCCATTCCACAGATGAGGTAACTGAGGCACAGAGAATAATAATAATAATGTTGGTATTTGTTAAGCGCTTACTATGTGCAGAGCACTGTTCTAAGCGCTGGGGTAGACACAGGGGAATCGGGTTGTCCCACGTGGGGCTCACAGTCTTAATCCCCATTTTCCAGATGAGGGAACTGAGGCACAGAGAAGTTAAGTGACTCGCCCACAGTCACACAGCTGACAAGTGGCAGAGCCGGAATTCGAACTCATGACCTCTGACTCCAAAGCCCCTGCTCTTTCCACTGAGTCACGCTGCTTAGCAACATAGCCTAGTGGATAGAGCATGGGCCTGGGAATCATCAAGTCCTGGATGTTAAGCCCAGTTCTGCTACTTGTCTGCTGTGTGACCTTGGGCAAATTACTTGACTTCTCTGTACCTGTTACCTGACCTGCAAAAAGGGGGATTAAAACTGTGAGCCTCATGTGGGATGTGGACTCTGTCCAACCCGATTATCTTGTATCCACCCCAGCACATAGTACAGTATCTGTCACATAGTAAGTGCTTAACAAATACCATTAAAAAAATGAGTTGGACAAGCAGAAGGAGCTGGCTTGATTTCCACCCATCCTCACCTAGGCTGCAACCAAGTGGGGCCAAGATGGTGAATTCTTTCCTCATCCTCCAAGATGCTGCCCCAAGCCTAAGACTCATGGGAGCGATTGGGGTCCTTCCCTCAGAAGCCTGTTGTCCACATGATCCGTTGACTTCCCTTCCCCTGCATAGTGCTTGCTCACCATGCCACTCAATGTCACCAGCAAGATTCCCGTAAAAAACTATGTTGACCTTCAGCCCTATTTAGAATGTGTATTTACTGACTGCAGTACACTGTACTAAGTGTTCGGAAAGTACAACAGAAACAGCCATGTTCCTTGCCCTTAAGGAGCTTATACTCTAACAAGGGAGCCCAGCACACACATTCATAAGCCAGGGAATCAGAATAAATACAGTTGAATAGTCAATTTAAATGTATGTATGCATATATTTATATTGAGAAGCAGCATGGCTTAATGTGTAGACCATGGGCCTGGGAGTCAGAAGGATCTGGGTTATAATCCTGGCTCTGCCATGTGTTTGCTGTCTGACCTTGGGCATATGGTTTAACTTCCCTGGGCCTCAGTTACCTCATCTGTAAAATGGAGATTAAGGACAAGGTGGAGAGAGTTGATGGAGAACCTTGAAGTCTGTAGTAAGGATACTTCACTTGATATGGAGTGAAGGAGTGAAATGAGGAGTAAATGGTTGGGAGGATGCCAATAAACCAGTATTCCCTAGTGGAAAGAGCACGGGCCTGACAGTCGGAGAGTCTGAGTTCTAATCCCCACTCTGCCACTTGCCAGCTTTGTGGCCTTGGGCAAAATACTTAACTTCTCTGTGTCTTGGTTTCCTCATCTGTAGAGTAGAGAATCAATACCAGTTCTTCCCTCTACTTATACTGTGAGTCCCATGAAAGACAGAGACTTTGTCCTAGTTGATTAACCTGAGCACTTAAATCAGTGAGAAAAAGGTAAGCGCTTAACGAATACCAAAATAATTAGAATTATAAATCTGAGAGATTCATTCAATTCATTCAATAGTATTTATTGAGCGCTTACTATGTGCAGAGCACTGTACTAAGCGCTTGGGATGAACAAGTCGGCAACAGATAGAGACAGTCCCTGCCGTTTGACGGGCTTACAGTCTAATCAGGGGAGACGGACAGACAAGAACAATGGCAATAAACAGCGTTGAGGGGAAGAACATCTCGTAAAAACAATGGCAACTAAATAGAATCAAGGCGATGTACAATTCATTAACAAAATAAATAGGGTAACGAAAATATATACAGTTGAGCGGACGAGTACAGTGCTGTGGGGATGGGAAGGGAGAGGTGGAGGAGCAGAGGGAAAAGGGGAAAATGAGGCTTTAGCTGTGGAGAGGTAAAGGGGGGATGGCAGAGGGAGTAGAGGGAGAAGAGGAGCTCAGTCTGGGAACGCCTCTTGGAGGAGGTGATTTTTAAGTAGGGTTTTGAAGAGGGAAAGAGAATCAGTTTGGCGGAGGTGAGGAGGGAGGGCGTTCCAGGACCGCGGGAGGACGTGACCCAGGGGTCGACGGCGGGATAGGCGAGACCGAGGGAGGGTGAGGAGGTGGGCGGCAGAGGAGCGGAGTGTGCGGGGTGAGCGGTGGAAAGAGAGAAGGGAGGAGAGGTAGGAAGGGGCAAGGTGATGGAGATCCTTGAAGCCTAGAGTGAGGAGTTTTTGTTTGGAGCGGAGGTCGATAGGCAACCACTGGAGTTGTTTAAGAAGGGGAGTGACATGCCCAGATCGTTTCTGCAGGAAGATGAGCCGGGCAGCGGAGTGAAGAATAGACCGGAGCGGGGCGAGAGAGGAGGAAGGGAGGACAGAGAGAAGGCTGACACAGTAGTCTAGCCGGGATATAACGAGAGCCCGTAATAGTAAGGTAGCCGTTTGGGTGGAGAGGAAAGGGCAGATCTTGGCGATATTGTAGAGGTGAAACCGGCAGGTCTTGGTAACGGATAGGATGTGTGGGGTGAACGAGAGGGACGAGTCAAGGATGACACCGAGATTGCGGGCCTGAGGGACGGGAAGGATGGTCGTGCCATCCACGGTGATAGAGATGTCTGGGAGAGGACCGGGTTTGGGAGGGAAGATGAGGAGCTCAGTCTTGCTCATGTTGAGTTTTAGGTGGCGGGCCGACATCCAGGTGGAGACGTCCCGGAGGCAGGAGGAGATGCGAGCCTGAAGGGAGGGGGAGAGGACAGGGGCGGAGATGTAGATCTGCGTGTCATCTGCGTAGAGATGGTAGTCAAAGCCGTGAGAGCGGATGAGTTCACCGAGGGAGTGAATGTAAATGGAGAACAGAAGAGGGCCAAGAACTGACCCTTGAGGAACTCCAACAGTTAAAGGATGGGAGGGGGAGGAGGCTCCAGCGAAGGAGACCGAGAAAGATTGGCCAGAGAGGTAAGAGGAGAACCAGGAGAGGACAGAGTCCGTGAAGCCAAGGTGAGATAAGGTATGGAGGAGGAGGGGATGGTCGACAGTGTCAAAGGCAGCAGAGAGGTCAAGGAGGATCAGAATGGAGTAGGAGCCATTGGATTTGGCAAGAAGGAGGTCATGGGTGACCTTAGAGAGAGCAGTCTCGGTAGAGTGGAGGGGACGGAAGCCAGATTGGAGGGGGTCTAGGAGAGAATGGGAGTTAAGGAATTCTAGGCATCGATTGTAGACGACTCGTTCTAGGATTTTGGAAAGGAAGGGTAGTAGGGAGATAGGACGATAACTGGAGGGGGAAGTGGGGTCAAGAGCGGGTTTTTTTAGGATGGGGGAGACATGGGCATGTTTGAAGGCAGAGGGGAAGGAGCCCTTGGAGATTGAGTGGTTAAAAATAGAAGTTAAGGAAGGGAGGAGGGCAGGGGCGATGGTTTTAAGAAGGTGAGCGGGAATGGGGTCCGAGGCGCAGGTGGAGGGGGTGGCACTTGCGAGGAGGGAGGAGATCTCCTCTGAGGATACTGCAAGGAAGGATGGAAAAGTAGGGGAGGGGGTTGGTGGGGGGGAGGGGAGAGGCGGAGGGGTGACGTTGGGGAGCTCAGACCTGATTGTGTTGATTTTTGTGATGAAGTAGGTGGCCAGATCATTGGGGGTGAGAGATGGGGGAGGGGGAGGAACAGGGGCCTAAGGAGAGAGTTAAAGGTCCGGAACAATTGGCAGGGGTGACGGGCATGGGTGTCGATGAGGGAGGAGAAGAGGTTTTGCCTGGCGGAGGAGAGAGCAGAGTTAAGGCAGGAAAGGATAAATTTGAAGTGTGTGAGGTCGGCTTGGTGCTTGGACTTTCGCCAGTAGCGCTTGTCAGCTCGAGCACAGGAGCGTAGGAGGCGGACAGAGGAGGTGATCCAGGGCTGTGGGTTAGTGGAGTGAGAGCGGCAGAGGGAAAGGGGGGTGAGAGAGTTGAGATGAGTAGAGAGGGTGGAGTTGAGAGCGGAGACCTGATCGAGAGTGGGAAGAGAGGACAGGGCGGCAAGGTGAGGAGAGATGCTATTGGAAAGACGGATGGGATCGAGAGAGCGGAGGTCTCTGTGGGGCAGTAGCGAAGATTTGCAGGGGGAGGGAGTGTGAGAGATGAGGCAGGTGAGAAGGTTATGGTCAGAGAGAGGGATTTCAGAGTTGGTGAGGGAGGAGATAGTGCAGCGGTAGGAGATGACGAGATCGAGGGTGTGACCGAGTCGGTGAGTGGGCGCGGTATGGTGGAGGAGGAGGTCGGCAGAGTCGAGGAGGGATAGCAGGCGGGCGGCAGAGGAGTCGTCGGGTACATCTGTATGGATGTTGAAGTCTCCAAGGATCAGAGTGGGCAGAGAGAAGGAGAGAAGGAAGGTGAGAAAGGGGTCAAGGTGGTTGAAGAAGTCGGAGGTGGGACCAGGAGGGCGGTAGATGACGGCGACAAGTAACTGGAGTGGGTGGTAGAAGCGAATGATATGGGCTTCGAAGGAGGGGAAGGAGAGGGAGGGGGGAGGAGGGATAGTGCGGAAGCGGCAACGGGGCGAGAGGAGGAAGCCAACGCCTCCTCCCTTACCGGTGAGTCTGGGGGAGTGGGAGAAGGAGAGGCCTCCGCTGGAGAGAGCGGCGGCGGAGACCGTGTCTTCGGGAGAGAGCCACGTTTCCGAAAGGGCGAGGAGGAGGAGAGAGCGGGAGAGGAAAAGGTCATGGATGAAAGGTAGCTTGCCTGTAATAGAGCGGGGGTTCCAGAGGCCACACTTGAAAGTAGCTGTGGGTGCAAGGGGAGGAGGGGGGGAAGGGCGGGGGGAGGGGAGGGTTTGGATGGGAAGGAGGTGGCGGGGCCCTAGACGGGGAGAGGGGGATGAGGGGTGGCGGTGGGACAAGAGGATTGGGATGGGGCATGGGAGAGATGGAGGTTCTCTGATGGAGAACCTCAAAGCCAATAATGAGTCTTTACTTGATGTGGAAGGTGAATTTTGAGGAAATGGGAGATGTATGCTGGGTGAATGGGGATGTACTTCATGTTACTGTTTGCTGAACCTACATAACTCTTGGGGTATGTGGAACGGAGGCCAAAGATCTCCCCAAATTTCAGCATCAAAAATCTGGACTCTTTGGAGTAGACATGACCTTGTGGAATGTTGCAAAAAAGAACAAAAACCCAACACTTAACCTTTCTGTAACTCCATTCTCCGACCTGCCAAGAGAGGACTATAACTCTCCTTACTCTATAATGTACTGGTTAGTCAGTGAGATAATTTATTTAATGCAAGAGTAATCCATAGTTCAAGGAAGGGTACTGTAGAAATGAAAATACTTTTATTATAAGATAATGGATTTGAAGTTGGCTAGTCTTTCAAAGAGGTGTGAGCTATGAACTGAACTGAACAATAAACTTATTATTATTTCTTCTTAGCTTATGTCTTTATTGTAATTTTTGCATGGCTTATAATTGCTTTGTGGATGACTGAAACATTTTTTGGCACTATTACTTGAAACTTGGAGTGCAAGTATTCCTTTATCATTGCCAAATAAAACATCTGTTTGGGGTTATTTGTTGTTTGCCGTGCAGTCTGCTATATTTCATGTCAGGATTTGGATATGAGGATTTCATTGGTCTAATGGTAACCTTGTTTGCCTTTAAGGGAGAAATGATTTGCCAGTTCCAGGAAAGTGACTCGCATCAGTCAGAGCAGCTTTCCTTCACTCTGGGGCACAGGAGTTGCCTGTGAACAGTAGGGAGAGCCACTTCAGATCTGTTTTTCTCTCAATATGGTTTTCTCTGCTAGCACCCGAAGACTTCTCATCTGTGGGCATTTTCTGTGTTGGTCATTGATTGGACCTCTCTAGTCATGACTTCTCTTCAGTCCTGCATTTCCTCCTGTCTCCAGGACCGCTCTACTTCGAGGTCCCGCCAACATCTCATAACGTGTGTCCTAAACAGAACTCATCTCCCCACCCACCCAACATTTCCTCCTTATTTTTCCCATCACTATATACACCACCACTATACTGTCTGATTCATGATGAGCCCACATCTTTGACCTTATCCTTGAATCATCTCTCTCATTCAACTGGGATATTCAGTTGGTGAACAAATCCTGTAGGTTCCATCTTCACGACATTTCTAGAAGCCTCTCCTTCCTCTCGATCCAAAGTGGTACTTCACTGATCGATGCTCTTGTCATATCTTGCCTCGAATACTGTTTCAGCCTCCTTGCAGATGTTTCTGTCTCCAGTCTCTCCCCTACTCCAGCTCGTACATCATTCTGCTGCCCGGATCATTTTTCTAAACAATTGTTCTGTGTTTATCTTCCCATTCCTCAAAATCCTCCAATGGTTGCCCATCCACCTCTGAATCAAACAGAAGCTTCTTGACTTTGGCTAAAGGGTCATGGTCAACTCTCCCCCTCCTACTTCACCTCACTACTCGCGCATTACAACCCAGTCCAGACATTTGCTCTTCTAATACCAACCTACTTACTGTATTTTAATCTCATCCTTCTCATTATTAAGAGATGATGCCTTCCTGCCTTCCCCTTCATATCCAACAGACCACCACTCTCCCTGTCTTCAAATACCTACTAAAATCTTATTTCCTCTAAGAGGCCTTTTCTAAATCTCTCATTTCCCTTGCCTGTTCCCTCTCCCTTCTGGGTCATCTATCCACTTGGACTGTAATCCCGGAACTCCTGGATGTTCACTCCATGCCCAGTTCCACAGCACTTATTTATGTATTTTTTTGTCAAGTTTTTAAAGTGCTTACTCTGTGTCAAGCACTGTTCCAAGTGATTACACTTCTTACACTCTGTTATTTCCTCTAGCTGTAATTTATTTTAATCTCTGTCTCTCCCACTAGAGTTTATGTTCCTTGAGGGTACAGATCATGTCTACCAACTCGATTGCATTATACTCTCCCAAGTACTTAGTACAGTCCTCTGTGCCCAGTAAGTGCTTTATAAATGTATTGATTGATTCTATTACTGACTGACAATGACTTGATATCAATTTAATTCATCTGTCAACTTTATCGTTCAGTGTTTAATTTCAGATTATTCACTTTTGGGCCCTGCTGATGAACCAGTTCATGAAAGGGAGTTGTCTCTTTGTTTCATTTTGTTTTTATGATATTTAAGCGCTTACTCCTGTGCCAAGCACTGTTCTAAGTGTTTGGGTAGATACAAATCAGGTTGGACACAGTCCCTGTCCCACAGTCTTATTCCCCATTTTACAGATGAGGTAACTGAGTCAAAAAATAGTAAGTGACCTGCCCAAGGTCACACAGCAGACAAGTGGTGGAGGCAGGATTAGAACCCACAACCTCTGACTCCCAGTCCAATGCTCTTTCCACTAGGCAATGCTGCTTCTCATGAGGGACAGTTACAGTCCCTCATGCTGCTCATAATATAAGTAGTTTTTATTTTATTTACATTAAGGGAGAGCTACTCTAAAATCCAACATCATAAGAGGGCTTTTTCTTATTTTTGTATTAAACATTGAAAATTTTTACTTAAATATTTTTAATATTTTAGAGTGAGATTTGATTTTTCTGAATCCATCAAAGAGGATGAGTTTAGTAGTGTTGGTGCCATCTCAGACCCTGAGATGAAAAAGATTTTGCTCAGTTGACAAAAGCAATCCATAAACTTTTTTTAATTGACTATCATAGTCAGATGTATAGACAAAAGGAAGATTATGGGAAAACCGCATAACCTGGAATTAAATTGTTCCTGTGTGATTTTTTTTTTCCTGGATCCCCCTTAAGGATGGATTTTAGGTTAAGTTTTATGGAGAAGCAGAGAGGCCTAGTGGATAGAGCTTGTGTTTAGGAGTCAGAAGGATCTGGATTCTATTTCTGGCTCTGCCACTTGTCTGCTGTGTGACCTTAGGCAAGTTACAGAACTTCTTTGTGCCTCAGTGGCATTAAACAGGCTTAGGTCCGGGTCACTTCCCAGAAGTTCTAACCACAATTCTTGCCTTGATTAAAAAAAAAAAGAAACATATAAAATCTTCCTAATCCTAATCTCTTAGTTCTATCAAGATCCATCTTTTACCTCATCTGTAAAATGGGGATTAAGACTGTAAACCCTTTGAGGGACAGGGACTGTGTAACTTGATTAATTTATATCTAAGCCAGAGCTTAGTACAGAGTCTTGCACAAAGTAATCCCTTAACAAAAATCATTTTAAAAAAACAAAAAACACCAGACTGAGAGGTGTGAAAAAAGCCTTCAACACACCAGCATAACTGGAAGATGGCAGAAAGGAAGGTAGCTTGAAAAGCACAAGCAAACCACTCACTACAACTGGGATCAAGAGCATTAAAGTAGATAAAAGTCCAAGGAAGTCCTTTGTTGTATATACATCTATAAGTCTATTTATTTATATTGATACCTGTTTACTTGTTTTGATGTCTGTGTCTCCCTTTTTAGATGTAAACCTGGTGTGGTCAGGAATTGTCTCTCTTTATTGCTGAATTGTACTTTCCGAGCACTTAGAGTGCTCTGCACACAGTAAGCGCTCAATAAATAGGATTGAATGAATGAATACTCTGGGGAGAAACACTTTTCATACAAACTCACTATCCGAGCACCCGTTAAATTCCCAGGTTCAGCCTGTTTAATTTATCTTGTTTTTTATGGCATATGCTTACTTTGGGTTAATCATCCCAAATCTCATACTGACAAATCTGGAGAAATGATACTTTGACCTAGGAAACATGGATCTTGATAGAACTAAGAGATTAGGAAGATTTTTATCTGATTTAAAAAAAGAATCATGGTAAGAATTGTGGTTAGAACTTCTGGGAAGTCACCCAGACTTAAGCCAGTTTAATGCCACTAGCAAAATGGAATGAATGACATTTAGATTTATGGCTGATATACAGTGGACAGGCATAATACCTGACTCTTTACCCTAATGCATCATTTCATTGCATAAAAGGCTTTCCATTTTAAAAGGAGTGTGAGGGAGATAAACTGACTGTTCCACACACGCATATCTTTCTTCCATACACGCATATCTTTCAAAATGAATTTGAAAGGTCTGTGGTGGGAAGAAATATTTAGCCAGTGATCAGTGAGGTCCTTCCATACTTTATATATATTTTTTCAACCCTCAGAGAGGTTGTGGTTGGAATTAAAATGAATGGGGTTTTAGCACAAATACCTACAAAAGTAGAAATTTAGCATGCCAAAACACAGTTAAGGCTTTGTCAATATCTAAATGGCCTTGGTTCCTCGGTGATAATAAAAGATCCACACTATTATTTTGACAGGCATGACAGGTATCGTCCTGCCCCTACATGTTCTATGTGTTTTAAAAGGAGCTGGTATTCAGCTACCTAAGAACCGCACCACGCGTTTCTGAAGAGCAAATTGTTAAACCATTCCTCTGGCCACTTCAGTCCACTGGATTGAATGTTTGAGAAGGCATAAAGTTTATGAAAAATGTTACAAATAGTACCCCATAAGTAAGATATAACAGCCAAAGGCTGTTTGAGGTCTAGAATTATTTTGAAGGTAGAAGGATTTTTGTTGTTATTGTCCTGTTTACATATGGTATTTGTTAAGCATTTACTAAGAGCTGGAGTAGATGCAAGATAGCCAGGTTAGACACAGTCCCCGTCCCACATGGGGCTCATGGTCTTAATCATCATTTTACAGATGAGGTAAGTGAGGCACAAAGAAGTATAATGCCTTGCCCAGGATAATCCAGCAAAGTGCCAGAGTTGGGATTAGAGCCCAGGTCCTTCTGACTCCTAGGACTGTGCTCTTTCCATCAGCCACATTGTTACATGGGCCCACTTGAATTCTAAGAAAGCAAAAATGGTTCTGAGAATATGGTTGCAGAAATCTCAGTAGATATTGATTGACATGTCTCTGATGAATGTAACAAAAAGAATAAATATGTTTTGGAGGTTGGAGACCATGCTGTAGCTAGGCCTCCATCAACAGAATTACACAGACTCTGGTAATTTCTTCAGATTTAATAGTCCTGATTCTGAGGACGAATTCTTGCTAAATTCACTGCTGGGTTTGAGCCCTGATTACACACAGATGAAATTCTCCATTACAAATGTCACTTTACTCTGTGCAGAATGGGCCTTGTGAATTATGCAGCTGTTGAAGACATGCGATCTCACACCTTCAATGGCATTTCATTTGGGGTAAACTGGAAGAGTGAAAATGTGAAATCAGCTACAGCCATACATTTTACTTTGAAAATGAATGTAAATTGTACTTCCGTAATCTCCAGAAGGCAGAATATTATCAATTGAAAATTGTGAATTGAACACTGAAATATTTGGCACTTTAATTTGCCTCTAAAGTTGTTTCTAATTGGGCAGAGTAAAATTGAGAAAGCCTGGTGTTTATCTAGTTAGTGCAAGCAAGAATAAGAAAAAAGTCCTATCAAAGAAAAATTGATGTTTTGGGTTCAATTATTCAGGCTAAATGTCAGTATCTATTGTGCTTACAGTCATTTATCCAGGACAGTTAGAGAATGCAGAACAGAGGCGAGACCCAAGGAATCCTTGTTGATGGCCCAGAAGTGTTAGGAGTGGTGGCCCAGGGCCACAAAAGCAGAGCTCTCTCCCACAATCGCAAGCAGCAGCAGCAGGAACAGCAATATTATTTATTGAATTACCTACTGTGTGCAGGCCTAGTGATGGAATTTTGTAAAATAGCACACGGTTCCACTGCACAATGATAGAGGAAGTTAGAAAAACCAATTGAGAAGGCAGCATGTTCACTCTCAAAAAGAACTGTGGTAGGAGGGTGGAATCAAGCTCAAGACCTAACTCAAAGGCTGCAGGGTTGCAGTGATGTCCAACCCTCTCTATGGCTGAGACACAAAGCCCAACCAGATCCTTGAGCAGTTCCACCAGGGTCATTTGTTTATTCATGAATCCAATAGAATTTATTGAGTGCTTACTCTGGGCTAAGCTCCTGGGAGAGTACAGTATTACAGACATATAACCTGCCCACAACGAGCTTATAGTCTAGAGGGATTTGTGAGTCATTCTCCATTTCAAATGGCAAGATCACAATGAAATGAAGATCTAGAACATAATATCCAATCATCGGAGTTATGCGACTCATCTAAGTACAGTTATACTTGATGAGACATGAGAGGAGAATGAGGGACAGCAAGATACCCAAACAATTGCTATAGGGTGAGTTGAAGTTGGACCGAAAACAAGGAGGGCAGAAGAAAGACTTCAACAAAACCATGGAATAAAACCTCTGACAATGCTGTATTTCAGCTGAAAACTGAGAGTTAGTTGCTGAGTGTAGACCAGCAGGGTGTATAGCTATGAGAAAAGAACTAACTCTCTTGAAGCAAAGTTTTATAAGGGACAAGAGACAAGGAAGTAAAAGGGAAAACTGCATCAGGCAAAGTGAACATTATACAAGACAATACAAGGGACTGACTTTGTTTGCACAATGTGGCCAAAACTTGTCCCACATTGACCTATTCAGACATGCATGCCCTCATAGGTGAATTGTACCATATGTGATGTGTTTGAATACAAAGGTCAACTATACTCTGTGTGCAGAGCACTGAATTAAATAGGCACTTGGGAGATAGGCGCAGAAGCAAAAATATCCCAGCCCTCTTGAGTTTAGGATCCAGTGGAGAGTTTCTAATCTGATGAGGTCTTTTGATACATGGCCCTTGCCATGGTAGAGAAACTTTTAAGTGGGGATATGAAGCCCCTCAAAAGGGTCTGTGCTGGTCAGAACAGTCCCTGGAACATAGTAAACATTTTTACCCCTTCTAGACTGTGTGTCCCTTGTGGGTAGGGTTTATCTCTTGGTTAATGGTACTCTCCAAGTGTTTAGTTCAGTGCTCTGCACACAGTAAGTGCTCAATAAACACGATTGAATTGAATTAACAAATTCCATGAAACCACAACAAAAACCTCTGTGATGGCCCTACTGTACTCTGTACTATATTATACATAATTCACTTTTCCTGTGCTTTAGCATTTCAAATGATTGTGACTCTTTCACTTGGCAGTGCTGACTTCCAATTCATCAATGCTTTGTGCATTTGGTCAGATTAGAGAGCGAACTTTAAAAACTTTCAAGAAGTGTTTGACTAATAAGTGGCCAGCTCTACCACTTAACTGCTGTGTGACCTTGGGCAACTCAATTTCCCTGTGCCCCAGTTATCTTAACTGGAAAATGGGGATTCAATCCTGTTCTCCTTCCTCCTTAAACTGTGAGCCCCATGTGAGACCTGATTATCTTGTACAGTGCTTGACACATAATAAACACTTAACAAATGCCATAATTATTTTTATGAATATGTAATTAGTATACTGATCACATGCTTGCAAGGGCTTTTGCTCAACATCTGGGATACTGAGGAAGCTCTGGGAGCCCATATTTCTCTCTACGCTTACAACAATTAACACGTCTGATTCTCTGAATAGTTTTGTCAGTGTTACTTATAGGTCATATTTTTTTAAATGATATTTGTTAAGCACAAGTTAAATCAAGGGAGATTGGCGATAAACACAAATAATCAACAGGTGAAATTCTGGTGCTTAAGTTATTCCTTTTGAGAACTCATAGAAGCCAGAAGGAAGACCTGAGCTTTGAACTTGGGCAAATATTTTCTCCTCTATAAATGAGGAAGAATGACCTAGCAATTATATATTGATAAGCTTATCAAAACCTAGAAATCAATTAATGATATTTTTCAAGCACTTACTGTGTGCAGATCACTGTAATAGTAATTATGTTATTTGTTAATCACTCACCATGTGCTAGGCACTGTACTGAGCAGTGCACATATTCCCTGCCCAAAATGAGTTTACAGTCTAGAGGGGAAGAAAAACAGTTTCAATTTCAAGGTAATAATATTTATGGTGTGAGTTAAATGTTTACTATGTGCCAGGCACTGTACTAAGCACTGAGGTAGATACAAGCTAATCAGGTTGGACACAGTCCATGTCCCACATGGGGCTCTCAGTCTTAATCCCTATTTTACAGATTAGGTAACTGAGGTACAGAGAAGTGAAATGACTTGCCCAAGGTCACACAGCAGATAAGTGCCAGAGCCAGGGTTAGAACCCAAGTCCTTCTGACTCGGCTTATGGTCTATTATTATTATTATTGTGGTATTTGTTAAGTGCTTACTATGTGCTCAGCACTGTTCTAAGTGTTGGGGTAGATAAAGGGTAATCCGGTTGTCCCACATGGACTCACTGTCTCAATCTCCAGTTTACAGATGAGGTAACTGAGGCACAGAAAAGTTAAGTTACTTCCCCAAGGTCACATAGGAGACAAGTGGCGGAGGCGGAATTAAAACCCACATCCTCTGACTCCCACCCGTGCTCCTTCCCCTAAACCACGTTGCTTCTTTTAGGGTTAGACGCATACCTACATACACAAACGCACACTCTCCCTCTCCAACACCCATACCCATTAGGCCATGCTATTTCTCTCAAATAAGAATGTTATAAAATACCTCAGAAGTGTGAAAGATGACTCCGAGTTTGAAGATTTCTAAGATGGGGAGGATGGTCATTTTTATTGGCGAAGAATGGAATATTGGGAAGAGAAGGACTAGCCAGTTTGGGTCCTATTGATCAGCTAGGTAGAAATGTTCTGGAGGTATGAGGAAAGTCAACATTTTCAAGTAGGTTAGCTGTGGATGGTACAGCAGCATAATGACCTTCAGTTTGATGACAACTTGTTGCCATTTATGCATATAGTCTCTCAATCAATCAATTACATTTATTGAACACTTACTGTGTGCCTAGCACCGTACTAGGAGCTTGGGAGAACAATCCAGTAGACTAAAATCAGTCAGTCATATTTATTGAGCACTTACATTGTGCAGAGCACTATACTAACTGCTTGGGAGAGTACAATATTACAATAAACAGACACATTCCCTGCCCACAATAAGCTTACAGTCTAAAAGGGGAGACAGACATTAATATAAATGAATTACTAAAGTATATATTGGTCTTCTCATTTCAGTTTTCTATTTCCTTCCCTGTCCGTTGAACTTTGAAAATAATTCCAGGAACACATGAAGATATTTGGATGTGTTTCTGGCTTTTCTGGTTGAGGATGGTAAATTATCTCATGCTATACTGAAGACATATTTGAATTAATGACTCCCGAAAGGTTTGACATTTGCCACTGGGTTCTTCAGAGCATGACATAGTGGAAGTAGAGTAGGCTAAGAATTAGGATGGTGGAAAAAACCTTGAAAAATATTCAACTTTATATAATCCAGCCTGAAGGCAGATGACTGAGTAAATTTAAATTGTCACTTAACCTTTTTTGGTCTTATTGAACCCAGCTGGAAAACTGAATAATAAAAAAAAAAATACCTCACCAAAAACCAGATGGTTCACTAGTGCTGAATTTCTCCAATGAACACATTTTAAAATGAACCAGTAATAAAAGCTGAAGCAACTTTAAAAGCAATAGACAAAAAAGGCCCATAAATTCACTCTGACTCTTTCCCCAACCACCAATTCAAACTCACCTTATGAAAATCATAATTTATTTAGACATAAGCTCAAAAATACCAGAAACAGTTGGTGCACTTATTGGGTCTTGTGCCTAAAAAGAAAGCATGATGAAAAAGATGCTGAGGATGAGAAAAGAAAATCATGATCATGATAATTTTAATGGAGGTGGAGGTAATAATAATAATGTTGGTATTTGTTAAATGCTTACTATGTGCCGAGCACTGTTCTAAGCGCTGGGGTAGACATAGGGGAATCAGGTTGTCCCACGTGGGGCTCACAGTCTTAATCCCCATTTTACAGATGAGGGAACTGAGGCGCAGAGAAGTGAAGTGACTTGCCCACAGTCACACAGCCGACAAGTGGCAGAGCTGGGATTCGAACTCATGAGCCCTGACTCCCAAGCCCGTGCTCTTTCCACTGAGCCACGCTGCTTCTCCAGGTACTGGATGTGATGTCAATAAGAAGGCTTGACCAAAATTACCCTAATTTCTCTGAAGATTCTAGAGGTAAATGTATTTTTACCCGCTGGGAAATTTTTGACAATGACTTCCAAATAATACCAGAGATGATGATATAGTGCATAGAACAGTGCTTGGCACATAGTAAGTACTTAACAAATACCATTATTATTATTACGCCCCTACCATGTATCAAGCTATAAATTAAGCTCTGGAGTAGGAATATATTTTAATTTGGGGCATATTTATGTATTCAATTATTGATTCCATTTCACCCTGATATGTGTTTACTTCCTTCTGTGATAACATTGTGCTTTCTCCTGCTACCACTAATAATAACTGTGATATTTATGTGATTCTTATGGGCCAAGCACTGTACTAAGCAATGAGAGGTAGATACAAGTCAGTCTGATTCACTATTTCACGATACTTTTTGTCTATCCCTGCATTAGGTTGTAAGCTCCTTGGGGTCAGGGACTATGTGACTTGCTTAATTTGTACTCTCCCCAACATTCAATACAGTGCTTAGCACTCAGCAAGCACTCAGTAAATACCAGTGATGGACTGGAAAATTGTGTGATTTTCAATTTGTTGGAAGAGATGGATACTCCCCATATCATAACAGAAAAAGCATAGCCTCTGGAAAAAATGCCTGGATTTTGCTTTTGGACAACTTCAAATGTATTCTCCCTAAAGATTTAAAGAACAAAACAAAACATGAAACACAAATGTAACCTATTATAGGAAAATTCATATTTTTATTGTTTTGGAACATAAATTATGGAAGTTAAGATAGAAAAAGATAGTTCTCCTGCTTCTTGGATGCAGACTTGGGAACTGCAGTTCCTTTGTTGTCTCTTTAACCCTGACTGGTCTAAAGGGTCGTAGAATGAATTTCTGTTGAAAGATTTCACACAAAGATGCCTGCTTACTAAGCCTATCTAAATCAGTCTGTGGATTTCCAGGTACTATAGCGAGAAAAGAGAAATTCTTCAATTGACCTTGGGGTTCACTGATGGACTCCAAAGAATAGCTTCCAATGTGGGAGGTGCATTGTGGGATTGAGTTAAATGGCATTTCCCCAACCCAACACAACCCTTCTTTGATTAATTCTTGAAAACATGTTTACAAAGAAAGCAAAAAGGAAAACATATGTATTTTTCTTCAAAGGATGACTATTTCTTACAGCTGGGTCAAACTCCCATTACTGAGAAACATGCAAATAAGGAATAGCAAAAATGCTGAAGAGTAAAATAAGCCCCCAAACAAACAACCAAAAATGCTGAAAGACAAATTCTACATGGTTAACAACCGGAAACATGTTTCTTTGATTTTAGTCCTTATTTTTAAGAAAGAAAGGATAAAAGCATGAACTTGAACAATGACCTTTCTCATATACAGTCAGTACTGCATTTCATAGAAGCACCAGTCTCCTTGTAGTAATATTATTGATTAAGCACTTTGTGCAGAGCTCTGTAACAAGCTCTTGGAAAGGGTTTACAAGTAGAGTGGCTTAATTCATTCATTCATTCCAATCGTATTTACTAAGTACTTACTATTTGTAGAGCATTGTACTAAGCGCTTGGAATGTACAATTAGGCAACAGATAGAGACAATCCCTGCCCAACAACAGGCTCACAGTCTAAATGGGGGAGACAGACAACAGAACAAAACAGAATAGAACAAAAAAAGTAGTCTGGCGTCAGTATCATCAAGATAAATAGAATCATAGATGTATACACATCATTAACAAAATAAATAGAGAAATAATATATTCAAATATGCACAAGTGCTGTGGGAAGGGGAAGGGGGAAGAGCAGAGGGCAGGAGAAGAGGGAATGGGTAGGGGAGGAGGAGCAGAGGAAAAGGGAGGGTTCCATCTGGGAAGGCCTCCTGGAGGAGGTGAGCTCTCAGTAGGGCTTTGAAGAGAGGAAGAGAGCTAGTTTGGCAGATGTGGGGAGGGAGAGCATTCCAGGTCAGTGGTAGGATGTGGACCAGGGATCGACGGTGGGACAGGCGCGAACAAGGGACCGTGAGGAGGTTAGCATCTGAGGAGCAAAGTGTACGGGCTGGGCTGTAGAAGGAGAGAAAGGAGGTGTAAGGTAGGAGGGGGCAAGGTGATGGAGAGCTTTGAAGCCAAGAATAAGGAGTTTTTGTTTCATGTGAAGGTTGATAGGCAACCACTGGAGGTTTTTGAGGAGGGAAGTGACATGCAAGAGCACAGGCTTGGGAGTCAGAGGTAGTGGGTTCTAATCCCAGCTTTGCCACTTAGCTGTGTGATTTTGGACAAGTCACTTTGCTTCTCTGTACCTCAGTTATCTCATCTGTAAAATGGGGATTAAGACTATGATCCCCACATGGGACAATCTGATTACCTTGTATCTACCCCAGTGCTTAGAACAGTGCTTGGTGCATAAATAAAGTTGGTATTTGTTAAGCGCTTACTATGTGCCGAGCACTGTTCTAAACGCTGGGTTAGACACAAGGGAATCAGGTTGTCCCACGTGGGGCTCACAGTCTTAATCCCGATTTTACAGATGAGGTAACTGAGGCACCGAGAAGTTAAGTGACTTGCCCAAAGTCACACAGCTGACAAATGGCTGAGCCGGAATTTGAACCCATGACCTCTGACTCCAAAGCCCATGCTCTTTCCACTAAGTCACAACAAATACCATCATCATCATTATTATTATTAACTAGACACTGACCTTGTTCCTTCAAGGACTCACAGTCTTGAAGTAAGAACTTTTGCACACTTGTCTGGGACAAGAAGTGTATCCTCTGGAGATGAATCAGAGAGCTGAGTAGAGTTTAGGTTTTCACAACCATCTCAAAGCTGGGATGCTAGTTCAGCTCGTATCAAATCCAATCTAATCACTTGAGCCTTCCAAGCTCTGGTCAAAACCCAACTAAAACACATTTTTTTCTGGTGAGATTTACAATATTTTCTGCTCCATGTCAAACTGCATTTCACCTCCTTTCCTCTTCTCCCACTTCCTTTTGCATCATGCTGACTTGTTCTCTTTATTCATTCCCCCCTCCCAGCCCCACAGTACTTATGTACATATCTGTGATTTTATTTATATTAATATCCATCTTCCCCTCTAGACTGTACAGGGAATGTGTCTGTTAAATTGTACTCTCTCAAGCACTCAGTAGAGTGTCCTGCACATAGTAAGTGCCCAATGAGTACTAATAATAATAATAATGTTGGTATTTGTTAAGCGCTATGTGCCGAGCACTGTTCTAAGCGCTGGGGTAGACATAGGGGAATCAGGTTGTCCCACGTGGGGCTCACAGTCTTAATCCCCATTTTACAGATGAGGGAACTGAGGCACTGACTGTCAGTCTTGTGTCCTGCTGAGAATGAGGACCAGCAGAAAGGATTGCTAATTATCATGCTGATATGGCTTCCATGGCTTCACAACTATGTTGCATGATTTGATTCTATATTTCATTATGTCTTTTTAAATTGTTTAGACTCCACTGACTTGTATGTCCATTTCAGTTGACTGGCATGTTGATGCTTGGACATCTTACAGCCATCAATTCAACTCCTCCATCCCACAAAGTGAGACTGTGCTACTGAGATGCTTATGGTGTGCTCCCTGTATTCCACAACATTTTTCTTCATATTTCTGCTCTGCCATTTGAAAGGATGGAGGCTTATTCAAATTATAAAGTACTTGGGATTGGGTTTCTCGGGAGATGTAGGTACTGGGGATATTTGACTTTTCAGTGTATATCCTAGGCAATCCAAAGGCTAACCTGTGGATCTACAGTGGGGAAAGGATCACTGGCCAATCACCAGTAACATTAGCTGTGGACCACACCCTTGGATAATATGTTTTGGAAATAGAAAGGGGAACAATACAATCCCTTATTGATGCTTTAAATCTCCAGGAATAAAGAAAGTTCAAATTGTTTTGTAGTCAGCATAACCTAATGGAAAGAGCATGGAATTGGGATATAAGGGGACCTGGGTTCTAGATCCACCAAACCCATTGTGGGAACCTTGGACAAGTCATTTAACTTCTCTCAGCTTTAGCTGTCTCAAATTTACAGTGGGGGTAAAATTGACTGTGGGACAAGGACTGCATTTTGATCTGTGACTTCTGGGCACTTGATATTTACCCCACCCTCAACCTCACAGCATATATATACATATCTCTGAATTATATATTTGAAATGATTTGTTTACATTAATGTCTGTCTCCCCTTCTAGACTATAAGCTCACTGTGGGTAGGGAACGTGTCTGCTAAGTAGGTTGTATTGTACTCTCCCAAGCATTTAGTACAGTGTGCTGCACATAGTAAGCGCTCAGTAAAAACCACAGATTGATTGACTGTGTCTGATCTATTAGCCTTTTATCAAATGCAACACTACAAAGTGCTTAATAAGGTGCTTTAATTATTGTTACTCTGAGGTTTTAAAGATTTCTCCTGTTTCTTTTCCTTTTTTGGTCTGGTTCTCAGTAAATTTGCAGGACAAACAGAACATTCATTTTTTTTCCTGTAAATTTTAGCTCAAAGCTCCTTAATCTAGCGTTGTTTATTTCAGTTTTATGACTTTCATATGTAACATTACTCATCATCCTGACTAATCGAATGAACAAGTGAAGCATCATGCACAGGGCAGTTAAATGGTCCATCTGTGAGGGCTCACAACAGCTGCAGATCCAAAAAAATAGAGGAATCATTTTCCCCTAAATGAGCAGCATAGCCTTAGTGGAAATAGCATGGGCCTGGGAGTCAGAGTACTTGGGTTCTAAGTAATAATTGTGGTATTTGTTAAGCACTGTGGCATATACAAGGTAATCAGCTTTGAAACAGTTCCTGCCCCACATGGGGCTCACAGTCTTAATCCCCATTTTACAGATGAGGTAACTGAGGCACAGAGCAGTTAAGTGACTTTCCCAAGTTACACAGCAAACATGTGACAGAGTCTTCATTAGAACTCACAACCTCTGACTCCAAGGTTCATGCTTTTTCCACTAGGTTCCACCATTTGTCTGCTGTGTGACTCTGGGTAAGTGACAACTTCTCTGTGCCCCAGTTATCTCAACTGAAAATGGGGGTTAAATCCTCCTCCCTCTGACTCAGATTTTAAGCCCATGTGGGACAGGGACTGTTTTCAACCTGATTAACCTGTATCTAGCCTAGCATGTAGAACTGTGGTTGACACAGAGTAAGCATTTAATTATTATTAAGGGCAATCGAGTCATTTCCTATTCACAGTGACTCCATGGATATACTAAGGGCAATTGAGTTATTTCCTATTCACAGTGACTCCATGGATATACTTTCTCCAGAATGTCCTATCTTTTGCCATAATCTGCAACCTTTCTAATGGTTCTTCCATTATCGTTGTTATGGTCTCTATCCATCTAGGCTGCCGGTCTGCCTCTTCCAACTTTTCCTAGCATTAGTGTCTTCTCCAGAGCATTAGTTCTCCTGATTATGTGTCTAAAATATCTAACTCAAGTCATTTGATCTTCCAAAGACCACTTTGGTTTAATTTGCTCCAAAATCCATTTGTTTGTTTTTCGGGCAGTCCATGGTATTTGTGAAAGCTTTCTCCAACACCACATTTCAAATGAATCAAAGCTCTTTCTATCCTGTTTTTTCACTGTCCAGCTTTCAGATCCATACATTGTCTCTGGAAACCCCATAGAGTTGACTTTGTCTTTTTCTGGCAATTGTTAGATCAACACATTTCATGACTTTTTCCAGACTCTTCATAGCAAGTCTTCCTAACATTAATCTTTGGTGTATTTCTTGGTCCCTAGATCTTTTATTATTGATTATCAATCCCAGGGAAGAAAAATTGTCAACTCTTTCAGTCTTCTCTCCATCCACTACAAATGTTTTAAAACTTCCAGTTGTCATGATCTTTGTTTTCTTTACATTCAGGTAAAGGCCCATCTTTTTCCTCTGTTCCTTAACTCTTAATAATAGCCCTTCACTTTCTGCTAGTAGGGTTGTATCATCATTCAATATAACAGTACTTCAGACCCAACAACAGATGCAGAGCAAGAAGAAATAGGTTTGATGATGAAGTACAGAGAGAGATTGATAAAAGCTGCAAACAAGATGTGTTGATAAACCCTAGGGATTGGAATGCAAAAGTTGGTAATGGAATGGAAATGAAGGTTGTTGGAAAATGTGGCCTTGGAATTCGGAATCAAGCCGGGGACCGACATTGATTTCTGTGAATCAAATGACTTTTTTTATTGCCAACACCTTCTTTATCCAACCTAAATGACCACTGTACACGTGGACTACACCAGATGGACTATATAGAAATCAAATAGGCTATAATATCTGTAGAAAGAGATGGAGGAGTTCTATTTTGGCAGCAAAAACATGGCCTGCAGCTGACTGTGGAGCAGATCATGAGCTGTTAATGTGTAAACTCAGGCTAGAACTTAGAAAGATCAATCATGCTTTACAGCTGCCCAAATATGAACTGATGAATATTCCCCCTGTATTTAAGGATCATGTAAAAAATAGATTTGAGGAGCTTAATCTCACAGACAAGGAAGCAGAGGAAATGTGGATGGAGATTAAAAATGTCATAAAGGAAGAAAGTGTCACAATATTGCAAAAGGTCAGGAAGAAGAAAAAGCCAAATGGATATCAAACATAACTCTAGAAGTAGCCAAAAAAAAAAAGGAAGGAAGCATTTAATACCTTTAAAAAAAGAGAGCACATACAAAAAAAAAATGTGACGAATGAATGAGTTATGCCAAAATTATGCATCGATTCTGAACAGTCATTATGAAAGAGGAAAGTTATAATAACTAGGATGTCTATTTTTTTAAAAAACAGCAGAGAAAGATGTATTTATTACATTACACCCTCCCTAGTGATATCTTAGAGATGAAGCATAGGGAAACAGCCTGCTCTAGTGGATAGCACATGGGTCTGGGAGGGAGAAGGACCTGGGTTCTAATCCCACAGCCATCACTTGTGTGTTGTGTGACCTTGAGCAAGTCACTTAACTTCTCTGATCCTCAGTTACCTCATCTGTAAAATGGAGATTAAGACTGTGAGCCCCATATAGGACAGGCACTGGGTCCAGCCTGATTAGCTCGTATCTACCCCAGAGCTTAATACAGTACTTCACACATAGTAGTCCTTAACAAATGACATCATAGAAGTTAGATCAATAGTCCTTTGATGATGGAGCCAGGAATGCAAGTCAAATCCATGGGCTTCTAGTGCACTAATCCCTTAGGAAAGCACCTAGTTAGGAACACTAGACTGATGAATAGCTTTGGGATCCCAGCACCTGATGAAATTGCATCAAATTCTGGAAATAGCAATATGACCTGAGAAACAGTCTGGCCTAGTGGAAAGAGCAAGAGCCTGTGAGTCAGAGGATCTTCAGAGATCTTCAGAACTCTGGGTCTCAGTTCCCTCAGCTGCAGAAGGAGGATTCAGTGCCTATTCTCCCTCCTTTTTAGACTATGAGCCCCAAGTGGGAACTGATTATCTTGTATCTATACCAGCACTTAGTACAGTGCTTAGCATGTAGTTAGCGATTAACAAATACCACAGTTATTATTGAGAGAAGCGATGAGATGTCAAAGGGAAAGGGCAAGGAGGTAAGAGTGACTTCAGGATGAAAGAGAAGAGAAGGAGGGAAGTATCCTTTGGTATGTTGTCAGTCTCAAGCTTCCATTTGTCTCAGGCTATAAGGTCATTCTGAACAGGGAATGTGTCTGTTTATTGTTATATTGTATTCTCCCAAGCATTTAGTACAGTACCCTGCACACAGTAAGTGCTCAATAAATACTGCTGACAGACTTTGGAAAAGGTTCCAAATGTTCCTTATCATTTTGGCCCATGGATGTCACATAGTCAAGGTGGAGAGCAAGGGCCTTGATTCCTGTTGGAACAAAAACTCCATTGTCCTCTTAGATTCTGTTAATGAGATGACAAAAGGGAGTTGGATGGAAGTAAACAGACCTTCATGATTATTGTAGATCATAAATTGCCATGATTCAGTTTTCAGTTTCACTTGAAAATATGGGTGGCCGAGAGATGAGGGTAGGAGAATTTGACTCAGGAATGATACTGATGTTATCATTTTGGAGGTCCTGTTCATGGTCTGCTCCTGATTCCACCAAAACCATAAAGCCCCATCTGAATATAGAGTAGGCAGCCATCTTGGGTAACATTCTGCCTATTCCACCAATAACAAAGAATTTTCTCTCCTATCAAAACTTTTGCCATACAAAGTTCATCTCACTGACCTCCTCCTCTAGACTGTAAGCTCGCTGTGGGAAGGGAACGCTTCTTCCATCTCTGTTGTATTCTATTCTCTCAAGAGTTTAGTAGAATTCTCTGCGTGCAGGAAGTACTCAATAAATGCCATTGATTAACTGAGCTACACATTTTTGAAAACCATCTTGAGGTTCACATGTGTTGCGTAGGATGGCCACTGATGATCCTCATGGGTTCTAGGCAAGGAGATGTGTGTGATGTCATACATGTTTCATTGGGCACCTGGCATAATGTGATGACAGCATACGTGTCACCCAAACCTAGAGCTTTTCTCTGTCTGGATCCCTCACTAACCTCCTAGTTCTGGAATCTGTCAATTGATCAATGGTATTTGGTTAGATATGACTGGAAAAATTAGATTAGGCAAATGACAGAGGACCTGGCTTCTAATTCTGGCTCTGCCCATTGCTCTCAATTTGGGCAAGTCACTTAACTTCCCTCTGCCTTGGTTACCTTACAGGTAAAATGGGGACTAAGACTGTGAGCCTTTTGTGGGACAGGGACTATAACCCAATTGTTATATTGTACTCTCCCAAGTGCTTAGTACAGTGCTCTGCACACAGTAAGTGTTCAATAAATACGATTGAATAAATTATCTTGTATCTGCCCTAGGGCTTACTACAGTGCCTGGCACACAGCTAAACACTTAACAAATACCATGAACAACAACAAAACAGAAACGTGGGAGTGATTCATGACCACTGTAAAATCAGTTGGAAAATGGAACCTAATCACAGTAGTGACAAAAATTTCTTCAGAGCCAACTCAGTTTTCAGATTTCATAAAAAGCAGAGAAGCAGCATGGCTCAGTGGAAAGAGCACAGGCTTGAGAGTCAGAAGTCATGAGTTCTAATCCCAGATCTGCCACTTGTCAGCTGTGTGACTTTGGGCAGGCCACTTAACTTCTCTGGGCCTCAGTTACCTCATCTGTAAAATGGGGATCAAGACCGTGAACTCCACGTGAGACAACCTGATCACCTTGTATCCCCCCAACATTTAGAACAGTGCTTCGCACATAGTAAGCACTTAACAAATGCCATTATTATTATTATTATTATAATGATATTAAAGGTAGGAGGAAATATCAGATTTTGCTGAATTGTGGGATTCTTTGATCTCCTGGGAATAGCTAGTTAAAGTAGGCCATCCACCTCTCCCCCCGGACATCGGCTTTCCACCCCCGCCCTCATACACACACATATACCCCCAGCACCCATGCCCCGCCATTGAGGAAAGTCCATCCCATCCCGCCTTCCAACACCTTGGCAGGAAAGAGGAAAAAAAAACCTGCAGCATGAGGTCTCCAAAAATCCCCAGGAAAACTGGCTACTGTAGCTGTTGCTGTGGCTCCTGGTGTGCTCTGAGCTCTGAAGAACCTGAAATTCCGCTCCTCTAGTCACAGCACCCTGTTGATTTTGTTTCTATTTTGTGTGTTTTCTTGTTTTTTTAATGTTTTATCAAACAATAGTATTTATGGAGCACTTATTATGTGTAGAACACTGTCCTAAGCGCTTGGGAGAGCTCAATACAACAGAACTTGTTGCCGACTTGTTCATTCCAAGCGCTTAGTACAGTGCTCTGCACATAGTAAGCGCTCAATAAATACTATTGAATGAATGAACTGGCAGGCACGTTCCCTGCCCATAACAAGCTTTCAGTCCTGATGTCTGTCTCCAGTTCCTTCTCCCCACTTTTATTCTTAGATTGCAAGCCAAGGAAGGCCCAAGGATCATGTCTAATCCTGCTCAGTATACTCTCTCCCAGTGCTTAATACAGTGCTCTGAATGCAGTGTGAGTTTAAATACTACTACTACTACCAGATTATTTAGAATAATCACTTCTCTAAGGTGGGAATTCTATTCTTGAGGAACCCTATGTAAAGGAATAGTAATAATAATTGTGGTATTTTAGTACTTACTCTGTGCCAAGCACTTTACTAAAAAGATAATCGGGTTGGACAGAGTCCATGTCCACATGGGGCTCAAAATCTTAATCCCTGTTTTACAGATGAGGTAACTGAGGCACAGAGAAATAAAGTGACTTGCCCAAGGCCAAGCAGCAGATAAGTGGCAGAGCTGGAATTAGAATCCATGATCTTCTGAATCCCAGGTCCGTGTTCTATCCACTAGGCCATGCTGCTTCCCCAACGTATTACAGTATGTATCCTATGATACACACACTAGCACTTTTCCTCATCTCCCACTCCCATCTGCATCACCCTGACTTGCTCCCTTTGTTCTTCCCCATTCCAGCCCCTCAGCACTTATGTTCATATCTGTAATTTTTATTTATTTGTATTGATATCTGTCTCGGCCCTCTTCACCCTCCTTTTTAGACTGTAAGCTTGTTGTGGGTAGGGAATGTCACTGTTTATTGCTGTATTGTACTTTCCCAAGTACTTAGTAAAGTGTTCTGCATATAGTAAGCACTCAGTAAATACAATTGAATGAATTGTATGAAAGAATGAACTAGCACAGCTAATTGTTGCCAAACCATCTCATGTTATATCTAGACAGATTTGGGGAAGAAAATTCCCCAATTCTGTTGCCTTGTACTCAAAATACATATTGAAAATAATCTTTATGGCATGATTTATTGGGCCTTTAAATATAAATGTAAGTTAATTGTACCTTTCTGTTGTGAAAGAATTAATTCAGCATGCCAAAGTAAATTTACACTCTCAGAGAGCCTGCCCCATTAAAATTTCTGTTCTGAATGAAGCAAATACCAAACCCCAAATGCAAATGCTTCTAACCTGTACAGAAAATGACATGACAAAGATTTTTGCAGACAAATTAATTTGAAAAAAAAATCAGACAAAAGGCATCGTTTTCCCTTTTTGGGGGGCCGGGAAGGAGACACCCAAGGGGCAGAGGCTGTACGTTCAGGGAAAATGTAATGAAAGCATAGCAAAAGAATAATCATGTTTGTAGTATTTAAGTGCTTACTAAGTGTCAAGCACTGTACTGAGCACTGGGGCAGAAAGAGTACAATCAGATCACACAGATCACTGCACCACTTGGGACTCAGACTCTTAGGAGGAAGAAAATTATGTAATTCCCATTTCACAGATGATGAAACTGAGGTTCTGAGAAGTTAAGTGACTTGCCTAAAGTCATACAACAGGCAAGGGACAGAACTGGAATTAGAACCCAGGTCCTCTGACTCCCTTGACACTAGGTTGCACCGCTTCTCGCTGTCACTAAGAGTGGGAGAATTTAGAAAGTCTCAGATGTTGGTGCCTCAGAGAAAAGCATGGCCTAGTGGAAAGAACATATATTTAGGAGTCAGAGGACCTGGGTTCTAATCCCAGTTCTTCCTTTTATCTGATGTTTGTCCTAATGTACATCACTCAGCTTCTCAGTGCCTCGGTTCCCTCATCGGCAAAATGGGCATTTGCAATACCTGTTCTCCCATTGACTGTGAGCCCTGATTATCTTGTATCTACCCCAGCATTGGGCACACAGTAAATGCTTAACAAGTAACACAAATTGTATGTCCTGCAGGTCTCAAAATAATTCATAGTAATAATTATAATCCTGCAATGAATTCTGAAAGTGTCACTTTAGTGAATTTTAGAGAGTGGTCATTGCCAATTTTAGGAGTTGAATTTAGAGGTCATCTAAAGTCAGGTTTTGGAGAAAAGCCTGTTGATCATTTTTGTCATGCCCCATCCTCCACTGGGCTAAGGACCTGCCAACTACATCCCAGTCACCCCATTTACAGATGTTTGGTTAACTAAGAAAAAGAAGGGGTTTTCCCGAATTGCCTATATAATTGCAGCTCTGTATAACCCGGCTTATTTCTAGTTCCTGAACTTTAGAAGTGGCTTGTTTCTCAATAAGAGCTTTTAATTAAAGATGATGGATTATTAATTCTAATAACTCTGCCAGAACAACATTTTTCTGTGCTTTTATTTTTCTCCCTATCAACAGGGGAGTGAGGTGAAATTCTAGGTCCCGTCCACCGTTGCTATCAATAGAGTCGAGTAACTTTAGCGACATATCATCATATCACCCCAGATTATTTTAAGTGCTCTTTGAAAGGCTTTTCAACATTCCTGAGTGAAAAATATAACAGTGTTATCCAAAAGGCTTTCCAAGGTTATTCCCTTCCAGCCAACCCCAAAGACGCTGCCAGGGCAGGAGGTGCCAGGCTTTTGCAAAGAAACTCAGAACTTTCTGGGATTTTAAAGTCTTGCCTGTGACTTTGCCCTCTTAGGCAAAGTGAAAAGAGAGAGTGAATTGGGTCACTGTAGATGATCCAAACTAGAAGATGCAGTCTAAAAATGATTCTTCCTCAATAGTGGGTTTTGGAGGATTAAACTGTGGGAATAATTGTGTCAAATCATTCCTTTACCTGCCTCTCAAGTCATAATTAGCAAGAGAACTGGGACTTCCGTTTCACATGAGCCCTTGGGGCAAGTAATTCTGAGGCTACAAATCTCTAAAATACTTGAGGTCTGAGCCACAAGCAAGCCCATTCTCTGTGCAAATGTGGGCGTTTCCTAATCTCAGTAGCACTTCCATTTTGCAAACCCTTCCAGAAGCAGGTTAACTAATCTGTTCTTCAGAAACAATTGCACTGCCAAGTTTCTATTTAACCAGAGGAAGAAGTGAATATGAATTTATGCTTGAAAAACATTGAGTGAATGCGAGTTGGTCTGGCCTAAAGAAAACTAACACATTGCTGAAGAGGTTTAATGTCAACCTCATCGTAAAGTTCTTTGTTATAAATCTCTCACATATAAGTGTTGCACTTTGATTCTCTACATCATTAAACCAAATGATTATCTCTTCATTTTAACCATTTTCCTAAAGACAAAACCGTTTAACTACTCAACATGTAATGGGAAAGTGCATAAATTTAAACTTGAAAGAATTCACTAGAATGTAAAAGGGAGATCCCAGTTGGTATGTACATTCCATTTAATTCTATTTGATTCAACTGATATTAATTGACAACCTATAGGCCCTGGGTCTTTACCTAATGTCACAAGGCAAGAGGCATTATAGGAGAGATGATAAACCAGGGAATTTCCATCTGAAGGTGCGAGAAACCCGAGTGGAAGAAGTTTAATTCTTAATATAGTTTTCTTATAATATTGCTGTTTATGGATGTGATATGAATCTGTGTAGCTCCTCTTTCTCTCTTGTTGAAGGTTGATCTTCAGTAGTAGCTGGGTCTTCCCCTCTAGACTGTAAGCTCCTTGTGGACAGGAAACACCTACCAACTCTGTTATGGTCTAATAATAATAATTGTACTGGTTAAGTGCTTTCTATGTGCCAAGTACTGCTCTAAGCCCTGAGATGGATAAAATTTAATCAGGTCACACCCAGTCCCTGCCTCTCAAGGGGCTCACAAATTTTCCCAAGCATTTAACACAGTGATCTACACCAAACAAGCACTCAACAAATACCAATGATCGAATGATTGATCAATTCTGTCATTGAATATCCACTGCCTCCCACTAGTGGTTAACCAAGGGGTAGTTTAAACACTTCCTAATTTAGATCAAACCATGCCTTCCTTTGGCAAGAGTAAAAAGGAGAAAAGGAAGCAGTATCCTTGTCATCTGTTGCTTTGTCTTTATGTACTCATGAGCTATTTCTGCTTTGGCAAATCTCTTAACTTCTCTATGCCGCAGTTTCCTCATCTGTACGATGGGGGTGAAATACCTGTATTCCTTCCTAGGCTGTGAGACTCCCATGGGATGGAATCTGTGTCTGACCTGATTTTATCTTGTATTTATCCCAGAACTTAGTGCAAGGCTTGGCATATAGTAAGTGCTTAACAAATACCATTATTATTACAGTAAAGACCAATATTGATGAATTAAAACCATCACTGAGGCAATGCTTAATTTCAATCTAGTTCAGTTGAGCAGGGCAGTGAGAAGAATAGACGAGTAGCCATAACCCAAATAGTTGCTTTATGCTGAACAGATAGGGATCTACCTGAACAAGTGGTAAGGATAGATATAGGGAAGCTCAAGCTTGAAAAGTCAATCATTTGTATTTATTGAGTGCTTATTGTGCACAGAACATTGTATTAAGCACTTGGAAGAGTACAGTACAACCGAGTTGGTAGACACATTCCCTGCCCTCAATGAGCTTACAGTCTAGAGGGCAAAATGTGGTGTGTGGTAGATTGCTAGGAGACATCAGTAATAGAAAAGGCAACCTAAGATGGGCTTATCAGGAGAGGAGATACTAATGAAATTGGCATTACAAATGGCAAATTCATCGGCTCGTCAAAGGATAACCATTATATACATCACATGTAGGAATGTGGGCTCTATATGCTTTATATCACCCCGACATGCATGGTTAGGATCTTAGTGTCAATAGCAACATCTTGGAGAATGAAAGACAGTGATACTTGTGGTGAGCTTAATGAATTATTATATTGTTGTCATTAATGATGAGATCTTATTGCAGCCATCTACCGTCTGCCAATTACCCAAAGGAAAGACAGATCTTCTGTTTTGTGTTTTTTTTCACTTGATGGTTAGTGTGCTGCCTAGCTAAACATAATTTAGTGACTGCATTGAGCTCCATGTTGCCATTGAAAAGCCTTGATCGCATGTTTGGTTTAAGAACATATGGACTGTTCATTATATTTCTCCTTCTGTTCATTATATTTCTCCTTCTGGAATTAGTCTTCTTAAAAGTATACTATCCAAGTAGAGAGTGGCTTGGAAAAGGGATGGACATGCATGTAAATTAGGCAGGACAGTAGCCAACTGTTTCCTACAAACCTTTCCATTCCACTGATTAGTCCATTGTTTTGAAGGTTCTCTGCTTGTAAGGAAGAAGCAGTATGGCCTTGTGGAATAAACATGGGCCTGGGATTCAGAGGACTTAGCTTCTAATTCCAGCTCTGCCACTTGTCTGCTCTGTGACTTTGGGCAAGTCACTTAACTTCTGTGTCTCAGTTTCCTCATCTGTAAACTGGGGGCTAAATCCTACTTCCTCCTACCTAGACTATGAGGCCATGTGGGACAGGGACTGTGTCCAACCTGATAGCCTTCTATCTACCCCAGTGATCAGAACAGTGCTTGACACATAGGACTTAAATACCATTGAGTATAATGGTATGGGTTTATTACTTTTGGCAAATTTGATCTGCTTAAGAAGGAAATTAAAACCCGTTATAGATGTCCAATTTGAATCTATTTTTGGATACAGATGAATTACTAAAAAGAACTATGAAATACTTGAAACATAGTTACATATACATTAACAGGTTGAATTATCCTTTAAAGACTGATGACATTAATAATATATTATATCTCCTTCCCCCCCACTTTCAAATATGCCCATCGTAATAAAAAATTATTATTTCTGCTAAGTGCTTACTATGTGCCAATGACTCTTTTAAGTACTAAAATAAATAACAGATGATCAGGTTGAATACAGTCCCTGTGTCATATAGGGCTCTCAGTCAGTCTAGGTGAAAAAAAAAAAAACAAACTATCCTTCCTATCTATCCTTGGGATGTTGTTGGGAATATGAAAGTCACTTAAGAACATCCTGAAATCATTCTGACTTCAATAATAATAATAGTGTTTGTTAAGTGCTTACTACATTCCAAGTGGTGTAGTAAGTCCAGGAGTAGATACGAGATAATCAGATCCCTCAGTCTAAGCAGAAGGGAGGACAGGTATCGAATCCCCATTTTTCAGGTGAGGGAACTGAGGTACAGAGAAGTTAGGTGACTCACCCAAGGTCACATAGCGGAAGTGGCAGAGCAGGATTAGAACGCAGTCCTTTGAACCACTGACTCCCACCCCTCCCGGCCCATGCTCTTTCCACTAGGCCACGCTGCTTCTCATTCCGGTAAGTGGCTGACAGAATTTTAAAACTCAGAATAGCATTTACTGCATAATTGACTGAACACCTAATCAGGAGAAGAAGGGGAGGAGGGGTTCTGACAGAATAAATACTGTTTCTGGAACAGCTAATGCTGCAGTTCAAAAGCGAGATAATAGGTTGGATTTATTTCTAGAATTTGGAAGGATCTGGTGTAGGAAGTACATGTAGAAGGTGACTTGAATTCCGTAAACCCTCAGGATAAATGGCCACTGTGTCAGAAGACTAGCTGATCACCAGTTTAACTATCTCCCATCTAGTAAAATCCCGGCACTTACAAACCGGTGATTGTCACGTCTCTACATGGCAATTACTCTAATTTATAATTAAGTTTAGGACCAGTGAGCTTTGCAGAACAACAACATCACTTCTGTAAAGGGAAATTATACCTTATTAACCTGGTGCAATCCTTGGGCGATCAGATTGCATAATGGGTCAGTGGAAGGAGAGCTAGAAATGCAGAAGGAATGGCTAGAACTGTTCTATCATGCTTCCGTAAACATGCAGCCCATGGAGGGCAAGCATGCTGCAGTCCCTGTTGAAAGCTGAATCTTGGCCGAGGTAGACCAAATAATGGTATCTCAACTGCTCGTAAGGCTTAGAGCAAGATCCCTTTGAGTTGGGTTATTATTCTAGAATATTCCTACTGAATATTATTTTTCTGTTGAAGAAACAAGCCACTCAAAGCATAGCATGTCCCCTTAAATCTCGATGATCTCTGTTTCCTTCCAAGAGTCATTCCTGGTTAGATTTTTGTTTTCTTTTGTGCAATGCATTTTGGCTCCCATCCCGTGAGGAATGAACAATTCCCAGTACTCCCCTGAGGAGTATGGCTACCATTCTTGGTTACACGAGCCATTCCAGTGGACAGGCACACAATGCTCCCAGTTTCTCAGGAAAAACACTATTCTTGGCTGATTACACTTTTCTTGAATACACAGCCATTTCAATTAGCCACCCCTAGAAGACTGGGTCTTCCCAGTCAGCAACAGCAAAAATCTCCCTCTCTGTTCCTCTTTGTCATGGTGGAAGAATGCGTCCTCTTCGAAGACCTCTATCCAAGAACGACACCTTAGACCAACTCAAACAACTGCACTTTTCCATAGTATCTGTAGTCTAAGAGCTCTCACACAAGTCTCAGATTTAATGGGTCAATCCACTCTCTCTCTACTACATTTCCTTGCCACTCCTCCCATTACAACCCACCCCACACACTTTGCTCTTAAATTCCAAGCTACTCACCGTGTTGCCATCCCACCATATAGACCCCTTACTCACTCCCTCTCCATTCATTCATTGTCATATTTATTAAGTACTTACTCTATGCAGAGCACTGTACTGAGCGCTTGGGAAAGTAGCGTGGCTCAGTGGAAAGAGCACGGGCTTTGGAGTCAGGGCTCATGAGTTCGAATCCCAGCTCTGCCACTTGTCGGCTGTGTGACTGTGGGCAAGTCACTTAACTTCTCTGTGCCTCAGTTCCCTCATCTGTAAAATGGGGATTAAGACTGTGAGCCCCACATGGGACAACCTGATTCCCCTATGTCTACCCCAGCGCTTAGAACAGTGCTCGGCACATAGTAAGCGCTTAACAAATACCAACATTATTATTATTAACGTACAACACTCTAACCCTCTTCATACCCAAAAGACCCTACCACTTTCATATACAGTAAATCACCACTCTTCCCATCCTGAAGGCCTTATTAAAATCATATCTCCTCCAAGAAGCTTTCCATGACTGATCTCTAATTCCCTCCCACTACCTCCCCCATGTTCCTTGTTCAACCCACTAACAACTTAAGACTCACCCCCACTTCCACCCCCACAGCATTCATGTACATATCCTTATACAACTTTTTTATTGTCCACCTCGGTGGCGCTGTAAAAAAAAAATGGTATTTTTAAGCATTTACTATGTGTCAAGCACTGTTCTAAGCACTGGGGGGGATACAAGGTAATCAGATAGTCCCATGTGGGGCTCACAATCTTAATCCCCATATTACAGAGGAGGTAAATGAGGCACAGAGAAGTTCAGTGACTTGCCCAAAGACACCCAGCTAACAAGTGGAGAAGGGATTAGAACCCATGAGCTCTGACTCACAAGCCCTTGCTCTTTCCATTGAGCCACACTGCTTCTCTCCAAAGCATTTAATACAGTGCTCTGCACACAATTAGAACTCAATAAATACCATTGATGATGATGTACTCAACTGGTTCCCTTATCAGTAGTTGGTTTTAATGTCTCTCACCCCTCAGTAGACTGTAAGCTCCTTGGGAACAGGAACCATGTCTTCTTACTCTTTTGTACTCTCCCAGATGCTCTGAACAGAATAAGTGCTCAAAAAATTCCACTGATTGATCAACTGTTTGATTAGGCCAGGCTGACTCTTTTGACATGGTACTTAAAGAGGTAGATGATAATTAATAATGATGGTATTTAAGCACTTACTTTGTACCAAGCACTGTAATTGTTAGAGTTTATCCAAACTGCTACCAAGGTGATCTGAGAGCTTATCATCTGCCACTTTGACTACTGCCTCAGTTTCCACGCTGATCTTCCGGCTTCCTGTGTCTCTCCACTCTTCACTCTGCTGACAGGATCATTTTAAAAACAAAAATCAAAAACAAACAAAAAGCTCAGTCCCTTTCTCAAGAAGCTCAAGTGTTTTTTCCCATCCACCTCTGCAATCAAATAAAAATTTCTTACCATGAATTTTAAAGTACGCAATCACCATGCTCCCTCCTACTTCACCTCCTTGATTTCCTACTACAACCCTGCCCATAAACTTCACTACTCAACATTAACTTACACACTGTATCTCAGCCTCATCTGTCTCACCACTGATCCTTTGCCCATGTTCTCCCTCTGTTCTCAACTCCCTCTGCATTCATATTTGGGAAAGCACAAATGTAATCCTGAAAAATGGGAGGGATAAAATTAGATTCTTTCTATCGAGGGCAATGCATATACAGTTCTGCTTCAGTCAATCAATCAATGGTATTTATTGAGTGCTTATTGTGTGCAACACACCGTACTAATGCTTGGGAGAGTATAACATAATGAACTTGTTCCCTGCCCACAAGGATCTGGGTTCTAATCCCAACTCCTCCACTTGACAGATAATTACTGTCCCCAACTAGAAAGTCTTACTGAGGGCACATCTCCACCAAGAGGACTTCCCTGACTAAGCCCTCATTTCCTTGTCTTCCACTCCCTTCTATGTCACCCTTTCACTTAGATTTACTCTTTATTCACCCCCCCGCCCCCAGCTCCACAACACCTATGTACATATCCATAATTTATATTCATATCTGCCTCCCCCTGTATACTGTAAGCTCACTGTGGGCAGGGAATGTGTCTACCAATTTGGTTATATTGTTTTATGGTACTCTTTCAAGTTCTTAGTACAGTGTGCTGCACACAGTAAGGACTCAATAAATATGATTGATTGATTGCTTTGTCTGCTGTCTGACCTTGGGCAAGTAACTTAACTTCTCTGTTGTCTCAGCTCCCTCTTCTGTAAATGGGGATTAAGACTGTGAGCCCCATGTGAGACGTGTCCAACCTGATTAGCTTATCTCTACCCCAGCACTTAGTACAGTGCCTGGCACATAGCAAATACATAAGAAATCACTTCACAAAAAAATAAAAATAAAAAAGAGCTTACAATCTACAGATCAAAAAAATCCCAAGAGAACAACATGCATGCATTTAAGCAGTGGCTTCAGGTTAATAATGATTTCTTTTGGACAGATGTGGAGTGTCCTGAGCTCTCAGAGTTCCAATCCCTGGAAATTCTGGAAGTTCTGCTTTAGAAGAGTATTCCCCATAAGATATCTGGCTTTCTAAATGCTCTTCCAAATGGTTTGGAGTTGTGGAAATATGCAGAGCCTGCTGGATTGGGTAGTTTTGCTTCTGTGATTCTATACGTACACTGAAACTGTTTGTGAGGAAATTCTGAAAAAGGGCTTCATACTAACATTTCAGTACTAGAATTTAAATGCAGTGCTTTGCCCAAAAAGTTGAAAATTGCAAAAAACGTTATTTTGACATCACATTTTGCATAGATTTTGTTATAGGAAGGGAATATATATGCACTGAATTGCTGATGAATTCCATGTACTCTGAATTTAATCAAATATAACTGTCAAATGTGGATGGTCCCAACCTCTCTCCACAAGTTCAAGTTCAGCTCTCATCCATCTCCTCCCCCAACACACAAACACACACACACATGCGCCCCCACCCCCCAATTCTGCTCACAGTATTTCTATTAGTTGAAAAGCAATGAAGAAAGCAAGTTCTTGTAAGGAGAGCAAAAGCTCCTGTTAATGCTAGCATGGCTCAGTATTTTCCCCTTAACCAATTCCCCAGGTCCTAACAATCACTGATCTGACACATCACCTTCTTGAGTTACAGACAGTTACATTCCTTAAAACCAATGACTGTCATGACCAGAGAGAAAAGACTTTCCAAAGGAAGCAGCTGTCAAGATGGCTAGACTCTAAATTTGACTTATCATGACAGTGGTTGTATTTGTATGGGTTAACCCCTAGGATTAGTTCTTGCCTGCCCTCTCCACCCCCCTAGAACAGATGTCTGGATTATTGTGCTACTCCAGAGAAACAAAGAGGGATAAAGGGTCTCTCCTCTCTCTAATATACCAAGCATACTTAGGGCTTTTCCGAAGGGATCTGCCTATTTATATTTCAGTGAAGGTGGGGGTTAGCAAGAATCACTTCCAGGGTGGAAGATAGAGATGGATCACGTTAAAGAAATCATATGGCAAAGTTCTTTTTTTAATGGTATTTGTTAAGCATTTACAGGCACTGTTCTAAGCGATGGAATAGATACATTAAGCAGGTTGGACACAGTCCCTGTCCCACATGGGGCTTAATCCTTATTTTAAAGATAAGATAACTGAGGTATAGAGAAGTAAAGTGACTTGCCCAAGATCACACAGCAGGAATGTGGCAGAGCCAGAATTAGAACCCAAGTCCTTCTGATTCTCAAGCCAATGCTCTAATGGCCAAGCTTCATGTGACCGTGTGAGAATATTTCGAGCACCCATCTTTCCCTGCAGACATTATGTATTTTACTGCATGGAAATGTTACCACTTCCATCTTAATCCAATCAAGAGTATTTCTTGAGTGCTTACTATGTGAAGAGCACTGTACTAAGCACTTGGGCAAGTACAACACAATGGAATTAGCAGACACATTTCCATACAAGCTGACAGCCTACAGGGGCAAACATTCATATGGATATTACGTTATATAATGGATAATATACTATATATGAATATATTAAAAATAAGACACTTGTTGTGGTGTTGGGGGTGGAGCAAATAGAAGTCAAAAGGTGACATATTCAAGTGTGTAGATGATGCAGAAGGGAGAGTGAGCTGGGGAAAAGAGAGCTTAATCTGGAAAGGCCTTTGGGAGGAGATGTAACCTTAATCATTCCAAGTTTGTCTTGGGATATATTCATGCTTGAAGGATGACAGAAGTGTTTACTTGAGGTGATGTGAACCAGTTCTATTGTGCAATATGGTACTCCCTTAGACAGGACCAATACTCACATTGGAACGATACAGAGAAGATTAGCATGGCCTTTGTTCAAGGATGACCTGCAGATATGTGTTTATTGTTTATTGTTGTCAGTGCTTCCACCCACCTCTCTGGCCTCACCAGCCGCCTGACTTTGAGTTTGATCAGGTCGGCCCTTAATCGAGCCCACCCCCGACGCTGGTCATCGCCCGCTTATTAACACTACTGTATTGTATCATACTGTATCATGTTGCTATATTACCGATTTTGTTGGTTACTGTTTATTGTTGTTAGTGCTGCCACCCACCTCTCTGGCCTCACCATGTCCCTCCTCCCCCCCTCCTCCCTCCCGCCCCTTCTTATCCTCCTCTTCCCCTTCCCCTCTCTTGCTCAGCTCTTTCCCGCTCTCTCCTCTGCCTCCTCCCCCCGTCCCTCCCCCGCCCTAGAACCCCACTTTACCAGCGCTACCCCTCTTCCCCCTCCCCCTACTCTCCCCTCCACCAAACCCCCTCCTCACCCCCTCCCCCCTTCTCTCTTCCCCACCCACGCCCCATCCCAGTCCTCCTGTCCCACCGCTACCCCTCATCCCCCTCTCCCCGTCCAGGGCCCCGCCACCTCCTTCCCATCCAAACCCTCCCCTCTCCCCGCTTTCCCCCCAACCCCCCCCTTGCACCCACAGCTACTTTCAAGTGTGGCCTCTGGAACCCCCGCTCCATTACAGGTAAACTACCTTTCGTCCATGACCTTTTCCTTTCCCTCTCTCTCCTCCTCCTCGCCCTTTCAGAAAAGTGGCTCACTCCCTATGACACAGTCTCCGCCGCTGCTCTCTCCAGCGGAGGCCTCTCCTTCTCCCACTCCCCCAGACTCACCGGTAAGGGAGGAGGCGTCGGCTTCCTCCTCTCACCCCATTGCAGCTTCCGCACTATCCCTCCTCCCCCCCCCTTCCCCTCCTTCGAAACCCATATCATTCGCCTCTACCACCCCCTCCAGATGCTTGTTGCTGTCATCTACTACCCTCCTGGTCCCATCTCCGACTTCTTCAACCACCTAGACCCCTTTCTCACCTTCCTTCTCTCCTTCTCTCTGCCCACTGTGATCCTCAGAGACTTCAACATCCATATGGATGTACCCAATGACTCCTCTGCCGCCCGCCTGCTATCCCTCCTCGACTCTGCCGACCTCCTGCTCCACCATACCGCGCCCACTCACCGACTCGGTCACACCCTTGATCTCGTCATCTCCTACCGCTGCACTATCTCCTGCCTCACCAACTCTGAAATCCCTCTCTCTGACCATAAACTTCTCACCTGCCTCATCTCTCACACTCCCTCCCCCTGCAAATCTTTGCTACTGCCCACAGAGACCTCCGCTCTCTTGATCCCATCCGTCTTTCCAAAAGCATCTCTCCTCACCTTGCCACCCTGTCTTCACTTCCCACTCTCGATGGTCAGGTCTCCGCTCTCAACTCCACCCTCTCTACTCATCTCAACTCTCTCACCCCCCTTTCCCTCTGCCGCTCTCACTCCACTAACCCACAGCCCTGGATCACCTCCTCTGTCCGCCTCCTACGCTCCTGTGCTCAAGCTGACGAGCGCTACTGGCGAAAGTCCAAGCACCAAGCCGACCTCACACACTTCAAATTTATCCTTTCCTGCCTTAACTCTGCTCTCTCCTCCGCCAGGCAAAACCTCTTCTCCTCCCTCATCGACACCCATGCCCGTCACCCCTGCCAATTGTTCCGGACCTTTAACTCTCTCCTTAGGCCCCTGTTCCTCCCCCTCCCCCATCTCTCACCCCCAATGATCTGGCCACCTACTTCATCACAAAAATCAACACAATCAGGTCTGAGCTCCCCAACGTCACCCCTCCGCCTCTCCCCTCCCCCCCACCAACCCTCTCCCCTACTTTTCCATCCTTCCCTGCAGTATCCTCAGAGGAGATCTCCTCCCTCCTCGCAAGTGTCACCCCCTACACCTGCACCTCGGACCCCATTCCCTCTCACCTTATTAAAACCATCGCCCCTGCCCTCCTCCCTTCCTTAACTTCTATTTTTAACCACTCAATCTCCAATGGCTCTTTCCCCTCTGCCTTCAAACATGCCCACATCTCCCCCATCCTAAAAAAACCCGCTCTTGACCCCACTTCCCCTTCCAGTTATCGCCCTTTCTCACTACTACCCTTCCTTTCCAAAATCCTAGAACGAGTCGTCTACAATCGATGCTTAGAATTCCTTAACTCCCATTCTCTCCTGGACCCCCTCCAATCTGGCTTCTGTCCCCTCCACTCTACTGAGACTGCTCTCTCTAAGGTCACCCATGACCTCCTTCTTGCCAAATCCAGTGGCTCCTACTTCATTCTAATCCTCCTTGACCTCTCTGCTGCCTTTGACACTGTCGACCATCCCCTCCTCCTCCATACCTTATCTCACCTTGGCTTCATGGACTCTGTCCTCTCCTGGTTCTCCTCTTATCTCTCTGGCCAGTCATTCTCGGTCTCTTTCACAGGCGCCTCCTCCTTCCTCCAATCCTTTAGCTGTTGGAGCTCCTCAAGGGTCAGTTCTTGGTCCTCTTCTGTTCTCCATTTACACTCACTCCCTTGGTGAACTCATTCGCTTTCACGGCTTTGACTACCATCTCTACGCAGATGACACGCAGATCTACATCTCCACCCCTGTCCTCTCCCCCTCCCTTCAGGCTCGCATCTCCTCCTGCCTCCAGGATGTCTCCACCTGGATGTCGGCCCGCCACCTAAAACTCAACATGAGCAAGACTGAGCTCCTCATCTTCCCTCCCAAGCCCGGTCCTCTCCCAGACTTCCCTATCACCGTGGATGGCACAACCATCCTTCCCGTCTCTCAGGTCCTCAATCTCGGTGTCATCCTTGACTCGTCTCTCTCATTCACCCCACACATCCTATCCGTTATCAAGACCTGCCGGTTTCACCTTTACAGTATCGCTAAGATCCGCCCTTTCCTCTCCACCCAAACGGCTACCTTACTGCTACGGGCTCTCGTTATATCCCAGCTAGACTACTATGTCAGCCTTCTCTCTGATCTCCCTTCCTCCTCTCTCGCCCCGCTCCAGTCTATTTTTCACTCCGCTGCCCGGCTCATCTTCCTGCAGAAATGATCTGGGCATGTCACTCCCCTTCTTAAACACCTCCAGTGGTTGCCTATCAACCTCCGCTCCAAACAAAAACTCCTCACTCTAGGCTTCAAGGCTCTCCATCACCTTGCCCCTTCCTACCTCTCCTCCCTTCTCTCTTTCTACTGCCCACCCCGCACGCTCCGCTCCTCCGCCGCCCACCTCCTCACCGTCCCTCGGTCTCGCCTATCCCGCTGTCGACCCCTGGGCCACGTCCTCCCGCGGTCCTGGAATGCCCTCCCTCCTCACCTCCGCCAAACTGATTCTCTTCCCCTCTTCAAAACCCTACTTTAAACTCACCTCCTCCAAGAGGCCTTCCCAGACTGAGCTCCTCTTCTCCCTCTACTCCCTCTACTGCCCCCCCTTCACCTCTCCACAGCTTAACTCTCTTTTCCCCCAATTTCCCTCTGCTCCTCCCCCTCTCCCTTCCCATCCCCTCAGCACTGTACTCGTCTGCTCAACTGTATATATTTTCATTACCCTATTTATTTTGTTAATGAAATGTACATCGCCTAGATTCTATTTAGTTGCCATTGTTTTTACGAGATGTTTGTCCCCTTGACTCTATTGCCATTGTACTTATCTGTCTGCCTCCCCCGATTAGACTGTAAGCCCATCAAACGGTAGGGACTGTCTCTATCTGTTGCCGACTTGTTCGTTCCAAGCGCTTAGTACAGTGCTCTGCATATAGTAAGCGCTCAATAAATACTATTGGATGGATATGTGGAGTTGCATATTTTCCCTCCAGACTGTAAGATCACTATGGGCAGGGAACATGTCTACTCTTTCTGTTGTACTGTTCTCTCCCAAGTGCTTAAGTATTGTGCTTGGAGTATAATAAGTGCTTAATAAATGCCATTGCTTTTTGAGTGATCCAAGGGCATTTGGATTTTCTTTAACTAATTTTCCAAAAGATGGTTTTGTATCTGAATACTGCTTAATAGCTTCAGCCAGGTAAGAAAGAGTTTTGGTCATAGGCAACAATGGCCATCTAAAAGTGCTCTGAAATAGGAGGAATGGAGAAATTAGAACAATGGAGGAAAAGTATTTCTAAACACCAAATACTTAAGGACAGAAAAGTCATGTTATGTAGATTAGCGTTAGACTGACAGTTGTTACAATCAACTTCACTCAGTTGATTCTGAGTGAAGGTAGACGCATTGAGGTTATTCACTTCATTTCCTCTCTTTCAGAGACACATTTTTGTTGACTCATCCTGAAATTAAATCCCTTTCCTCTTGGCAAATGAAGCACTCTCTTTCCCCTCCTCCATACCCTCTCCCACCCCCAGCTCCCAGGGTAGGGTAGGCCTGCTGAAGGAGTGTAAGAGAAGACAGGATCAGGAAGTGTTGTAGAAATGTTGCCTGGGTATCAGGACACCTGGGTTCTAGTGCCTCTTCTGCCACTGGTTGGTATTGCCTCCCCTACCTGTACTATAATGTCTGTCCTCTGCTAGATTATAAGATCCTTGAGGGCAGGATCAAGTCTTCTTACACTATTGTACTCTCCAAAGTGTTTAGCAGAGTGCTCTGCACAAAGTAAGTACTCGGTAAATACCATCAATTGAAGCACATGATGTGCAAGGTGTAATTGGCTAAACATACAAACCTACGCAACAGTAAAACCTTACTTGGAACCTTAAGGCCGATTATTTAGGCTTTGAGTTAGAGAATCTAGGAAATACACCTGACAAGGGATCCCAATTTTTAATATATAAGTCTCGTCAAACTCGTGAGCTTTAATTACATTCTCAGAATTCATTCCAGAAAAAGCCAGAGATCTGTGTTCCATCAAGGCAGTTGTGAATGACATATCACATGAGAACTGACATGAAGCAATTCAGGAAGATTAATGCTGCCAAAGAGCATGATTCTTGTGGCATTTTATGGCAAAACAAGGTCAAGGTGATGGCCCTTTCCCCCAAAGAGTTAGCATGATAAGATCAACAAAGGAAAATCAAACTCATTGCTGTCTCCTAATGGATTCCTTACCCACTGTAAAGCTAACTCCATCAGGAGTTGAAAGAGACATGAGAGCATATGCAGAATTTCAAAATTTTAACCACTATTTAACTTTGCTTTATTTTTATGAGGACTTAGAGAAGTCAGTTCTGTATCCCTTTGGACTGTAAAGCTCACTGTGGGCTGGGAATGTGTCTACTGTTTTTGTTTACTGCACTCTTCCAAGCGTTTGGTACTGTGCTCTGCACAGAGTAGGTGCTTAATAAATATCTTATCTTCCTGCCTTCACACACACATGCATATATATACACACAGTATCTGAGTTGACTACACTTCAGAACATTGTTTTTGGTAGTCCTGATGCTGATTAGAAGTGTCATTATCATCAGTGGTATCACTGAGCATTTACTGTGTGCAGAGCACATAATAATAATTGTATTTGATAAGAACTTACCTTGGAAGCACTGTACTAAGCGCTAGGGTAAATTTAGGAGAATCAGGTCAGACAAAGTTCCTTTCCCACATGGAGCTCACAGTCTAAATAGTAGGTAGAATAGGTATTTAATGCCCATTTTCAAATGAGAAAACTAAACAGAGTAATCATCTTGTTCCACCACTTGTATGCTGTGTCACCTCGGCCAAGTCACTTAACTTCTCTGTGCCTCAGTTACCTCATCTGTAAAATGGGAATTAAGACTGTGAGCCACATGAGAGACATGACTACTTTTAATCTACCCTTGCTCTCAAATTAGTACCTGGTGCATAGTAAGTGCTAAACAAATACTTTTTTTAAAAAAAAGAATGTGCATATACTAAGAGAAGGACTAATGGAAAGAGCAGGGTCCGGGAGTCAGAGGACCTGAGTTCTACTCCTCACTCTGGCACTTGCTGGCAATATGACCTTCAGTCAATCACTTAAGTTCTTGTGGTCTCAGTTTCCCCATCTGCAAAATGGGAGCTAAATGCCTGTTCCCCATCCTTCTTGGACTCTGAGCTCCATGAGGGACATGGACTACTTCCAGCCTGATTTTATTGTATCTACCCCAGTGCTTAATATAGTGTTTGACACATAGTAAGTGTTGCTTAACAAGTAGCACAATGATCATTATTGTTGGCATACTCTAATCAAAGTAGCATGGCCCATAAATAGGTTACCAAGGTCAAATATATAGTTTCATGATGTTCTTTTCTTTCTTTCTTTCTTTTTTATGGCATTCATTAAAAGCTTACTATGTGCCAGACACTGTTCTAAGCAGTGGGGTACATACAAACTGATCAGATTGGACACAGTCCCTGTGGCACATGGAACTCACAGTCTTAATCCCCATTTTACAGATGAGGTAACTGAGGCCTGGAGAACTGAAATGATTTGCCCAGGATCACACTGCAGACAAATGGTGAGACAGGATTAGAACCCAGGTCCTTCTGACTCTCAGGCCGGTGCTCTAACCATTAGGCAACACTGCTTCTCATACTACATTTTATATGTGAAAATCCTGCATTTATCACCAAACTGCCTCAGAGAAATCACCTTTTTTTAATATGAGCACTAAGAAGAGGTAATTATGCTTGCAAGTACCAGATTTAAAGGTGTGAATTTATGAGCAGGTTCATGTGGTTCAACAGATGATTTGTAATGGAAATCAGGTGCAATTTAGTGATATCGAACTCCCACAGTGTATTTTCACTTTAATTTGAGTTTTAGTCATAAGACATAAAGCTAGAAGCACACAATCAGGATATACAATGGAAGCAGTGTATGATGAACCGGAAAAATTAAAAACAGCAATGTAACGATTACATAAATAGTTTATGATAATGTATTTGCATTATGCTTATTTCCTTTGTGATTCTGATTGTGAAACCCCCATTTCCCTCCCCACTTCCCCTCAGAACCAGGAATAGGAACTAGGCCTCATTTTCACCTGCGTATTTCCCCCAGCCTTTAGTGCAGTGTTCTGCACAAAGTAAGCATGTAATAATAATAATTGTAAGATTTAAGTGCTTACTATGTGCCAGGCACTGTATTAAGCACTGAGATGGATGCCAGCAAACCGGATTGGACACGGTGCCTGTCCTGCATGGGGCAGCTCACAGTCTTAATCCCATTTGACAGATGAGGTAACTGAGGCACAGACAAGTGAAATGACTTGCCCCAGGTCACACAGAAGACAAGGAGGAGAGCCAGGATTAGAACCCAGCTCTTTCTGACTCCCAGGCCATGCACTATCCACTAGACCACACGTCTTACTCTGAATTTGGGCTTAGGCAAAATACTGTTCTGATGTCAATATTTGTTGTTTTCTTCTGTGACATCAAAACCTTGCTTAGAAAAGCAGGTCACCTGATGCACGTATGCATGCTTTGTGTATGTGCTGAAATTTTATTGACTGGGTAAGGTCCCAGGGAAGGGATGGGGAATAGCTGGGCACTGCAGAACTCGGGGGTTAGAGGACCCCGTTAGTAAGAAATAAAACTGGTACAGTAGCAGTTATCATTTGCTGATTAACAACCAAAATCATGTTTGCCACTGAAGGTTCAATTTTGGTTCCTATTTTATAAGAAGCAGAGAAGCAGCATGGTGTAGTGGATAGAGTACAGGCCTGGGAGTTAGAAGCTCATGGGTTCTAATCCAGGCTCTGCCACTTGTCTGTGTGACCTAGGCCAAGCCACTTCACTTCTCTGGGCCTAAGCTACCTTATCTGTAAAATGGTGATTTGAGACTGTAAGCCCCACAAGGGACAGGGACTGTGTCCAACCCTATTTGCTTGTATCCACCCCAGCATTTAGTACAGTGCCTGGCACATAGTAAGGACTTAACAAATACTATACGTTCCCTGCCCACAATGAGCTTACAGTCTAGAGGGGGCAATTTGCCTACACATTTGGATTGGTACCCTTTAAGCAATCAATCAGTCATATTTATTGAGCACTTACTGTGTGCAGGGCACTGTACCAAGTGCTCGAGAAAGTACAACACAACAATATAACAGGCACTTGATATACCCTTCACCCCCAGCTCCACAGCTCAACACATGTCTGTAATTTATTTTAACGTCTGTCTCCCCCTCTAGACTCTAAGGTCCTTGTGGGCAGGAAATGTGTCCACAAACTTTTTTACTGCTGTACTCTTGTAAGGGCTTAATACATTCCTCTGCTCACAGTAAGTGCTTAATAAATGCCATTGATTGAATGACTGATGATTGATGTGTCCACAGTAGAGAAGGTATATTAGGGAGGGGTAAGGAGTCACTCTGAGAAGGTTTCTCGGAGAGGCAGAATAACAAATTGAAATAGTTGAGTTGAGTAGTTTTACTAATTACCTCCTACATTCCTGCTCAAATTGCAAAAGATAATGCTGGTACACTGTGGGGGAGGGAGGGAAAAATTGCCATAAAACTTGACAAGATTTCATTTTATTCAATCTCACTCTTTAGATTTATTTGTTTCCCAAGTTGGTCTGAATGTTTTTTCTAAAAGCTCCCACTGAATCAATCCATCAATTATGTTTATTGAGCTCTTACTGTGTGCAGTGCTCTGTACTAGTGCTTGGAAAAGTACAATTCAACAGTTAGTTGTTGGAGAAGGTTTCTAAATGTAAACATCAAGAAGACAAGGTCAGTAAGGGGCTTAATTTTTGATTTCCCTATTTCCTAAGCCTTGACTGAGTTCTAGTTAAGCATATGGACTTTTGACATCTATACTTCCATCCATCTTTTTGAAGGAACAGTGGAGAAAAATGGTCATTTAGTTCTTCTCGATCAGACCAAATATCTGGCCTCTTTTATCCCAAGATTCTTTCTGGGCCTGGAGCTACTGCTAAATTGAAAAAGAAAAAAAAGAAAGAAAAAGAAATTCTACAGTGTAAAGAGAGAAATTCAAACATTGGTGTTACCTTCTCTTTCCAGTTTCAAACTCTCTAGCTTGCTAAATATCCTTACCTAGGACCAGAGCAGGCAAGCAACTATTTGAACTCCAGTCACATTTAGGTTATCAGAAATAAGCAGCTAGTGAGAAAAAAATTCAACTTTAAGGGTAACAAACCTTAAAGTTCGAAAAATCCTTTTGAATGATTTTAAACTCTTTTCTTGAAAGTCATTATTTCTCTTGGCCGGTCTAGATCATATTCCAAGTGGCAGCTGTTTTCTCCCTTCATAAAATGAGTTTGATAGGGGCCAAAAATAAATTCAATTTAGAGGAAATATATCTGGAAACAAGCTAATCTAAATGCTTCCTGAGCAAGCAGTACAGACTCTAGTGTTCTGCTGCCCTGTCTCCAGACAGTCACCCCTTCTCTGCTCTCTTCCCCCACCCCCAGCTACAGCGAACTGAGAGTTGCTGTGGATTTTTAACCCATGCACTGCATTGTCCTTGAAGACAGAGCTGCCACACACCAAAAATGTATGATCTTCTCAATTTGCTTTCAGGGCCATAGCTGTCTGTACTGAGAAGTGGTGTGGCTTAGTGGAAAGAGCATGAGCTTGGAAGTCAGAGGACAAAAGGTTCTAATATGGACTCCATTTGTCTGCTGTGTGACCTTGGGCAAGCCACTTAACTTCTCTATGCCTCAGTTACCTCATCTGAAAAAATGGGGATTAAAATGTGAGCCCCACATGGAAAAACCTGATTACCTTCTATCTACCTCAGTCCTTAGAACAGTACTTGGCACATAGTAAGCACTTAACAAATACCATCATTATGATTATTTTACTCGCTCAACTCATTCATTTTTTTTTCTCAACCATGCAAGCAAAATACAGAAGTATTATTTCTACTGCTTATTTACATAGGAGTTGGGAAGCAGAGTGATTCTTTCCCTTTACATTAGATTTTGGAGCCCTGTAAAGAACTCAACATCGTATTTAATTATCAAAATCCTGCTCCCCCCCCCCAGAGGTTCTCATTGTTTGTACTAAAAGATGAAAGAGAAGAGAAATAGAGTGAGAATGAAGAAAGTAGGCTGAATGTCACTGTAACCACACAGAATGGACAGTGGGGGCTAATAACCAATGTGGATGGTTTGATTTAGATATTTAGAATGAAAATGAATAGTATTGGGCACATTTGTGGGATGGTGAAGCTGGATATATTCCACCTGTATTGTACTGGATCTGTGGAAAATTCACTTCACAGAACAGTTCAGATGACCCTTTATCCTAGAACTTAGTTATTTTCTACATATCTGCTGCATGGCCTTGAGCATGTCACATCTCTTCTCTGCACCTCAGTTACATTATCTGCAAAATGGGGATTAAGACTTTGAGCTCCAAGTGAGACAAGGACTGGGTCCAACCTGATTAGCTTGTATCTACCCCAGTGTTTAGTACAGTGCCTGGCACATAATAAGTGCTGAACAAATACCAAAAAAAAAATCAAGTTTGAAAATGGTTCAACTTTAGGCCAAATTATACATTTCAACAAATATGATATACAGTGTGTGCTTATAATTGGGAAATAGACTTATTCTTATTGCAGAGGAGGGCAATAGTTATCCATTAACACTTGTTTCTGACTGGTTTTTTATGCAGGTACATACAGTACTCATACATTGGGAGTTATATAAATGTTAGAACCCTGCCTCCCAAAAAGTTATTAAATCATCTGCATTTCACTGATATCAATGGGCATCTTTGAAAGAGAGAGTTGGAGACACTTAATACTATTGGCATTTGAAAAAAAATCACTAATGCTTTTCCTTTTTTCTGACTTTCTAAAAAAAATTTTCTAATCATCTAATAAATTCCACAGGCATTAAAAAGCAAGTCTATCTTGTATCTTCGCTCATGAGCTCTTTGTTGATTTAAGAGTTCTATTCCAGTTCCCCCTTACACGGGCATAGCTGTCCTCTTTACACAGCAAGTGCCAAGTGGTGACAACTACTACAGTTTCTAGGACACGATGGAGAGAGAGGGAGAGAGAAAGAGAGAGACTGATAGGCAGACAGAGAGAAAGACAGACAGATAGGGCTGGTGAGGGAGAGCAGGAATCTTGTTGTGTTCCCAGAGGGTGAGTCACTTCCTAGCAATAATCCTGAAATGCAATTTATTACTCTTTTGCTGATATGAAGCTTAGCTCCATTTTTCAGCAGAGTTCCAGACCCAACCTCCCTCCTAGCTCTCCATTAATCACTGAGAGACTGATATAAAGTATACATAGAGTGGGAGTCTTGCTTGTGAGTGGCCTCTAGCTGTCTCCAGTTCATTGAAATTACCCTGGGTGAAGACTTGTTTTATGAGAGATTGGTTTATTTGTAACTAAACTACTTCCTCCGTTATTTGATAAGCTCAAATATTTGCTACTGATAGTGGGAGAGTGTCACATTTATTATTCCCTTTCAAGATTGCCTAACCCCTTTGGATCACCCTCCTTTAACTCTTTAGAGGGTGACCACTACCACAAAAGAACAATTGCTACTTTCTGTCAGTAACGCTTTGGACAAGAAGCCAGTGTCTTAGTTATTCTTAATCTGCATTATTTTAGTGCAGCCATAACATGGCAAGCACAAAGAAAGCCTGCTGTTAGAAATCAGAATAATATAACAGTCATGTTGATTTAAGACTGACCCCTTTGAGTAATAATGTGCTGTTGTTGCTGTTTTAATTTATGAAAACACATTCCAAAAATTAACAGAATTGAAATGGCTTATTAATTAGACCCCAGGACGTTCTTATTTCCTTGATGTATAAATAGATGCTTGAATATAAATAAGCGAAAAAGATGTAGTGCATGGTACCAAAATTTCAATTTGGGTCCAGCAGTTAGTACAGTGCCTGGCACATAGGGTTTAACAAATACCATATTTATTATTATTATTCACATTACTGATTTAGGACTTCTTTCCCCAATCCGTACTTCAATTTACTGTCTCCCCCAGTAGACTGTAAACTCTCTGCGGTAGGAATCACGCTACCAACTCTATTATGTACTTTCCCAAGAGTTTAGAGCAGTGCTCTGCATACAGAAAGGGCTCAATAATGACCATCGTTCAATTGATTGATTGATATCAGAGTTTTTAGTGATAAGTCAAACTACTGTTTAAGTGTAGAATGTAGGCCAAGATCTTGCTTTCTTCTATTCAGCTCTCCTAAAGGTTATAATAATTATAATAATAATAATGGTATTTGTTAAGCTCTTACTATGTGCCAGACATTTGCTAAGCAAATAGGGTTGGATACAGTCCCTGTCCCAAATGGGGCTCAGCCTTAATCCCCATTTGACAGATGAGGTAACTGAGGTACAGAGAAATAAAGTGACTTGCCCAAGGTCACACAGCAGGCAAGTGCCAGTGTGTTCCAGTATCGGAATTAGAACCCAGGTCCTTTTGATTCTCAGGTCCGTCTGTCCACTAGACCATGCTGCTTCTCTGCATTTAGAGCACCGAGTACAATGCTCTACACAGAATAGGCATTCCGTAAATACTGTTGATCAATTGATTTATTATCTTATCTGATTATCTTGTATCTACCCCTGCACTTAGTCCTTGACACATAGTAAGCACTTAATAAATTCCAAAATTCTTGTTATCAGTATTGTAATTGATGAGAAGGAATTTTCTGGATTCATAGAGCTTCTAACCTAGCAGATCTTCCTAGTAAGGAGTAGCCAGCATAAAACGTTTGGAATTTTTGTTTTATAAGGCCCTTCTGAAAAATAAACCAAAATATTTTACTAACCCTAAGTGTGTTTGGCATTGTAATAGGTTCTTATCTTCTCAACCCACAGAGCTCTTAGAGGCCAAAATAGGCTTTGAGTCACTGGAGAGAGTAAGCTATGAATGGAAACATGCAGCCTTGAATTTTCTAACTTGGCAAATAGTATTGACAAATCATTAGACCAACAACTCTTTTTATTTGCCCTGCCAAAGCTGCAATGGCCACATTCCTGTTTATGAGCCTTTCTCCTTCCTCTTTTCCTCAGATTGACCTCTTTCTAGTGCTCTCTTGCTCCCTTGGCTGAAAGAACCTACCATGTAGCTGCCCCAGAAAATGTATCCAGGTGTTTCTCTCACTGAAACCAAACAAATAAGGTAAGAGAAAGAAGAGGTAAAGTGCACTGAATTTCTTTTCAGCCTGCTGCCTGATTTCCTTTTTGCCTAGTCCCCGAGTTAGTGCGTTTACAAAACTAGTTTCTCCTAGCTCCAAAATCACTCAGACCCAGGCCAAGCCTCCCAGGGTAAAACCAGGGCCTGTTGAAAAGACAAACACCCCATGCCACATGGTTCTTAATGGGGCAACCGTGAAGGGGCTTATTGTCAATCCAAAGAAAGGCAGCCTGCAATTAGTCCTTTTTGTTGTTAACTTTAGGGGAACTGATGAGAGCTGCTGGTTTCAGCCTCAGCAGACAAGGATTTCTGGCTGTGAGATTGTGGGCTTGGGTCATCAATCCATCAGTTGCATTTTTTGAGCACCTAAGGTGTGCAAATATTTATTAAGTCCTTCCTGTGTACCAAGCACTGTGCTAAGTGCTGGGGTACCTACAATGCAAATCAGATCAGACATCATCCCTATCCCACAGGGAGCTCACATTCTACTATGTGCAAAGCACTGTACTAAGGAAGTGCTTGGAAGAGCACAAGGGTTAGAAGATCTGCTCCCTGCCCTCAGAGAGTTTACAATCTTATGGGGGAAGCAGATGCAAAATAATTTGCAAACAGGAGTAAAAAGAGAACAAAAAGATGGATATATGAATGAGTAAATAATAAAGCAGTCAAGTCAGTAAATTAACATGTGCAAAGCATGCTGTGGGAGATAGTAAGGGGCAAGGGCAGAGGTGACCCCAAAGTGCTGAGATGGTAATTAGGAAGAGGGAGGAAGTGGGATTTTATTTAAGTTCATTGTGGGCAGGGGATGTATCTGCTTTAGTGTTATACCGTACTCTCCCAAGCACTTAATACATTGTGCTGCACACAGTAAGCGCTCAATAAATGATTGCTATGTCTATGATTTTTATTTGAGCCTGTGATCCTTAGGCCACCCTGGCTAGAAACAATTAGGAAAGAGGTTGAGGGTATATACTTAGAGAAACTCTCGAGGTGCCTTCTAGCCCTTCCATTATATAAATTATTAAATTACATTCCAGTCCGTCAACAATATTTATTGAGCTTTTTCTCTGTGGAGAGCACTGTACTGAGCACTTGGGAGAGTCAAACATCTTACACTCCAGCAGGGGAGAAAGACATTAAAATAAATTACAGGTAAGGGAAGCATCAGGGTTTAAAGACAGGTATACTAGTGCTATGAGGTACTGGGGGGAGATTAAGTACCCAAGTGTTTAGGTGAGACGGAAGTATCTCACGCTGGGAAGCAGCGTGGCTTAGTGGATAGTCCACTGGCCTGGGAGTCAGAAGGACCTGGGTTCTAATTCCAACTCCTCTACATGTCTGTTGTGTGACCTTGGACAAGTGACTTAACTTCTCTGGTCCTCCATTGCCTCATCTGTAAAGTGAGGTTTAAGAGTGTGAGCCCATGTGGGATCTTAAAACAGTGTTTGGCACATAGTAAGTGCTTACCAAGTACCATAATTAATTAAGTGGAATTAAGCAGATGGGAAGTCAGCTTTGTCAATAGTGGTCTTAAAAGAAAATGGGCCAAAACGTTCAATCTACTACAGTTCAATTCAAATGAATGCTTTTTAAATTTAGATTGCATTAACTTATTCAGTATATCACAGATATTGGGTCTAATAATACATACATCTGTGCCTTAGTTCCCTCATCTGTATAAAATGGGGATTTGAGATCTGTTCTCCCTCCCCATTAGACTCTGTGCTTCATATGGGCTGACATATCTACCCAGAGCTTAGTACATTGCTTGGCACATAGTAGCACTTTACACCTAGCATTATTATCAATCAATAATAATTACTGAGCATTATGATTATGACTATTCACTAGAATGTGTTTAATCAGAAATCTTTAATGAAAAAAGCTAATTAACTGAGTCTCTTTCAAAGGTCACATTTTGAAGTTAGAATAAAATTTGGAGAGCAATGCATCAAACAGGGCAACAATCCTAGCTAGAACAAAAAGCATAACCAATCAATCAATAGTATTCACTGAGCGATTACTGTGTGCAGGGCACTGCACTGAACACTTTGGAGAGTAAAATACAGTAGATTAGTAGACATGATCCCTGCCCTCAAGGAGTTTACAGTTTAGCAGGAGAGACACACATAAAAAAATGCTGATAAAAGGAAGCAGCAGAGTATAAGGATCTGTACATAAATGCTATGGGGCTGGGGGTGGAGTGGGTAGCAGAGTGCTCTTGACTGTAAGCTCCTTGTCAGCAGGGAATGTGTCTATTTATTATTATATTGTACTCTCCCAAGTGCTTAGTACAGTGCTTTGCACACAGTAAGCTCTCAGTAAATGCAGTTGGAAGAAAGAATGAATGAATGTTCCAAGTGCACAGGTATCACCAGAAGGAGGACAAATAGAGGGAGGAAGCATAATGAAACCAGGATTCGAGGTCATTTTTTCTTATTTAAAATGAAAACAGTTGACTACTTATATCTGTGAGTCCCTCTCTGTTTACCCAAACTAGATTCATTAGTAGTGAAATACACATATTGTTCTTCAAGTTAACATGGAAAAAAAAAAATTAAAGAAAGATTATTTTCCTGACATAGCTGGAATTTTCAAATTTGTGTATTGCACAAAAGGAGACTTTCACTCAAGGTGGCCATTAGTGATGGTGACAATACCTACAATTATATTCTAGAAACAAAGAAAGTTATACTTATTTCTCCAAAGATCATTTTTTTCAGAATTGTACTCCAGGGTCATGCAGGGTACGTAAGTTAGATGATAAATGGTCATTTGAGATAGAATATATATGTGGGAAATTAGGGAGATAGCAAAATCCTTTTCATTCTACTGCTGTCAGGCTCCACCATTTATTCCTTTTGCTCTACAGTTTAACCTTGTAATTCCTGCATTCAAAATGCTGTTCCCTGACCACTGATGTATGGAATGTTTTGGGGACCTATTTGGAAAAACTTGAGGCTGTGCCTTTTGAAAATTCTAGTCGCCAGTTTACAGAATAGCCAATTGTACCTGTAATCAGTGATCTCCTCCTTTGAGAGAAAAACACCTAATTAGGTTTAAATTTTCCAGAAGTTCCACACTACCTTAAACACTTGGGTTTGGACACTCTTATAATACCTATGTACATATTTTTATTAATCAATCCAGAACTGTATTTATTGAGCACTTACTATATGCAGAGCACTGCACTAAGTGCTTGGGAGACTACAATATTACAGAGCTGGTAGACATTTTCCCTGCCCACGAGGAGCTTACAGTAGAGAGGACTATTAAATTTATTTTAATGCCCATCTCCCTCACTACACTGTAAACTCTCTGAGGTCAGAGATCACATCTACTAATTATATTGTCCTCTCCCAAACCCTAAGTGCATTTCTCTGCACAAAATACTATTCATTGGTTTGATTGGTCAATTAAACAGAGAAAAGCAAGAGAAAATCAGATAAAAATTCCTAATGACCTCATAGTATTTATTAAGTGCTTACTGTGTGCAAAGCACTGTATTAAGTGCTTGGGAGAGTACAGTATAACAGTAAACAGACACCTTCCCTATCCACAACAAGCTTATACTTCAGAAATGAATTTATAGTCTACACATGAGGGAAGGGAAAGTTTCCATTAACAGGGATCACAGGCAAGCAATTATCTTTGAACTTACCTCAGAGAAGCAATGTTCAAATTACAGATTTGATAAGCCAGAATCAATAGAGAGGAGGAATTCAACTTCATTAAGAAAGAAAGATCTTATAGTTAAAGGAAATTTTTTTTTTAATGTCATGAAGATCAGTGTTTTTCAACCTGTTTCTTTTTCCTTAGTTATGAAAACAATTGTTTGCTGGAATGAAGAGAAAAAATAGAGTTGCTAGAAGGTATGGCCATGATGCATATGCAAACAAACACTGGAAAGACAGGTTGAGCCCATTAATGAGGGCGGATCAATTTGCAGACATGTCCTTTAGACTCAGCAAGAAGTTCCATGGGTGGTATTTTACCCATCTGAGCAAGTAAACCTCTTTATGTCCCACAAACCAGAAGCAAAACGGAGGATTCCCAAATTTCCCGCTCCAGACCTGACCTCTCTCCTCTACAGTCTCATGTTTCCTCTTGCCTTCAGGACATCTCTATTTGGAAGTCCTGCCACACCTCAAATTTAACATATCCAAAACAGAACTCCTCACCTTTCCACATAAACCCTGTCCTCCCCTTTTTTTCCCATAAATGTAGACAACCCCATTCTTTCCTGTCACCCAAACCTGTAATCTTGGCATTATCCTCCACTCACCTCTTCCATCCAATCCACTTATTCATTCTCTCACTAAATTCTGTTGGTTCAACCTTTGCAACGTTGCTAAAATCTTCCCTTTCCTCTCCATCCAAACTGCTACTTTGCTGATCCAAGCACTCATCCTATCCCACCTTGAATACTACATCTGCCTCCTCACTGCCCTCCCCACCACCTGTCTCTCCCCTATCCAATCCTTAGTTCACTCTACTGCCCAGATCAGTAAAAAAAAAAAAAAAAAGTGATTGCTCAACCACATCTGCATTAAAGAGAAACTCCTTATCATAGGCTTTTAAGCATTCATTCATTCATTTATTTAATCATATTTATTAAGTGCTTACTTGTGCAGAACACTTTACTAAATGCTAGGAAAAGAACAATAGACAGTGACAATCCCTGCCCATAATGAGAACATAGTCTGGCAGGGGCCTGGTGGGAGACAGACATCAGTATAAATAAATTACAGATCTATACATAAGTGCTGTAGGGCTTTGGTGTGGGGTGGTGGGGAGAGAAAAGGAAGCAAGTCAGGGAGATGGTGAAGGGATTGCGAGGTGAGGAAAAGTGGAGCTTAGTCAGGGTAGGCCTCTTGGAGGAGATGTGCCTTTAGAAAGGCTTTGAAGGGAGGGAGAGTAATTGTCTGTCGGATTTGAGGAGGGAGGGTACTCCATGCCAGAGGGAGCATGTGGGTCAGAGGTCCCAGGCGGGACAAGCAAGTTCGAGGCACAGTAAGAAAGTTAGCACCAGAAAAGTGAAGTATGAGAGCTGGGTTGTAGAAGGAGAGAAGCAAGGTGAGGTAAGAGAGTGAAATGTGACTGAATGCTTTAAAGCCAATGATGAGGACTTTTTTTTGATATGGAGGTGCATAGGCCATCACTGGAGATTTATTGTCAAGTTACCCCCTGATTTACTACTATAGCCCAACCTGCACACTCAGCTCTTCTAATGCCAACCTGATTATTGTACTCAATCTCATCTGCCTTACCCCTAACTCTTCTCCCACAGCCTCCTCTTGCCTGGCACTCCCTACACCTTCATATACAGCAAACCACCACTCTCCCCACCTTCAAAGCCTTATAAAATTAACATCTCTTCCAAGAGGCCTTGACTAAACCCTCATCTTCCCTATTCCCTCTCCCTTCTGTGTCATCTAAGCGTTTGGATCTGTACCCTTTAAACTCTTTCCCCCTCAGCACTTATGTATGTATCATAGTTTATTTTAATGTCTGTTTACACCCCTGGACTGTAAATTCATTATGGGCTGGGAAAATGTCTACCAGCTCTGTTGTCTTGTACCCCTCCTAAGCCCTAAGGTACAAGGTACAGTGCTCTGCACAGAGTTAAGTGCCCGATAAATTCCACTGATTGATTGATTCAATTGATTGATATTTTTACTTTCCTCAATGGTGTGCCCAGAGTTTCTTTATGAATATATGGACTTTCTGATATGCTTATTCTAGTCACAGATCCTTTGAGGAAAAATGGACCTACCCATTAGCCCAATTTCAAATGCAAAATGTAGAATAAGCAGCAGATTTAACAGACCTAAAACATTCCCCCAATAATCTCCTCTTCTCTGCAAATCAGCCTCAGGGCAATTAGCTCCAAATTGGAACTCTCTCTCTATACAATTAGATATGCTAATTTATTTTATGGACTACAAAACTGTTTTTATGGCATTAGAAACTAGATTTTTTTTAGTCTCATTGTTTTAGTAGTAGCATCACGGTGAGGGTGTTTACTGGGGTTCTATAAAGTTTGGGCTTAATATATTCACTTGTGACCGAGCAGAGGAAGTAAACAGCATACTAATTGCATTCATCGATGAGAATAGGGTAGAAAGAGATTTCAATAGAGTTTGGCGAGAGGAGTCCCACAGAATGAGGCCAGCAGTGTTAATGCTCTCTGCTTTTCATTAAGGAATAACAGCTCATTCATTTGGGATTTTTTAATCACGTTATTAGCTATTACATCCTGGTGCTTCATGTAACCAGTGCTAGGTTTGGTTCTCAGAAGAAACAGAGAATACAGAGGTGAACTATCTGAGTTCACTCAAAAAACTAGTGGCAATCTCAGGATTAGAATTCACATCCCTGTTAGATGGAAAATAACAAATGGACTTGAGACACATCCTGAGCCCTCATTGGCTGCTACTTAATCTCTAGTGCATTTTTCTAGTATCTTAAGAGACTTGTTCTTTGATAACCTGGTGATGTCAATGTTCCCTTATTTTAACAAAATCATCATCTCAGAACTCCACTGCTCCTTTATTCCTGGTGAAACCAGGACAAATTGTCATCCAGACAGCAATGACCAGGGGTGGGAACTCAGGGTTGGGAGAATGAATAGCGACATTGCATACCTCTTTAAACATAATTTTTCAGGTTGTTTTCAGAGATTCTCCCCAAGAGATAAGTCCACTGGAAAAATACTAAGATTAGCACAAACTAGGAAAAAAAAGTGTGGAAATACGCAATGGTCTCCTGCTTCTTGTCCCTCACTCTTAGAAGACAGAACACAAATCCTTGGAGGCAGTGTGTCAGGGTGCTTACAGAGTTTCCAGAGCAGACAGTGAAACAAGAGGACAAATAAAGGACCTCCATTTCAGGACCTTCTACCTCACCTTGAGGCAGAAAATAAACCCAGTCAGAAAGATCCACTCTGGGAATTAGCTGTTCCTATTGAAACTTCAAAGTCCAAAACCAAATGATTGTTCACTCTAACAAAACTAAAGGACACTGGCTGTCTGAACAAGTTAATGTCATTCCTGGGAATGATCATGCCCCCTCCTCCACCCATGCCGACCCTCACCTTTCGTTCCCACTATTTGTAGGGTGTTGGTTGTTCAGTTTGATGACCCACAGCTGAGAGGGAATACTTGGGGCTCAGCTTTGTCTGGGGAAATTTGATCTGAGATTTGCTAATAGAGCCTTAATGGTATTCCCACATTCCCTTTCCTTTCACCCTGAGAAGCAGGTGTGCCTATAACTCTTTGCTGATACGTTTAGAAGTAAGCATTCTACAGTGCAAAGAACTGTGTGTGAATACTGATGTCATAATTTAGACAGGAAGCACCTGATTTATGGAAATAACTGCATTTAAGTTTTTTGTGCTATTTCATTTAATTTATCAGCCATTTTATAATGGTATTTATTAAGCACTTACCATATGCTAGGCACTGTCTTTAGTCCTAGGGTAGATACAAGCTAATCAGGGTGGACATAGTCCATGTCCCACGTGGGGCTCAGAGTCCTAATCCCCATTTTATAGATGAGGGAACTAAAGCACAGAGAAATTAAGGGACTTGCCTCAGGTCATCCAGCAGACAAATGGCAGTGTCAGGGTTAGAACCGAGATCCTCTGACTCCCATGTCTGACCTCTATCCAGTAAGCAGCAGTGCTGCTATTTACAAAGGGCTGGGGAATGCTCTTGGAGTTCATTCTCCCAGTCCTTTTTTTGAAAGACCCATAGAATCCATCCAGAGTAAGGTCAAAATGAAGAGTCCTTTACTCAAGTTCCTTGCTGAGTAATCTAGAGCACACTTAAGGAGCCCAAGCTTGCTAAACCATGTAAGGCAGGGTCTGTTTGCTGGACTGTTTTTAGAGATGAAAACCTGAAGCATATTCCTTCCCCCACCTTAAGACTCATTAAGATTTAATTTCAATTGGCTATTTTGAAATTATTGAGAGTCTCCAGAGAAGCGGCGTGGCTCAGTGGAAAGAGCATGGGCTTGGGAGTCAGAGGTCATGGGTTCAAATCCCGGATCTGCTGCTTGTCAGCTGTGTGACTGCGGGCAGGCCACTTCACTTCTCTGTGCCTCAGTTACCTCATCTGTAAAATGGGGATTACGACTGTGAGCCTCATGTGGGGCAACCTGATTACCCTTTATCTACCCCAGCGCTTAGAACAGTGCTCTGCACACAGTAAGCGCTTAACAAATGCCAACATTATTATTTTACTTACTAAATCTTTATAGGTCATAATGCTACAAAGAAATAGCTAACACTGATGTCAGCCAAGAATACCAATTCTGCCAAAGACAGATCACAGTCTTCAAGTCATCTGTGGTCCAGCAAACACAACAGCCCAAGACAAATATAAACCAATTGGAAAAAAAACCCCAACAAAGTGTGCAGAAACACTTCCAGGAATACTGGGGACTGAGGGAAGATTATAATTTATATCAAGAGCAGAAATAGAATGACATTTGCTAAACCTAGCTTTCTGGCCTTAAAGGCAGGGATGTTCTAAAGCCAATTTCCAGTTTCATTTATTGATTCTACTTAGAAGCCAAAAGAATCCAAAATACTTTGCAAATATTTCCCTCGCTGAACCTCAGAGAAATCCTGTGTAGTAAAATCACATCTCATCTAAAGGTCTTCTCAGTTTAGTCCTTTCCTTTACTCCCTCTCCTTTCTATCTCACTTGTGTTCTTCTAACTGTACCCTTAAAACACTTGATATTTACCCAACCCTCAGCCCCAAAGCACTTAAATTACAATCAGTAATTTTTATATTCATATTAATGTCTCACCCTCTAAACTTAAAGCTTCTTGTGGTCAGGGAACATGTCTGCCAACTCTGATGTATTGTACTCTCCCAAGCACTTAGTACAGTGCTCTGAAAACAGTCAGTGCTCAGTAAATATCATTAATTAATTAATAGCATGTAGTAATACTGCAGGAAACCTCATTTTACCAATTGAAACAACAATGAACTAAGTAGGTAAATGATCTGGGGCCATTAGGAAAACTAGTCTGAATGTGCTGCTGTAGCCTATTATATGGATTAATCAGGCCAAAACAAATATATATTTTGGTGTTAATTATCCAAGTAGACAAGTTTTTTTAGCCTCAAATATATTATTTGCTAGTTTAAATCTAGTCACAGTTTTAGACTTAGTTTTTAATATGGTTAAATACTGAGAGCATACTTTTATATTTTTAAGCAATCAATCAAATCAGAAGCATTCCTGTGTAGCTACTGCATGCAAAGCTTAGGAGACCACAATAGATTATAAGACATGCTTCCTCCACTCCGGATACTTACAAGATGGAGCAGGAGAAGGAGTTAGTACTAGAATTAAACTGTGTTGTACTCTTCCAAGTTGCTTAGTACAGTGCTTTGCATGCAGGAAGCACTCAATAAATACCATTTATCAGTAGAGTATTTTGGAGTGGGTCTTTATTTTACCTTCATCTCTTATTGTGGCAATTAATTTTTCTTTTTCTGGTAAACCTAATAATCTTTCAAAAGACAGGAAAGATGAGGGATACAAGAGGAAGCAGCATTTAGGGCTCAGCTCCAGAGCAACCCAGAAGCCAGAACAACCCATGTTTAGTTACTATGAACAAGGAATAGGGCAGAGAAAACATTTGAAAGACACAGTAACCAAAGTCTCAGACAATACCGCATCCCTGCTGAAATCTGGGAGTCAGTTGCCATGAAACTACAGGCATGGCACACAGCAATCAAGAAAGGGGTGGCCCTTTTTGAGCAGAAGCTTTGTAGAGATCTAGAGACAAGGAAGGAAAAGCAAAAACAGAGTCAGGTGTTGTAAGTTTCAAATAGGGCACTATGAGGCACAGCCAGTTTAAGAGTTTAAGAGTATAATATGGAGCAGGTTGTGAGTTCCTTCTTGGTCTCTTCTGTCACACAGACATGATCATGGGTGAATTTCTTCGTTGGAGAAGCAGCGTGGCTCAGTGGAAAGAGCACGGGCTTTGGAGTCAGGGCTCATGAGTTCGAATCCCAGCTCTGCCACTTGTCGGCTGTGTGACTGTGGGCAAGTCACTTAACTTCTCTGTGCCTCAGTTCCCTCATCTGTAAAATGGGGATTAAGACTGTGAGACCCACGTGGGACAACCTGATTCCCCTATGTCTACCCCAGCGCTTAGAACAGTGCTCGGCACATAGTAAGCGCTTAACAAATACCAACATTAGTTGAGATTTTTTTCTAGTGGAAAGTACACTACCTATCATCTAATTATGTATCATCTATACAACTGTGTGTGTGTCTGTGTGTGTATATACATGTATGTGTGCTATTATGGGATTTTTTTAGCATATTCCTGACTTGGAATATATTTGTATGTTTGCTGGGGGTATCTGAGTATAAAAGACTTATGCAAATCCAAAAGTTAGAGTTGTTTTCTCCCTTCTAGTAGTAGTGACAAGAAAGTGATTCACGAATGCAAGAATAAGGTGGTATCTGCAGATGGATCATATTGCATTTTTCCTGTTGATTTTTCTGGCTATTTTGCCTGTCCTACTCAGAAATACAATGAAAAATCAGATAGAAAACATTAAATATAAACAAATATTTTAAAAAAAAACCTCAGGTTGTGCCAAAAGTCCGAAGTCTCAAGCAGGAAAACATACAGTTTGAGCAGGTAAAATTGAAAACTCAAGGATGTTTGAAATCTTTGAATATAATACACCCTTCTTCTCATTCTATAGTCTTGTAATAGGAGCTATGGCAACTATCACCAGTGCAATCCACCTTATTGTGTTAAATCTATAAATAGCTAGGAAACATGCACCGATAAAAAAGGCACTTTAGAACCATCAAGATAGGCAGAGAACATTTGGGATATTTTCAAAGTTATGCTTCCAGTTATCCTTCTGGACAATCCAAAGAGGAGCCATGACCATTCTTGTGTGTTTCAATAATAATAATAATGTTATTTGTTAAGGACGTAGCACATGGGGTAGAATCCCTATATAGGATTCACATTCTAAGAGGGAGAATGGGTATCTAATCCTCAGACACTATTCTAAGCACTGGGGTAGATACAGACAAATCAGGTTGGACACAGTCCCTGTAACCGTGAGGGGCTAACCACCTTTATCCCCATTTTACAAATGAGGTAACCAAGGCACAGAGAACCCAGGTCCTTCTGACTCCCAGGCCCATGCTCACTCCACAGGACCATGCTGCTTCTCCACCGTGGGAACTTTTCTAGCCACTTGCCATTCAATTGAGAATTGTTCAGACATCACTGGTTAAGAGACAATAGGATCATTAGATATAATCCGATAGTCACACACTATACCTCTCCTAAAGAGAAATGTCTTCATTCTTGACGGGGACTTTTTCCAGCTTGCCTGTATAGGCCAAATTTTCCTAATCACACAAATTATTCATTGGTGGAAACATTTTTTGCTCTATTTTTTATTGATTAGAAAAATGGCATCAATGAGGAACAGCATTTGTAATCAAAATCACCCCTGATTGGGCCACAATCAGTGGGTTTGGTTGAGAAAGGTATGGATTTAGAGTGTCTGCCTCCTGATAGGCCTATAAGTGATGGGACCTTTCAGCAGTTGGCATCCAAAGAGTTAGATAATTATGTCCCCAATGTGGCATGTGATGTCATTAGGTCATGCTGCTAAAGGCTCAGTGAGGTGATGTTATTGTGCTTCATAGTTACCTCATAGCAACGACTTTTCCTGCTAGTGGAAATAGAACAAATGAGGGGAGAGGAAAAGGGAAGGGAAGATAAGGGGAGAAGGGACAAGGGAAGGAAAAGGGAAAGAAGACCAAGGGAAGGGAAAGAGAAAAGGAACAGAAGGTACAATGAGGGAATGGGGAAAAGATGGGAGAAGGGTAAAGAGTGGAAAAGAGGGGGAAGGGAGAGTAAGGGAAGAGGAGTGAGGGGAGAAGGGAAAATGGAAGGGAAGTGAAGGGGAGAAGTGGATGGGAAGAGTGGGAAAGTGCAGAGGAGATGAGGAGGGAGGATGGCTATGTTTGCAAAGTGAAAAATGACAGAGAACAAGCACTTTGGTGGAAAACTAAAATATAGTATATTAGCAAGTGTTCAAAAAAGCATTATTCAGTTTCAAGTCAGTGAACAGTTTAGTGGGGATTACCTTTGTGTTTTGCATTGTTTAAATTAAAAAAGACAAGCAGGCAGCATGGACGAGTGGAGAGAGGAAGTTCGTGGAAGTCAGAGGACTAAGCTCTGACCCTGACCTCTCTGTGCCTCAGTTTCTCCATCTTTAAAATGGAAATTAGAGAAGAGTGTGGCTCAGTGGAAAGAGCCTGGGCTTGGGAGTCAGAGGTCATGGGATCTAATTCCGACTCTGCCACTTGTCAGCTGTGTGACTTTGGACAAGTCACTTCACTTCTCTGTGCCTTAGTTACCTCATCTGTCAAATGGGGATTAAGACTGTGAGACCCATGTGGGACAACCTGATCATCTTGTATTTCTCCCCCCTCCCCCAGCTCTTAGAACAGTGCTTTGCACATAGCAAGTGCTTAACAAATGCCATCATTATCATTATTATTATTATTATTCAATACCTTTCCTCCCACCGCCTTTGACTGCGAATGCTATGTGGGATAGGGACTGTGTCCAAACTGGATATGCTGTATCTACTCTAACACTTAGTATAAGTCACTTATCCTCTCTAAGCCCCAGTTTGCTCATCTATAAAATGGGGATGTCAGGCTCTAAGCTTTGCATAGGTCAAGGACTGCATCTGATCTCATATTTACCCCAGTACTTAGCACATGGTAAGCACTTAATAAAGGGCATAATTAAAATTTATTCATTATATCGACTGCCTACTCTATGGAGAACACTAAACTCAGAACGCGGGAGAGTGCCATAAGAACAAAAGACATGTTTTTAGCCTTGCAAAAGTTGACAATCTAATGGGGAGACACAGGTGGACAGATTGTACAAATACAGTGAGAGCAGAAGAAAAAGCAGGAATAACTGGTACTGGCAAGAGTATGGAAAAATGAATAACTAAATGCATGAATAGCAGTATATATGTAAATTGATATATACACAAGTGCTAGAGGCAGCATGACCTAGGTCAGTGGACACAGATTGAGACAAAACCTTCTAAAGAAGTGGAATTTCAGGAGAATTTTGAAGATGGGGTGAGCAGTAAATTGGCAGATTTGAGGTGTGGAGGGAGTTCCAGGCAGGGGAAAGGTTAATGGAAAGGAGCAGAGTTGGGAGAGCTGAGAGTCCGGCACAGGGAGAAGGTTAGCTTGGGAAAAGTGAAAAAAGTGTGAGCCTGGGTGTAAACCTCTCTTCCTCATTCATGTTCCCTGCTAATGGGTGAACAATCTAACCCTCAATTCTGCCTCAAAACACTACAAAGAATTGACTTCGAAAGATCCAGAAACAAGAATGTTCTGGACTTAAGTGACCAGTTATCTCTGTGGTCACTCTTCTGATGTGTCCTATATAAATATATAATATATATTATAAGTATATAAATATATCCTGCAGTCAGAATGATTTTGGGACTCTGCTGTTACGGTCAGTATCCACACTGAAAAATCAAGATCAGGGAGCTTTTAATTTTTCACCTCCAAGGAGGCTCCTCCTGAGTAATCTCAGGGCACTTTTGTATGGTGATTAGACACGCGTGTGCTCCCAGACCAACTCCTCAACTGACGCCGTTCCCAGACTGACTTGTTGCATGGCCCCATGAGTCACTTGGTGCAAATCATAAGAGACTCTCAGTAGTCACCTTATTGTCACCGAACTGAGTTAGTGAGAATGTGACGAGAGGGAGAGTTTCCCAGAGAAATCTGAGCTGTGGGGGTCTTTGCTACTAATCCAAAAGCTATGACTTCATTCGCAACTGCTGCTCTATTGTTGCTGTTAATGGGAATGACTGAAATGCTTTTTTCTACCCCCACAAAATTCCAGAATGGCAATAAATGAGTCTCTGCCCGGCTGGGAGTTCAGGGCAAACCAGGTGGGTGGGGGAGGCGGAGCTAAGAATTTACCTTCCCATTGGCCTGTAGAGGAGCTTGTTGATTTGGGGGTGTCAGAAGCAAGGAAAGGGGTCACTTTGGAAACCTTATCCCCTCTTCTCCTTTCTCTTAATGTAAGGGTTCCCCGCAATCAATCAGCTTATTAATTGAGTTCCTTCCTTATATGTGCAGAGCGCTTTAGTGCACTAAGCACACTTAGGAACCTGTTTACATCTCCTTAGCACTCATGTCTAGGTGTTTACTTTTCTTAGTTACTTTTGAGTTCTCTAGTTGTAAATATTTTTATTTTTGTCTGTTCCCTTAAAGGGAAAGCTCCTTTTGGGCAGGGAATGTGTCACTTCTTAATTCTACACTTCCCAGCTGCCTAGTACAGTGACCTTTACTAATTGGGCACTCAATCCATGCTACTTCTGCCAGTACTACTTTTGAAGAGAGAGCCCCAGAAGCAAAAGATGGGGTGGCTGCCCTCTAGGAGCTTACAGTCTGCTAAAATCATACACATATAGTTAGCTGTCACTGTAGTTTTCCCCCTCCCTCATTTACAGGGATTTGAAAATTCCCTTTCTTTGCATTCACAGGAAAAGCTCTTTAAATAATTGTCTAGGATCTAAAACCATGAACTATACATTTAGGGCAAGATGTGGAAATCCAAGAATTCTTGAAAGGACTCTATTTTGTCAATGGGACAAGGATGCTGCTTGCATAAAAGAAAACCCTGTCATTCTCAAGAATCTGATTAATAAATATTTGTCCTGCTGAACCCCAAGGATGTGTAAGAGGAGCACCATGGCCTAGTGGCAAGAGCATCGGCTTGAGAATCAGAGGTCCGGGGTTCTAATCCTGACTCTGCCACTTGTCAACTGTGTGACCTTGAGCAAGTCCCTTAACTTCCCTGTGCCTCAGTTGCCTCATCTGTAAAATGGGGATTGAGACTGGGAACCCCACGTGGGACAATTTGATTACCTTGTATTTACCCCAGTGCTTAGAACAGTGCTTGGCACATAGTAAGCACTTAATAAATCATCATCATCATCATCATGTGCAGAAGGACTAGTCAGTCAGTCAGGCATATTTATTGAGTGCTTATTGTGTACAGAGCACTGTACTAAGTGCTTGGGAGAGTACAGTATAACAATAAACAGATACATTCCCTGCCAACAATAAGCTTACAGTCTAGAGGGGGACATAAGACATTAATATAAATAAATTAAATTACAGATATGTACCAAAGTGCTGTGGGGCTGAGAGGGGGGATGAATAAAGGGAGCAAGTCAGGGTGATGCAGAAGGGAATGGGAAAAGAGAACAGGAGGGCTTAGTCAGGGAAGGCTTCTTGGAGGAGGAGTCTGAGACAATTACTTTCTTCCCTGGTAGGAGGAAAGGAAGGAGGCCAGGAAAAAAGGGAACAGGAATCCCCTTCATGACTGTATGGACACACAAAGTCACCCTGGGTGAACTGGAAAGGTGGGTAGAGCACTGTACTAAGCACTAGGGAGAGTACAATACGGAAGAGTTGGTAGACAGGTTCCCTATCCACAAAGACCTTATTGTCTAGAAGGGGAGACAGACATTAAAATATGAACACATACATATATGACTATGTACATGTATGAATACATGCATAAGTCTGTGAGGTTGAGGCAAGGGGTGTGAATCCAAGGGCAAGGATGATGCAGAAGGGAGGGGGGTAGGGGAAATGAGGGCTTAGGGAATGCTTCTTGGAGGAGATGTGATTTGAATAAGGATTTGAAAGTGGGGAGAATGATGGTCTGTCAGATATGAAGGGGGAGGGAATTCTAGGTCAGAGACAGGATGTGGGTGAGGATCAGCAGCTAGATAGACAAGATCAAGGTAGAGTGATCAGGTTGGAGCTAGAGGAGTAAAGTAAGGCTGAGCTGTAGTGGGAAATCTGTGAGGTAAAGTAGGATGGGGGCAAGGTGACAGTGCTTTAAAGCTGAAGATAAAGAGTTTCTGTTTGATGTGGAGGTGGATGGGAAACCACTGGAGGTTCTTGAGGAGTGGGGAAATATAGACTTTTTGGTAGAAAAATGATCTGGGCAGCAGAGTGAAGTATGGACTGGAGTTGGGTGAGACAGAATGCAGTGAGGTAAGCAAGGAGGCTGATTCAGTAGTCAAGCCGGATTGGATAAGTGTTCGGATCAACAAAGTAGCAGTTTGGAAGGAAAGGAAATGCTGATTTTAGAGATGTGAAAGTAGAACCAACAGTATTGTTTGCTCCACTCCTGCTTCCTCTCAGCCTCTGTGGGTAGAAGTTCCACAACTTGCATCCATCATGCCAAGTTTCTTTTTCCAGTCTTAGATATCATCTAGCCCTAGAAAGGGCACTTACCCTGCTGTGGACAAAATGAATTGTTGTGAACATTTTTCTCTTTCCATCTGTTCTGGGCCCTTCTACATGATTCTCCTGATACCCTCACTCCCCTGCCCTTGCCACAGCCTCATTTTTTTAAAATAGTATTTAAGTGCTTACTATATGCCAAGTACTGTCCTGAGCACTGGAGTAGATACATGCTAATCAGGTTAGACACAATCCCTGTCCCACATGGGACTCATAGTCCTAATCCCTATTTTTAAAATGAGGTAACTGAGGCACAGAGAAGTAAAATTATTTGCCCAAGGTCACACAGCAAAAGTGGTGGAGCTAGGATTAGAATCCAGGTCCTTTTGACTCCCAGCCCTGTGCTCTATCTACTAGGCCAGCCTGCTCCCTAGGGCCAAGAACCAACAGGAATTACTCATCTGAATCCACTTGAAGTATGTCCAGTCAGCCCCTGTAGCTTTCCTATCTCTCAATTTCCCTAGACCAGTTCCCCCCAGCTGGATGCCACCTCACTGGTCCAGCCTGTGGCCCTATGTGTTTTATGGCATTTATTAAGTGCCTACTATGAGCCAGACGCTGTACTTGAGTATATTCAAACTAATCAAATTGGATACAGTCCCTGTCCCACATGGGGCTTACTAATCCCCATTTACAAATGAGGTAACCGAGGCACAGAGAAGTAAAGTGACTTCCCCAAGCAGGAATTAGAACCCAGGTCCTTCTGATTTACAGGCCCATGCTCTGTCCAATAGCCCACACAATTTCTGTCTACTCATTTGACCGATTTCTAATGGACCTGCTTTTGAGGATCTCTCTCAAGCAATCATAATCAAAGATAATACAAGTTTAAAGCAAATTGGTGGAGACAGAGTTTTCTTTCCCTCTGGAGTTATCACAAAGTTCATCAAAGCAATAAAGTGATCACAGGTCAGTGTTAATAAATTAGACATACTTAGATCATATTTCCTTGGAAAAAAATGATGACTATAGTTTAAAGTAAAGGGTACAGACAAGCATTTTGTATTTCGCTCCACCCAATTGTTATCTGATAGGTTTTACTGAGCTCCAGATGCCAAAATTCTTCCCTCCATTCATTCATTCAATAGTGTTTATTGAGCGCTTACTATGTGCAGAGCACTTTACTAAGCGCTTGGAATGTACAATTCGGCAACAGATAGAGACAATCCCTGCCTATTGATGGCTTACAGTCTAATCGACTGCCTCAACTCATGGCAATTCCTATTTCCTAGAACTGGGCTCTCAATTCCTCATGTAGAATGATTAGATGTACTAACATACTCTGTCACAACTTTTACAGAGTGACATTAAATTTTTCCCAACTCTATGGAGATGAAAGTAAAAGATAAAGACAAAACACAACATAACTGGATAAGGAGCATAACAAATTGATTCAGTAGAACATCACACGTTACTACTAGTACTAAGGACTGTGGTGTTTGTTAAGCACTTACTATAACCCAAGGACTATATAAGTGCTGGGGTAGATAATCAGATCAGACACAGACCCCATCCTATATGGGGCTCAGCATCTAACTGAGTGGGAGAACAGGTATTGAATCTCTATTTTCAGATGAGGAAATAGAGGCACAAAGAAAATAAGTGTCTTGCCCGAAGTCACATGGCCGGCAAGTGGTGGAGCTGGGATTAGAGCCACCCCATGGCCAGATCTGCCATCTTGGAGCCATGTGGACTGGGATTGGAGTTACAGGAACACAGCCCCAAGGCCTAGGTGTTGGGGGTTGATGGGGTGCAAGGGTGGATCCTTAGGCTGCAATGGGGAGGGGCTGGACGTTCCCCCTGGAGGCTCCCCAGGAGGCATTGGCTCCAGGAGTTGCTATGGGGCTGCATTCCGGGATCAGAGCTGGGGGTAGCAGGGGACATACAGGCTGTGACCCCAGGCTGGGAGGAGGTGGGATGGACAGAGTGTTTCCATGGCAGCCCAGAGATTCCCCACTGCCCCACCACGATGGCAGCTTCAGCCATGGCTATGGGGCTGTATTCCAAGTTGGGTCTGGAGAAGCCTTGAAGATGCCTTTCCTGACTGAGCCCCCATTTCCCCTTCTCCTTCTCCCTTTTATGTCACCCTAACTTGCTCCCTTCATTCATCACCCCTCCAAGCCCCACAGCACTTATGTACATATCCGTAATTCATTTATATTAACGTCTGTCTCCCCCACTAGACTTTGAGCTCATTTAGGGGAGGGAATGTGTCTGTTCTATTGCTCTATTGTACTCTCCCAAGTGCTTAGTGCAGTGCTTTGCACACCGAAGGCACTCAATAGATATGATTGATTGGTTAAATGACTTACTCAAAGTCCCACAGCAGACATAGCTTCTCCTGTCAGGCATAATCCATACTCCTCAGCTTCCTATTGTCTGTACTCCTAAAAATTCTATATCTCTCCTCCAGCCACACCTGTTATGTCCTCATCCAGGACAATCACTCTGGATAGACTACCACCGTACCCCTTAAAGAAATGTGGCAGAACCTTCTCCACATCCCTGTTTCTCCCTAATTTATTCATTCAATAGTATTTATTGAGCACTTACTGTGTGCAGAGCACTGTACTAACTGCTTGGAAAGTATAATACAGCAAATAGATACAGTCCCTGCCCACAACGGGCTCACAGTCTAGAGATAGGGAGACAGACATCAATGCAAGTAAACAGGTATCAATATAAATAAATAGAATTATATATATAATATATATATATACATATATATATGAAAGTGCTGTGGAGGGGGAAGAGGGGGGAAGAGGAAAAGGAGAAAGTCAGGATGAAACAGAAGGGAATTGGAGCCAAAGTCTCTTTCTATATGGGTTTCTATATGGGTTTCTTTCTGTATGGGTTCCTTTCTCATTTCCTGACCCCTCAGTGGAAAGAGCCTGGGCTTCGGAGTCAGAGGTCATGGGTTCAACTCCAGGCTCTGCCACTTGTCAGCTATGTGACTGTGGGCAAGTGACTTAACTTCTCTGTGCCTGTTACCTCATCTGTAAAATGGGGATTAACTGTGAGCCTCATGTGGGACAACCTGATTACCCTGTATCTCCCCCAGCGCTTAGAACAGTGCTCTGCACATAGTAAGTGCTTAACAAATACCAACATTATTACATCATTATTGACATAATAGTAATGATAATAGTATTTGGTAAACACTTATAATGTGTCAAGAACTGTGTTAAACACTGGTTTGGGTATAAAATCATCAGATCAGACACAGTCCCTTTAAGGACTGGCTACTGTTTCTTTAAAAGTCTCTTTCCAAAAAAGGAAATGCTTTGACAATGAAATTCTTCATGGGACGGTATTCATTAGTGAGAACGTGCATCTTTGGTTCATAGCATTTCAACTTCTGCCTTTCTCATTGAAGGCAATAAGTTTTAAAATGAGGGATGACACTGATTTATATTTCCTGGAGCTCACTAGTCAAACAGCAGATAACATGTTAATGCTAACCCACCAGGCAAAAGTCAATGAAATGCCTTTTTTGATCTGCACAATAACGCTATTGTAATTAACACAATTGCTGTATATTCTTTCCTCAATTTATGGGCATGAGTCCCATCGTGTCAAAGGGACTTTAATGCATGCATCAAGGGAAAATTATAGCGTGAAATGTGAAAACATGTCTTGATTTAAACTTTGTGTGGAAAGTCTTCACAGTTTTTTTTCTTTTATCATTATTATTATTATTATTTGAAGATCACTCAACTCACTGCAAGTATGAATAGTAACCACAAAGATTTCATTGGCAGAACAATTTCCAAACATGTTCACCAGTCACCTGAGTGTTCACTATCTTTTTGAAAGAAGGGAAATGAATCCTTGAGAGCCCATACTTAAATTGCTGGCTGTGATTACTGTTCTCACATTTATAATTTCTTAGAAGACACCCCTCCATAGAAAAGGCCCTATTTTGGGTGTCGCAATCTTAATTGAAAAAAATAATACAAAACTAAAAGAAAATGTTAGTTTTCAAATTATTTTATTAATTGATTAAGCTCAAATTACTGGAGAGTTCTTTGTTAGTAGCTCAGAAAGGCACTTTACAAACAGTGCCATGATCTAAACAGTAATAGAATTGTGCCAGTGTGGAATTATCTCCCTGGGGAAATGAAGCCACTGTCCCATTCCTCATGTGTTTGTTTATTGCTTAGTCATTTCCTCCTTCTCACACTTCTCTATAAAGTTTTCATATATGTGAGCCATTTTATTTGTGAAAAGAAAACCTAAATGTGTATGTCATCTAAGATGCTTTTTATGGTATTTATTAAGCACTTACAATGTGCCAGGCACTATACTAAGTGCTGGGGTAGTTACAAGCTAATCAGAATGGATACAGTCCAGTCCACGTAGGGCTCACAGTTTTAGTCCCCATTTTGCAGAGGAGCTAACAGAAGCACAGAGAAGTGAAGGTCACACGGCAGACAAGTGGCAGAGCCAGGAATAGAACACAGGTCCATATGATTCTCAGGCCTGTACCCTATCCACTAGGCAACACTGCTTCTTAGTATGGCCTAGAGGATAGAGCATGGACCTGAGAGCCTGAAGGACCTGGGTTCTAATTCTGACTCTGGCACATGTCTGCTGTATGACCTTAGGTAAGTCATTTTACTTCTCTGTGCTTCAGTTCCCTCATCTTTAAAATGGGAATGAGTGTAAGCCCATGTGGGACAGGGACTGTGTCCGACCTGATTACCATCTACCCCAGTGCTTAGAACAGTGCTTGGCACATAAGTGCTTAACAAGTGTCATAATAATAATTATTATTTTATTATTATTATTATTACTAAGCCATGCTGCTTCTCCTTGAGGGCAGGGATCCTTCTGGCCTCCCAACCTCCCAACTCCCACATGCTTAATCTCCCATGCATTTAGTACAGCACTCTGTACATAGTAAGTGCTCAACGAATGCCACTGATTGATTGATAGAAGGGAATTTTGTGATTTGGTTCTTGGCATTCAGTAATCAGACCACAGTTAAGTCTTGGGCTGTTGCCGACACCACTAAAGCCCTTCAGCAATACAGGGCTTCTTTCTTATTACATCAGTTTGGGACCGTGAAAAGAAATTTGAGGCAGAGAGGACACAAAATCCCTTGGACCATCCTTCGTCCATCTCAACCGTCAGTCAGTCAATCAGTTAATTGTATTTATTGAGTGCTTGCTGTGTGCAGAGGATTGTACAGTACAACAATAAACAGACTCATTCCCTGCCCACAGGGAGCTTATAGTCTAGATGGGAGATATGAATATGAATAAATGAATTACAGATATGTACATAAGTGCTGTGGGGCTGGGAAAGGGGATGTATAAAGGGAGAAAGTCAGGGTGACACAAAAGGGAGTGGGAGAACCTGAAAGGAGAGGTCTTAGTCAGGGAAGGCCTCTTGGAGGAGATGTGATTTCAATTAAGGCTTTGAAGGAGGGTAGAGAAATTTTCTGTCCGATTTGAAGAGGGAGGGCATTCCAGGATGGAGGCAGGACATGGGCAAGGGGTCCACCATGAGATAGATAAAACTGAGGCACAGTGAGAAGGTTAGCATTAAAGGAGTGAAGTGTGCGGGCTGGTAGTAGGAGAGTAATGAGGTAAGATAGGAGGGGTAAGGTGATGGAGTGCTTTAAAGCCAATGGTGAGGAGTTTTTGTTTGATGTGGAGATGGATGGGCAACTGCTGGAGTGTTTTTGAGAAGTGGGTTGACATGTCCTGAACATTTCTATAGAAAAATGATCCAGACAGCAGAGTGAAGTATGGACTGGAGTGGGGAGAGACAGGAGGCTGTGAGGTCAGGAAGGAGGCTGATGCAGTAATCCAGGTGGGATAGATTAGTGATTATATTAACTTAGTAGACATTTGGATGAAGAAATAGGGATTTGAGATGGCAAATGGATCTGACCAATATATCCATCTTATATTCACTCTTTACTATTGATAAGTTCTCAAGATCCAAGAACAGAAAGAACTAGACTGCAGGCTGCAGAGCAAAGCTGGGCCACATTAGCATTTTTTTTTAAATGTTATTTAAGTGCTTACTATATGCCAGACATTGTACTAAATGCTGGAGTAGATAAAAGTTAATCAGACTGGACATAGTCCATGTCCCACATGGGGCTTACGGTTTTAATCCCCATTTTGAAGATGAGGGAGCTGACACACAGAAATTAAGTGACTTACCCAAGGTCACAAAATAGACAAGTGGCTCAGACAGAATTAGAACTCAGGTCCCTCTGACTCCCAGGCCCATACTTTATCCACTAGGCGACACTGCTTCTCAAAGCCATGAGCTTTGTGAAGGAATGGAGATAACCAAAGGAAAATAAGGCAGGGCCAAATGCTGGTGGTCTCAGAATAGGGGAGGGGGAAGTAATGCAGAGTTGTCAAATGAAAAGTTGGATCCTAATCACATATTTTCCAGATTTAGAGTCTGGTTTTCCAACCCAGACTCTTGGGTTTTCCAAGTCCCAACAGGCCCCTTCCAATGCCCCTAGGATTTCACAGAAGGCAGCGGGCACCCAGAGAAGTAGATTTAATCAAGGATAAGAAGCAGAGCCCTTCAGGAAACAAGTCTCAGTGTCCCTGCCTCCAGTAACATTTCTGTCCTGAGGCTAGCTGAGAGCAGCTTCCTCTTCTATCAGAGGATTGAAATTGCCCAAGGCAACCCCTGAAGGCACAGGAAACTAAGGACACTTATGTCAATGAGTCATGCTAGTTGTGTAGTTGTTCACAGAAAGATTTGGGAGACAGGTAAAAGAGGTCAGAAGTAGTGTGGCTTATTGGAAAAAGCCAGGTCTGGAAGTCAGGGGACTTGGGAATCTAATCCTGGCTCTTCCAATTGTCTACTGGGGGACTTTGGGCAAATCACTTCACTTTTCCATGCCTCTGCTTCCTTGTGCTGTAGTGGCTAATGCTATACCGGTCACTGCTATAAGGGATTCTGAGCCACAAGGACCCTGAAATCTGTTCCTTTAGCCAAAGTACCCTACCGGTCTTTACTCACCCACTTATTCATTCAGTCATATTTATTGAGCACTTACTGTGTGCACAGCACTGTATTACACTTGGGAGAGTACTGTATGATAATAAACAGACACATGTCTTAGTCTTGTGTTTCTTGGCTCCTGTGATTTGTAACTGTCTCCAATTCCCGAACCCCATTTTTTTATTTTTAGATTTTGAACTCCTCAAGGAACAGGGACTATGTCTAATTCCCACATGTGCATTTTTTCCCAGCACTTAGTACAGTGCTGTGAAAACAGTAAGCACTCAATAAATACCATTATTACTACTAGTTCAAAATGGAAATCCAATCCCTGTTCTCCTTCCCGTTTAGACTGGGAGCCTCATGTGGGACAGGGACTGTGAGCTATCTGATTATCTTGGATTTAGTGCTTGGCACAGGGTATGCATTGAAAAAATGCCACAATTATTATTATTATTACTATAAGAAGGGATATCTGGAGGAAGAAAAATTGATAAAACATTTTCTACCTTGTAATTCCACCTCTTTCTCATGGGATCTTGCTCTCTGCTTTGACACAGAGTTCAAGAAGGTAGTTAGTGAGGAGGGGAACCAATCAGCTCAATCAATCTGTGGTATTTATTGAACACATTGTGGAGAGCGTTTAGGGGAGCACAGTGCAACAGAGTTAGTAAACACCTTCCCTGCCCACAAAGAGTTTATGGGAGATTGACATTAAAATAAATCACAGATAAGCACATAAGGGCTGTGGGACTGCGGGTCAGGTGTATATTGTGCTTTAAAGGGTACAGATGCAACTTTATATGTGTTGCAGAAGGGAGAGGAAGTAGAGGAAATGAAAGCTTAGGCAGAGAAGGCCTCTTGGAGGAGATGTGATTTTAGTAAGGCTTTAAGGCCAGAGAGAGTGGTGATCTGTCTAATATTATAATAGTGATTTTTGTTAAGTGCCAGATCCCGTACTTCACTGTATGAAAAGCAGCATGGTGTACTGGATAGAGCATAGGCCTGACAGTCAGAAGGTTATAGGTTCTAATCCCAGCTCTGCCACTTGTCTGCTGTGTGATCTTGGACAAGTCCCTTTACTTCTCTCTGCCTTAGTTACCTTGTCTGTAAAATGGGGATTGAGACGGTGAGCCCCATGTGGCATGGGGACTGTGTAACAGGAGGCTCAGTCTTAATCCCCATTTTACAGATGAGGTAACTGAGCCCCAGAGAAGTGAAGCAAAATGACTTAGAGACACAGAAGCCCATGCTCTATTCACTAGGCCATGCTGTTTCTTTACTACCACTCAACAGTAAACCACTGCAGGGAAGCAACCTATACTGTTTTACCCCATGCTAAAGTCCAACAACCCTGATGGTTTGACTATAAGTTAGTCACTTTCTACTTGCCTCTTCTGCACCTAGATTGAGGTTAAGCAATCAACACTGAATGGATCTTGGAGGATGCCCAACCCCAAATTCTCTTTTGGCAGCCTCCATGCTTAGTACAGTGCCTGGCGCATAGTAAGCACTTAAATACCATAGTTATTATTATTAAGACCCATGATACCAGCTAATCAATGATATTTATTGAGCACTTCCTGTGTGTAGAGCATTGCACTAAGTGCTTCAGAAAGTATAATAAAGCAGAAATGGTAAACATATTCCCTGCCCACAGGGATCATGCCAATCCCAACTCAGCCACTTGCCTACTGTGTGACCTTGGGCAAGTACTTAACTTCTCTGTGCCTCTGTTACCTGATCTATGAAATGGGGATTAAGATTGTGAGCCCATGGGGGACATGGACTGTGTTCAACTTGATTACCTTGTATCTACCTCAGTGCTTAGTTCAGTGCCTGGCAGATCACAAGTGCTAAATAGATACCATAAAAAATGAATATATATTTTTTTCTAAAAAAAAAAAAGGAGCTTATAGATGGGGAGCCTGAACATTAAAAAAAAATTGCGTAGCTGTGGGGGTGAATAAAGGGCACAAATCCCAATGCAATGGTGACACAGAAGGGAGAGGGAGTAAGGGAAATACAGGCTTAGTCGGGGAAGGCTGCTAGAGAAGCAGCATGGCGTAGTGGATAAAGCAAGGGCCTGAAAGTCAGAAGGACATGGGTTCCAAACCTGGCTCTGCCATGTCTCTGCTGTGTGACCTTGGGCAAGTCATTTCATTTCTCTGAGTCTCAGTTACCTCATCTGGAAAATGGGGATTGAGACTGTAAGCCCTATGTGGAACAGGGACTGTGCCCAACCCAATGCTTAGTACAGTACCTGGCACATAGTAAGCAGTTAACAAATACCATAATTATTATTATTATTGTTATAATGAGGAGTGACCTACTACAACTCTTCATTTAGTTAATATTGAATTTTCTTAGCAAAGATTAAACAATAGTGTGGCTACTGGAATGTTTCAGTATCAAGACTGAAAATAATTTCATACTACCTTTTCCAGAAACTCTGGGTCAGACTCTAATTTAGAACATGTTAATCTATTGGACCTCACAGTCCAAAGTCATGAATTTTCACATAGCCACATTTGGGAAGGAGCATAGTTTATTGGAAAGAACAAAGGTTAGAGAGTTAGAGGACCTGGGTTCCAATCCCAGCTCCACCACTTGTATGTGCCTCAGTTTCCTCAATGGAGATGAAATACCTTTTCTCCCTCCTACTTAAGCATTGAGTCCCAGGTGAAACAGGGAATTCATCTGGACTGATTGTCTTGCATTTACCATAGTACTTAAGTATAGTGTTTGCCATATAGAAAGCACTTAACAAACACTACTATTATCATTGTCACTTTGCTTGGTGAAGTGGATAGAGCACAGGCCTGGGACTCAGGAGGTCATGGGTTCTAATCCTGACTCAAACACTTGTCTTCTGTGTGACCTTGGGCAAGTCACTTCACTTCTCTGGGCCTCAGTTACCTCATCTGGAAAATGGAGATTGAGAGTGTGAGCCCCATGTGGGACAGGTTCTGTGTCCAACCCAATTTGCTTGAATCCACCCCAGCACTTAGTAGTGTTTGGCACCTAGTAAACTCTTAACAAAATACCATTCAAGAAGCATGGTGTAGTGGATAGAGCAGAGATCTGGAAGTCAGAAGGTCATGGGTTCTAATCCCAGCTCTGCCACTTGTCTGCTGTATGACCTTGGGCAAGTCACTTCACTTCTCTGGGCTTCAGTGACCTCAAAATGGGAATTGAGACTGTGAGCCCCACATAGGACAGGGACTTTCTTCAACTCCATTTGCTTGTATCCACCCCAGCACTTAGAAAAGTGGTTGGCACATAGTAAGCACTTAAAAAAAATACCATAATTAGTAATTAGTATTATTATTCAGGGAACATAACACGCTATATCGCGGAGTATGCCTATTATGATTCCACCGCACATGGCAAATGCAACTGAAAGTTGATCATATTATAACCATACTGTTAATCTCTTCAGGCCAAAACGTTTAAATACCCTAAAGATACAGCTTGGACCACAGGGAAATTATTCAGACATTAGTGGCCAAGAAATACTCTTTGGACTCGATTACAGGGCTACTTCAGGCAGTGGCTTTTTGGGCCTAAATTATTCAGATAATTGCCTCAATCATGCACTCATTTTGGGATATAGCCATCAAGAACCTCTACATCAATCTCACAATGGCTGAGGCTGTTTGGCACAAAACCATCATTCATTTGGAAAAGCAAACTGCAGAAACTACATTTTTCTTAGTGGCATGCACGTTGGATGCCTTGTTTTCATTCCAATGAAAAGAGAATTGTTCATTCATTTAATAATATTTATTGAGCGCTTATGTGCAAAGCACTGTACTAAGGGCTTGGAAGAGTACAATATAACAATAAACAGACACATTCCCTGCTCACAAGGAGCTCAAATTCACTCAATTCAGTCATATTTATTGAGCGCTTACTGTGTACAGAGCACTGTACTAAGGGCTTGGAAAGTACAATCCAGCAACAAAGAGAGACAATACCTACCCACAACTGACTCGCAATTTAGAAGGGGGAGACAGACATTAATATAAATAAATTAATAAACAAATAAATTAATCACAGATTTGTAAATAAGTGTTGTGGGGCTGGGAGGAGGGGATGAACAAAGGGAGCATGTTAGGGAAATGCAGAAGGGAGTGGGAGAAGAGGAAAGAGAGTTTAGTCAGGATGGCCTCTTGGAGGATATTTGCCTTCAATAAGGCTTTGAAGCAGGGAGAATCTGTCGGATATGAGGAGGGAGGGCATTCCAGACCAGAGGCAGGACATGGGCTAGAGCTTGGTGGTGAGATAGGCAAGATCGAGGTACAGTGAGGTTAGCACTGACGAGCGAAGCGTGCAGGTTGGGTTGTAGTAGGAGAGTAGCGAGGTAAGATAGGAGGCAGCAAGGTGATGAAGTGCTTTAAAGTTAACAGTGATTGGCTTTGTTTGATATGGAGGTGGATGGGAAACCACTGGAGGTTCTTGAGGAGTGGGGAGAAAGACCAGACCAGCTCAGCTCAAGGATACGCTTAGAGACAGACTTAAGATGACCACTGAAGGTCCTCACGGTCACCAGACTTGGTCTAGTTCCCCCTGAACATAGGCAGCATTACTGAACTCCGGGAAGCCATGATGAAGCTTTAAATAATAATGTTGCCATCACTTGACTGGGAAAGAGCAGTTCTGGGCTCAGTTTTGGATCCCCTTTTATTCTGCATCGACACCCACTCCCACTCATTCACTGCCATGGCTTCAACTACCATCTATGTGGATGATATCCAAATCTACACCTCCTTAGTAGAAGCAGCGTGGCACAGGCCTGGGAGTCAGAAGGTCATGGGTTTTATTTCTGACTCTGCCGCTTGTCTGCTGTGTGACCTCAGGCAAGTCACTTCACTTCTCCGGGCCTCAGTTACCTCATCTGTAAAATGTGGATTGAGACTGTGACCCCCACATGGGGCAGGGACTGGGTCCAACCCTGTTTGCTTGTATCTACCCCAGCGCTTAGTACAGTGCCTGGCACATAGAAAGTGCTTAACAAATATCATAATTATAAGTACCATAGTGCTGAGAGAAGGGTGAATAAAAAGGAGCAAATTCAAGTGCAAGTGTGATGCAAGAGGAGCAAAGTGTGTGAGCTGGGTTGTAGTAGATCAGCAAGGTGAGGTAGGAGGCAGCAAGGTAACGGTGCTTTAAAGCCTATGGTAAGCAGTTTCTTGAAAAATAAATAAATTACAGGAGTTTCTGTAAAGTAAATATCATAGTAATGGTTTAAATAAAAATATGGGCCATAAAGGAATCTTAGTCCTTACCTGCACCAATCAGGAGGTAGACCTGCTTGAAACTGGACTGTCTGGTAGTATCTGGATGACTGTCCACCTTTGTCTGAGAACATTACCAGAAAGCTTAGAGACCTCAGTCTGAGAGGACTGAGGGATGAGAGACATCAAATATACATAGGCAGAGATCCAGAAAAAAGAGAATTACTTAGAGATTGAGAGACAGACAGATGCAGAGACTCCAAGAGAAGAGCAGAGGCCAAATAAAATGGGATTTGAGAACCAAGAAACAGGAATCAGAAACAAGAATAGAAGTAGAGGTGGAGACAGGGACAGAAGAAGGGAAAATTAGATAACTTTCCAACCTGTTCTCCTTGGTTCTGATGGAAAGGCTGCCAAGTTTTATATTATTTTATTTATAGAATTTATTAAGCCCTAATTCTTTGCTAAATAGAGAAGTGGCACAATCTAAGGAGACTGGGATTCTAATCAATCACTCAATGGAGTTAATTGAGTGCCAACTGACTACAAAGCACTGTATTCAGTCAATCATATTAAATGAGTGCTTACTATGTCAGTACTGGGATAATATAGTAAAACAGAGTTGATAGTCACACTCTATGCCTACAAGAAGTATCCTACCCCTGCCACTTATTTGCTGTGTCACTTTGAGAAGCAATTTCTCTGTGCCTCAGTTTCCTCATTTGTAAAATGGTAATAAATACCTCTTCTCCCTCCTCCTTAATCTGGTCACAAAGTAGATAAGTGATGGAGGTAGGATTAGAACCCATGACCTTCTGACTCCCATACCCGTGTTCTATCCACAACTCCATGATGCTTCCCACTACACCATGCTAAATGCTCTCTCATGGAGTTGAGGAGAAAGGGGTAGAAAAGTATTATTAACCTGGCCCTGTTTCCTGCAAAGCAGCTGTCAGGCAATTTTCTACCTGACATAATGTGGTCCCATTCCTTTGGGTTGCTTTCTCTGATGGAACTGAGAAAATTTTGGAAAAAGGGCAATATCATTGAGCCTTCAAATGTTACCTCACTTTTTTAATGTTATTAATGAGGCACCTACTATGTGCCAGGCATTGTACCAAGGTCTGGATACACAATAGATACAAGATAATCAGTGCATAGTACAGTGTCTGACACATATTAAGCCTTTAATAAATACCTTGAAAAAAATCAGGTTGGACGCTGTCCCTGTACCTGTCCCACATAGGGCTTATGGTCTTAAATCTCATTTTACAGATGCTGTAACTGAGGCATAAAGAAGTTAAGGGACTTGCCCAAGGTGTCCTTCCCATTCCTGTACCTCATTCCCAACAACACCAACTTCCATGCAATATAAGCAGGAGCAAACTAAAATGGGAGTCAGAAATGATTAGAGACTGGTTAGGTCCACTCTGATTCCTTTAAACCAATCCAATTTCTTTTGGTCCTCGGGAATAATGGCAGGTGATAATTTGCCCAGCCGCCTCCAGTGACCTCATATTTCATATCCCCAACAGCCTCAGACGGCCTTGCCTGTGGTGAGGAATGGCGTTTGCTTTGGCGGCAACTAGAATGTTAGGGGCTTAAGGCCCATTTCAACATCTGTTGATGGATGGGAGTATTCAGGCTGGCATGCAGAATGAAATTTGTTTCCGTTCTACTCATAGGTACTTGGGAAATCTGCTGAATTTACAACTGGATGTTTTGATATTGTTTTAAAATGTGTTAGGATGGGGAAAAAAACAGAATCAGAATCTTGTATCACATAGATCTCTGTTCAGCAGGGACTGGCAGGTTGATTTTGGTAGAGAAGAACGTGCGGTGAGGATGAAAAGCACCCGAAGCCTTTTTGAACCTGGGAAAGATTTGCAATTGTGATTAGGTAATTTTCTCAACGTGTTTTTGTTTGAATTGTCTGTCGACTATTTGTTCCTGTGTCAATTCATAAAAATGACTCGCAATAACAAATATAAATATAGCTTTATTGGGTGTCTTTGGCTGCTAGACAATTACCTTCCATAATAATAAGACTATATTACATATGGCTGATGACATTATCATGGAAAATTATGAACAGTTATATGCATCAGAACTCTACTGTTAAACACATTGATTATGATGGCATTTGGAAGTACCTGCCAATTTATGAATTACGGTAAGAATGATAAGTATGCACTTTTTCTCCTTGTTTACTTGATCCACCTTCTCTACACCATAGGTGATTATGCTCACAATATTTTCCACCATTGAGTGTTAATTTCCAGCAAATTTACCTTTTTTCCATTTAAAATGTATTCATGACAAGCAGTTCTTTTAATAAGTAATGGACTTTGAAATCAGTCTGAGAATTGCTATTGATATAGTATTGATGCATGACTTGGGAAAAACAATGCATTATTGTGGAAAACGTGAAATATTTGTTTCTAAATGGGTACTTTCCCTGAATTAGCACCCTTTTCTCCCTAATGCAATTGACATGGATCATTGTGACTTTTTAAAAAAGTGTTTTGGAAAAGAAATGAGGGACTTTATCTTTTATTAGTCACTCAAGAAGGTGGAGATTACTGTATAATTTCAGCTAATGGAACCGAACAACCACATTTATAGGACGACGGGCTGTAAGTCCCTCTTCGTGGCTGTGGACCTCCTGCCCCTTAGCAAAGGGGAGTAGGATGGGGAGGGGGGAAATCTCTGAGCTACGCCTGCCCCACAGCACCATGGGTTAATCTACGCAGAGCGGAAGTGCAGAGCTGGAGAGCTCTGTTTGACTTTGTTCTGTGGGCTGCCACTACAAAAGTAGGACCTTTTCTGCTTCATTCTGGGATTACACTCATGCAGATCTGGTTCATTCAGGTGGTCTCCCCACATCGATAAATCCCAATTTCACGCTTTTTAGCTACATGTTTCAGGTAAGCAGATTCCCCAGCTAACAGAGGGTTATCTTGTCCTTACCTCACCAGGACCCAGGCCAGCAGGAAGACTCTTTGTCTTCCCAACTAGTGTCCAGGCAAACACCAGCTGACACGGCCAGTATAATGTAGAGAGGGTCACCGTCAGGGCAAACTGTCTGCCTTGACTGATCTAACACGGTTGTGTTGTCGTGCCGAGCCGAGGAGGAAGGAGTGCTGGCTGCCTCTGGAAGCCGGACTGTCATTAGACAGACTTAACCTGCTCACGTCAGCTGTTTGTGGGGGTGGGTGGTGGGGCTGGGCGAGGGCAAGGGAGACCTGGGGGAGCTGCAGAGGCCAGGAAGCAGCGGCCTCAATTATCTGAATTGAGAGCTGAGATGGCCAAGCTGGGGAGTCTGAGTCACCCTCATTCCAAATCACCTTGACACTACATGAAGTGAGAAAGCAGGTGCTAGCGTGAATCCTGGCCCAGTCTCGAACTTTGGTTCTTTTGGCAAACCAGGAGAGATGTATTATTTGTCAATAACAAATAAGTATTATTGGTTAAGCGCTTACTATGTGCCAAGCACTATTCTAAGCACTGGGATAGTTACAAGGTAATCAGGTTGGACACAGTCTATGACCCACTTGGGGCTTGCAGTCTTAATCCCCATTTTACAGATGAGGTAATTGAGGCCCAGAGAAGTGAAGTGACTTGCCCAAGGTCACACAGCCAACAAGAGACTGGCTGGGGATTATATTCTAATCTGATTAGATCTTCTAATCTTCTGATTCCTAGCTCTGTGCTCTATGCACTAAACCACACAGAGATTTACTCATTTATTCAATAGTATTTATTGAGCACTTACTATGTGCAGAAGCACTGTACTAAGCGCTTGGAATGTACAATTCGGCAACAGATAAAGACAACCCCTACCTAATAACGGGTTTACAGTCTACTCGGGGGAAACAGACAAAAACAAGACAATGTAATCATGATAAATAGCATCAAGGGGTTGTATGCCTCATTAACAAAATAAATAGGGTAATAAAAATATATACAAATGAGCACAGTGCTGAGGGGAGGGAGGGGGGAGGAGCAGAGGAAAAGAGGAGAAATGGGGCTTAGCTGAGGGGAGGGGAAGGGGAGGAGGGGGAGGGGAAGGGGAGGAGGGGGAGGGAGCAGAGGGCCAATGGGGAGCAGAGAGGGAGCAGAGGGAAAAGGGGAAGCTCAGTCTGGGAAGACCTCTTGGAAAAGGTGAGCTCTCACTAGGGCTTTGAAGAGGGGAAGAGAGTTAGTTTGGCGGAGGTGAGGAGGGAGGGCATTCCAGGTTAGCGGTAGGACATGGGCCAGAGGTCGACGGTGGGATAGGCGTGAACTGGGGACGGTGAGGAGGTGAGCGCCAGAGGAGCGGAGCATGCGGGGTGGGCAGTAGAAAGAGAGAAGGGAGGAGAGATAGGAGGGGGCAAGGTGATGGAGAGCCTTGAAGCCCAGAATGAGAAGTTTTTGTTTCGTGAAGAGGTTGATATGCAACCACTGGAGGTTTTTAAGCAGTTTTAGAGAAGCAGCGAGGCTCAGTGGAAAGACCCCAGGCTTGGGAGTCAGAGGTCATGGGTTCGAATCCCGATTCTGCCACTTGTCAGCTGTGTGACTGTGGGCAAGTTCACTTAACTTCTCTGTGCCTCAGTTACCTCATCTGTAAAATGGGGATTAACTGTGAGCCTCACATGGGACAACCTGATTACCCTATATCTACCCAGAACAGTGCTCTGCACCTAGTAAGCGCTTAACAAATACCAACATTATTATTATTATTATTATTATTATTATTTAAGGAGGGGAGTGACATGCACAGAGCCTTTCTGCAGGAAGAAGATCTGGACAGCGGAGTGAACAATAGACTGGAGTGGGGAGAGACAGGAGGAAGGGAGATCAGAGAGAAGGCTGACACAATAATCCAGCCGGGATATTATGAGAGTTTGTACCAGTACGATAGCCATTTGGATGGAGAGGAAAGGGCTGATCTTGGCGATATTATAAAGGTGAGACCGGCAGGCATTGGTGACAGATTGGATGTGTGGGGTGAATGAGAGAGCTGAGTCAATGATGACACCAAGGTTGCGAGAGACGGGAAGGATGGTCGTATCAGCCACAGTGACAGCGAAGTCAGGGAGAGGACAGGGCTTGGGAGGGAAGATAAGGAGCTCAGTTTTGGACATGTTGAGTTTTAGGTGGCGGGCAGATATCCCGGTGGAGACGTCCCGGAGGCAGGAGGAGAAACGAGCCTGAAGGGAAGGGAAGAGGACAGGGAGGAGATGTAGATTTATGTGTCATCTGCATAGTGATGATGGTTGAAGCCTTCGGAGCGAATGAGTTCACCATGAGAGTGAGTGTAGATGGAGAACAGAAGAGGGCCAAGAACTGACCCTTGAAGAACCCCTACAGTTAGAGGATGGGAAGGGGAGGAGGAGCCCACGAGGGAAACCAAGATTAAACGGCCAGAAAGATAAGAGGTATGGAGACAGAGATATGGCTGTGTGATGCCAAGTTATTGAGCCAATGCTTCAGTTTACCCATTTGCAGAAGGAGAATACTAATTTCTTCCCCACATCCTCCCTCACAGGAATGCTAATTTTGACACACTTTAAGCTCCTTCATCAATCAATCAATCAATCAGTAAAGGGTATTTGACCACTTACTGTGTACAGAGGATTGTACTAAGTGCTTGGGAGAATGCAATCTGACCTCTGCTCTTAAGGAGTTTACAACTTCCTGATACAGAGGAAATAAGGAGAAGCTTACAGTCCCCTAGGCGTCTGTTCAAGTGAGAGTGCAATGTCAGTCAAGGGATTCTTTTCAGTTCTCAAGAACTCTTCTTATAACACCATTTGGGTGGAATGGTAAACGTTGTGCAATAGAGGTTTCAACTAGGTATTAAATACTTGATCATGGAGACAGAGCTGTGCCTAGATGAACAGGACTTCACTCTTCCTTACTTGCATTTTAACTCCTCCCTACTCTTCCTATTTGTTTAGAAAGTCCCTCCCAACAACTGCCCCTCCTTCTGTCCCTAGAGTAGTAGCTTCTCTGGTCCTCTATGCTTAGAAGCTGCCCTCCAATACCCACTCAGCATCGATTTAATATAAAATTCCATTGCTGTCAATCGACACTGCAATGGAAAAACAGATGTGTAGCGTTAATATTCGTCAATGACAGTCCACTTGTGGGCTCAACACTGAAGGTGGAGCCCTCTTTTTAGACAGCCTCCTGGGCTGATAGAGAGGCATGAGGGGTGGAAGATTCAACAGGTGGAACTGCTGAACGCCTGTCTATACTGGTTTACTTATGGTGGGATTAGAGCCAAATCCTAGGTTAACTTCAGTTGAAGCCATAGGTTAACTTGTTTACACACACTCCTCTCCCCTCTGACCTGTTGTTGAAATATGTGAAAGTATGTGGGGTCACATCCGACCTCTTAATCGGGGACAAATTCCATGTTGAGTTAATTTTCCCCAGTGCAGACGGTTTTATTGCTTCATCCTAGAATCCCAGAGACGGATGTGCTAATCCGCCCATCCACAACATAACTACCTACTCTGTGTGTGTGTGTGTGTGTGTGTGTGTGTGTGTGTGTGTGTGTGTAAGCCTGCCTGCGTGTATTTAACCCCCGCACACTTCCTGATGGGCAGGAAGTAGCCCATCAATAACAATGACATCTTTGAAGACAAAAAACACCCCAAATCAAAGCAAGAGAAGAAGCAGATTCCTCAGTAAAAGTCAGTCCCCAAATGATTTGAGAAACATTGTATTACATGATGTGGTGTCTTTAGGATGGGTTAGGCAGGAAGCAGAGGTCCTGACCCACTTCAGGTAATTAAAGGGTCCATGACACTTGGAGTAAGAGGAGAGGTATGAATTCCAGTTTCCTGGCTAAATTCCAAACCACATAATTATACCCTGCCTACTACCTAAAATTTTCCCCAGAGTTTCAACTGAAAAAGAGATTCCTCATTTCCTGTCATAAATGGTGTTGCTGTGACCTGTTAAAGAGCTCCATGTTTCTTCTCAGAGGGGGCCAAATTTCAGTGATAAATGAGGTTTTCCCATCTAGGGTGTTTGGGGATGAAAGTCACAATGGGACTGTGATAATACTGTGTGTTCACATTTTGTTCAGAATACTCTAAATGCTGCCAGTAAGACATGTAGAGAAAGCAAAATAACTTCAAGTGCTCTGGGAGTCCCGAAGACTCTCCAAGTCAGAGAATGGAAAAAAAAAAAACCTCCCTTCTACCCCCTTCAAATTAGCAAAGGAGGGCTTTACTTAAACTACAGCTCCTTTCTTGCACAACTAGTAGCTGAAATGCCTAGGAATGTGTGCATACTCGATGAGATAAAAGGAATCAATTTGACTTTAACTAGAGAAATAAAGATCAAAGGTCACTTGCATGAGTCCTTCCTGAACTGGATTATAACTTGGTCCTTTCAAGTGTAGTTGAAATTTTTGCCTCAATTAATTATCCTGGAAGTGTTGTAACAAAAATAATTAAGGCAGATGTCTTTTTATTGGAACTGATCTATTTTTTTTATTACTGTATAAACAAATAGAAATCCATGGCAAAGTCTTCACAGTGACCAAAGCCAGAAATAGAAATATCCTACACAGGAGTAATGGCTTCAAGTAAAATCATGAAGACAATGCATTAGAATTGAAAATTTTAAACTCTGATTTTTTTAATTAATGAATGAAGCTGACAGAGGGATCCTAATTCTTCCAATACAAAGGACTCCTCCCCCAGAGTTACAGTTTCTCTTCATTATATAAATTACTAGGGGTTTTTACTGTTCGGTACACCAAAAATTGACACTCTTCTTAGCTATAGCAACTCTCAATTTTGGTGATAAAGGAGGACAAGTATAGACGAAGTCCTCAGATAATCCAAATACCTAATTTTCTTCATTAATTTCAACTCTTCTCTCCACTAAATCTTTTTGTTACAGTTTAATTATTGCCAAATTAATTGATTTGAATTTTCCTTTTTTTCCCCTTTTCTTTGATAACTGTGCTAATGGGAGTGGGGAAATCAATGGAATGGCTAAAAGGCAGACATCCAGAGGGAGAAAGAGGAGGTGAGGAACTGAATACTCCACAAATCAACTAATCAGTGGTATTTATCAAGCCCCTACTGTATGCAAAGCCCTGTACAAAATGCTTGGGAGAGTATAAAAGAAGAAAAATCCATGTTCCCTAACCTTAAACTTACAATTTAATGGGCAAGCTAGGTAAGCAGTAATCAAGTGGTCAATCAACTAGTGGATTTTCTGAGTGCTTAGCTACTAAGCGCTTAAATAATAACTATGGTATTTGTTAAGAACTTACTATGTGTCAAGCCCTGTTCTAAGTACAGGAGTAGATACAAGTTAACAAAATCAGACATAGTCCCTGTCCCAGTTGAGGCTCACAGTCTAAGCAAAAGGTAGAACAGGTATTGAATTCCTATTTTACAGGTGAGGAAACTGAGGCACAGACAAGTTAAGTGACTTGTCCAAGGTCACACAGCAGGCAATTGGTGGAGCTAGAATTAGAACCCAGGTCCTCTGTCTCCCCTGCCTATTTTCTTTCAACTAGACTACATTGCTTCCCTGTGCTTGGGAGAATACAATAGAGTGAATAGTTACAAACCCTGCCGTCAAGGAGCTTGGAATCTAGGGAGAGAGGGAGGGAGACATTAAATTCAAATAAATTACAGCGCAGGTGAGTAATCAAATAAAATAGCTGCACAGATCTGTGGAGGGTTGAGTAAGTACCTAAGTGCTTACTCAGTGCAAACTCATATGCATGGGGTGATGCACTATGGAGAGAAAATACGGAGAAGGGGTGAGGGGATTGTTTTTGGAAGGCCTTCTGGAGGAGATATAATTTTAATATATCTTGAAAATGGGGAGAGTAGTTGTCTGTTGAATATGAAGAAGGAGGGAGTTACAGGCTGGAGAGAGGGTTGAGCAAGGGATTGACAGCGAGAGAGAAATGAGCAAGGATCGGTGAGGAGGTTGGCCTAGTGGATAGAACACGAGCCTGGGAGTCAGAAGGACCTGAGTTCTAAACCCAACTCTGCCACTTGTCTGCTGTGTGACCTTGGGCAAGTCACTTCACTTCTCTGTGCCTCAATTACCTCATCTGTAAAATGGGGATTAAGACTATGAGCCCACATGGGAGAGGGACTGTGTCAAACCTTTGTATCTACCCCAGCACTTTGTATCTACAGGACGTTGCCTGGTACATAATAAGTGCTTAAGAAATACCACAATTGTTATTATCTGGCTCAAAAGTCATTCTCAAAGGATATTCATCAACGACTCAGAGTAGATGTAAGGGGTGTATTGAGCAATGATCCATGGGGATTCATTCTGGGATTCAGTCTTTTAATTGATGACCTAAATATAAGGAATCCAGAACATGCCTCAATAGATTTGCAGCTGGTCTTGACTGGGCAAGGTTGTTAACACTTCGGTGTACAGGCAGAATCAAGCAATCAATCTTATTTTTTGAGTGCTTACTCTGAGTAGAGGACTCTACTCAATGCTTGGGATACTTGAGGAGTATTGCCTAGTGCAAAGGGCACAAGCCTGGGAGTCAGAGGGCCTGGGTTCTAATTTCAGTTTCACCATTTGTCTGCTGCATGACCTTGGAAAAGTAACTTAATTTCTCTGTGCTCAATTCCCTCATCTGTAAATTGGGATTCAATAGCTGTTCTCTCTCCTACTTAAACTGTGAGCTTTATGTGGGACCTGATTATATCGTATCTGCCCCAGAACTTAGTAAAGAGCTTTCCACATAGTAATCATTTAACAAGTACCATTATTATTATTATTGTTATTATATAATATCATTGGCAGACATGTTCCCTGCCCACAAGAAGCTTACAATCCAGAAAATGAGACAGATATTAAAATAATTTACTGGTTCATACCTAAGTGCTTTGGGACTGAGCGTGGGTGAATATCAAGTGCTTAAAGGGTACAGAGCCAAATACAAGGGCAGTGCAGAAGAGAGGGGGAGACAGCTTTGTCAGGGAAGCCCTCTTTGAGGAGATGTGATTTTAATTAGGCTTTGATGGTTTGGAGAGTGATCCTCTATCAGATATGAAATGGGAATGAGTTTCAAGTCAGAGCATCCTGAGAGAGCAAGACCTAGTGGATAGAGCACGGGCCTAGGAGGCAGAGGGACCTGGGTTCTAATCCCAGCTCTGCCACTTGTCTGCTGTGTGATCTTGGGTAAGTCACTTAAATTATCTAGGCTTCAGTTACTCATCTGTAAGGTGAGGATTAAGACTGTCAGCCCCATGTGGTACAGTTGACTGTGTCCAACTTTATTTGCTAGTATCTACCCCAAAGTTTAGTGCGGTGCTTGGCACATAGAGCGCTTAACAAATTCACAATTATTATTATTATAATATTAGTGAGGTGTTGATGGTGAGTGGATGAGATCGAGGTACAATGAGTAAGTGAGGAAAATTTAAAGTGAAAACATCAGAAAATGGTTTTACAGGAATAGGATGAAATTCAAAAGTCTAAGTATAAGGTAGCACATTTTAAGGATGAAAAACCAACAGCAAATTCAGTAAAAGAGAGTAAAAGGAAGCTGAAATGAAGATAATGAGTAATGTCATTGGAAGACTTATCTTAACGTTCTCTTACATTCTAATGGATGTTGCTCAACCTCAAACTTAACATTTCCAAAACAGAACTCATTATCCTGCCCAAACCCTGTCCTCCCCTTTACTTTCCTATCACTGTAGACAGAACCACCATGCTCCCTGTCTCACAAGCTGCTAAACCTGGCCTTATCTTTAACTCATGTCTCTCATTCAATCCCCACATTCAATCTGTTATGAAATCCTGTGATGTTCATTATTATTATTATTATTGTTATTATTATTATTCACTTATTATGTGCCAAGCACCATACTAAACATAGAGGTAGATAAAAAATGATCTTGGACACAGTCCTTGCCCACATGGGGTTCACAGTCTAAGTGGAAGGGAGAATAGGCATTTAATCCCCATTTTGCAGTTGAGGAAACTGAGGCACGGAGAAGTGCCCAAGATCACAAAACAAAGAATTGGCAAAGTTGGGATTGGAACCCAGGTCCTCTGTCCTTTCCTTTCCATCCAAACAACTACCATGCAGATCCAAGCACTTATCCTATCACGCCTCATCTATTGCATCAGCCCCCTCACTGACCTCCATATTTTAGCACTCTACCCTCCCTAGTCCATACTTCACTCTGCTGTCCAAATTATTTTTCTAAAAAAACTCAGTCCATATCTCTCCACTCCTTAATACCCTCCACCACTGCATCAAACCGAAACTCTTTACCATAAATAAGCTCTCTTCCTCCTACTTTACCTCGCTGATCTCCTACTACAACCCAGCTTCCACATTTTGATCCTCTAACACAAACCTACTATATGTACCTCTATCTCATCTATCCTGCCATCAACCCCTTGCCCATATCCTACCCTTGTCCTGGAAGTCCGAGAGACCTCCACTCTCCCCACCTTCAAAGCCCTCCAAAAATCACATCTCCTCCAAGAGGTCTTTCCTGACTAAGCCCTCATTTTGCATACCTGGCCCTCTGTATCAACTAAGCACTTGGATCTTTACCTCTAAAGAATTTTGATACTGATCTAAACCTCATCCACTCTGCACTTACATACAAATCCTTAAATTCTGCCACTTCCCCTATTATTTTTTTGTATTATTGCATTATCATTATTATCGGCATTATTTTAATATCTGTCTTTCCATCTAAACTGTAAGCTCCTTGTGAGCAGGGATCTTGTCTCCCCACTCTAATTCTACTCTGCCAAGCGCTAGTGCATGCTATGCACACAATAAGTGCTCAGTAAGATCATTGATTATTCATTGATTGATTTTAGCCCTAGGTAGTCCTTAGTTTGCTCACTCCTCTTCCAGTTCCAGTTTGAATCAAAACGGGTATTTTATTCAATTGTATTTATTGAGCACTTACTGAGTGTGGAGCAGTGTACTAAGCATTTCTAAATGTGCATTTTTTTATTCTAACAGTATTTCTGGTGATAGAAATTCTTTTTTCAGGCAAATAGCTGTTTTAAAAATTAAAAAAATCAAAATAATCTAATGTGATTTTAGACAACTGTATCTACTTTGTATAATCTTTTTTTCTCAGAAAAGGACTTTGCTCCTCTCTTAAAAGCAGATGTCTCACATGAATATTATAGTACGTAACTATGAATAGCGATGTTATATACTGTAGTCATAACTGATGAATACCAGTGTCTCAATCCATTTGTTTGCCAATCCATTCATCCACAAAGAGACCTTTAATTTGAACTTTTGTTAGAAGCAGGTTGACAGTTCTCTTCCAACCAGAGGAATAACTGTTAAACATACTGTTTGGGCTAAAACAGATTATCGATTCTTAAACCTGACTCTTGTAGTTCACTGGCTTAATAGTAGTTGGTCAGACAGTCTTATTTATTGAGCACTTACGGGTGCAAAGCACTGGACTAAGCGCTTGGGAGAGTAACAATATAACAATAAACACACTCATTGATCCTACTCCCCAGCCCTCAGTGAGTAACTCCTGTTTCTGTTTCTCCTATCCTGATTTTAATGTCTGTCTCACCTGTAGATTGTCAGTTTCTTGAGGACAGGAATCATTTCTACCAACAATATTGTACCATACTTTCCCAAGCACGTAGGGTAGAGTACTCTGATCCAATTACAATTTCCTTCTCAGCATCAATGAAACTGAATCTTCCAGATGACACTGTCTCCCCTGCAGCTCTCTCTAGAGGTGGCTCATCTTCTTCACTCCCAAGATTCACTGGGGAAAGGAGGAGGAGTGGGCTTTCTCAATTATCTTTGCCCATTCCTATCTCAATTCACTGCTCTCCTGTTACAAACCAGCCTGCACACTTCACTCCTCTAATTGCCAGTCTACTCACTCTTCCTCTAGACTGTAAACTCACTGTGTGCAGAGATGTGTCTGTTTATTGTAGTGTTGTACTCTCCTAAGCTCCTAGTACAGTAGTGAGGACACAGTAAGCGCTCATGCATATGAATGAAGTGCTTCGATCCTCCACTATCTTCGCCACTGACCTCCTCACCTATGACTTGGCTCTGGCCCTGGAATGCCCTCCCCTTTCATTTCCAACAGACAATTACTCTCCCTGCCTTCAAAGCCTTATCAAAGGCACATCTCCTCCAAGAGGTCTTCCTGACTAAACCCTCATTTCCTCTTTTTCCATTCCTTCTGCATCACGCTGATTTGCTCCTTTTTTTCACCACCCTCAGCTCCACAGCACTTGTGCACATAAGCTTAATGTATTTATTTACATTAATATCTGTCTCCCCTCTAGACAGTAGGCTCGTTTTAGGCGGGGAATGTGTCGGTTTATATTTTTGAGTTGTACTCTCCCAAGTATCAGTACAGTGCTTCTGCACAGAGTAAGCACTCATGAATATGATTGATTCCTTCACCCTCCCCAGTGCTTTTTTTTGCACCATTCCACCTCCCTCATCCTACTCTTTCCTATAATTTTGAAAGCCCGTATATCTGCCTCTACCACCCACTCATTTACTAGTCACAGTCATCTCCCTGCCCAAAATTCCCCGGACCCCTCCTGTAATTTTCTGAACCATTATGATCCTTTTTCTCAGATTTCCTTCTCCTTTTCTCCATCCCTGTATCAATCTCTTGGGGATTCAACAAATTCATGTGGTTGCCCCAACAGTCCTTCCACTGTCCCCTCCTCTCACCCTCTACTGCACTGACGCCCCCGCCCCGCTCCATGCACCCATCACCCACTCCACCACAACTTGTACGCACACTCAATCTCATTGTCACTAATCACCATACAATTTCTCCCCTTACCACTTTGAAATCCTTCTATCCACCACAACTCCTGTTGTTGTTTTTGGTACCTGTTAAGCACTTACTATGTGCCAGGTTCTCAACTAAGCGCTGGGGTAGATACAAGCTAATCAGGTTGGACACAGTCCATATCCCACATGGGGCTCACGGTCTTAATCCACATTTTAAGATGAGCTACCCAAGGCACAGAGAAGTTGAGTGACTTGTCCAAAGTTACACGGCATACAAGAGGCGGAAGCAGGATTAGAACCCAGGTTCCTTATCAGCCTTGTTTCCCACACACCCCCTCCTTGTAAATTTGTCCTGTTCCTCAACAGAGACCTCTGATCCTTTGACCCACACTAATTTTCTCAAGACCTCATGCCCCATTTAGCCTCCATACCCAAATGACCTTCCTTTTATGGCCAAATTGACCCTCTCAACACCATCCTCTCTGTTGAACTCAGTTCACTCACTCCCTTATCCATTGTTTGCATCTCATACCACTAACCTACAGCCCTATATCACCTAAACAGTCTGCTTCCTTTATTTCTGTGCTTGAGCTGCCAGAAACACAAGAAATCCAGATATCAGGGCTACCTCATGCTCCTCAAGTTCACCCTTGCCTGCTTTAGCTCTACCCTCTCCTCCATCCAGCAATGTCATTACAGTCACTTAACTTCTTTGTGCCTTAGTTACTCTCATTTGTAAAATTACCTTGTATTGAGGTCCCTAGTACCCTGTACCCCAGAGCCTATAACAGTGCATGGCACATAGTAAGCGCTTAACAAATACCATAATTATTATTATAATTTCTCCATCCCTATTGACTCCCATGGCCATTGCCCTAGCCAGTTTTTTTTTTCATATATTTAACTCCCTCTCCAACCCCCACCTCCCTCTCGCCCCCTCAAATCTCTTGCCCCAAATGACCCAGTCATGTATTTGCTGAGAAAAATTGAAACCTTCAGGCATGATGTCCTAAAATCTCCCCCACTCCTCTCCAGTCTACCCTCCTTTTGCCCCTTCTTCAACTCTCCCATCTTTCCCAGCAGTTTTCAGAGGAGATCGCCTATCTCTGCTCCAAATTAACTTCCTCCACCTGCACCTGCAACTCCAACCCTTTACACTTCACACTTTTCCCCTCCTTTTTTTCCTACATCTGGTTTCCAAAACCACATTTATAAGCCCATATGACACTTTTTGTTTCACTGAAACTGCATACTGGGTATTAGATTATCTTATTTTCCACCACAGCCCAAAACTAAGGACAATTCTAAAATTCCATCTCTCCATTCTCTTAAATATGGTCATTCTGAATCACAAAACATGTCAGTATTATTCATATTTTGCTAATAAACTCCATGGAGGAGAGGCCCAATCAATTCTAGAGCACAGATTGGCAAGGTAGAACCAAAAAATCCCACGGGACCTACATCCCAGCAGTAATTACTTAGCCTGCTGGGCCAAGCATTTGATTTCCTCAAATTGGCTGGTTGGGGCAGGGCTTGAACCCTGGTAAAGGGGAGGTTCCCACTTTCTATCTCTGCCTTTTTGGTGTGGTTCAGTCTTAGGCCTCAGACAGGGATATTTCCTGCTGAATTGTCCAAGGAGGTCTGCAAGGGAAAGCGGACAGACAGGCCTAATGGAATGAACACAGAACTGGGATTCAGGAGATTCCGGGGTTTTTCATCAGTGGTGCCAAGTGTCTCCGTTTCTTCCACAAGACGTAACAAATCTCCCAGATTCCGTTTTCTATTTCCGTATGTAGTCTTGTGTCAGTGGTCCTACTAGAACCTTGTGACACTTGTCTAACTGCTGGCCTATGGATTGGGTATGCCAGGTGTGACCTAATGAAAAATCTCAGTCTTCTTCATGTGAATGGTATACCTATAGTGGCTTTGCTCATTCTGAGGAATCAGGATGCCTTTGTGGGTTGTGTGCTTCCAGAGCATATTAGCATATAGGAACTCAGTGTAGTGAGGGACCAAGGCTCCCTTGAGCTGCTGCTCTGGCTTGTCAGTAGTATCATCGTTGAAATTAAGATAGTTTTATATGGACATAAGAGTTGTACTAATTAATTCACTGGATTTCAGTTAATGCTTGGAATTATAACATTCGAATTTAGCATGCCAAGCAATCCTATTTTTGAGTGCTTACTTTGTGCAGAGAAACTGTACTAAGCGCTTGGAAGAGTACAGTATAACAGACGTGGTAGACAAGTTCCTTGCCCACAATGGGCTTACAGTCTAGAAGAATGTAAATTGAATTGTAAATGTATAAATGAATTAAATGTATTATTTTAAAATATTGGTAGGAGGGGGGAAATATTTCTTAGCTTTAGCGTACAAGTCAAAATCTTGTTAAGACTGGTCGCATTCCCCCACAACCCCCACTCCTATTTTCAATCAGTTGTATTTATTAAGGCACTCACTGTATGCAGAGCGCTATACTAAGCACTGAGGAAAGTCCAATATTACAGAATTAGTAGACATGTTCCCTGCCCACAGGAGCTTGTAGCATAGAAGGGAGCTTACTCTTCATGAATTTATTACAGCCCACTTTCCCTTCACATCTTACTTTTTTTGTGGTATTTGTTACGGACTTACTATGAGTCAAGCACTAAGTGCTGGGGTAGATACAAAAATAATCAGGTTGGACACAGATCCTGTCTCACATGGGACTCAGTCTAAGTAAGAGCAAGAAGAAGTATTGAATTCCCATTTTACAGTTGAGGAAATTGAAACCCAGAGGAAAAGAAGTGACTTACCCAAGGTCACACAACAGGGAGGTGGCAGAGCTGAGATCAGAACCCACATCCTCTGACTCCCAGGCCTGTGTGCTTTTCACTAGACCACACTGCTTCCCTCATCTCCTTGCAAATAGAATCAGTGCATTTCCCCTTTTCTTATCACTATTAGCCAACACCAAATTAATAAAAACATTTTCATTTCCCTTCAACCCCAACCTAGGCACTCTTCAAACCAAAGATATGAGATAACTCTTTGAATGGCTTTATAGCTTTCCCTCAGAACTGCCCTTTCAATTTTTGTAGATAGCTGCAACACTAAATATCTTTTAATATCTCAGAAGTTTTAACTTGTCAATTTCCATTTTTCCTCCCAATTCAATATAAACTGCCTCAAGTTCAGGTCTTAGACATCTCTTTCCTTATGTGTTCCAGGCATTCACAGGATTCATTAGTGAATAGCCTTTTTTTAATCGTGTAGAGATAATTCATTTGGTTTTGTATGTCTCAGAAAAACATCTTGTTTTTGTTATATACTTCTGTGAATCGAACAGTCTGCCCCCAGGGCCAGTGAATCCAAAGCCAAAGAGGGATGCACCCTTCATATTCTGTTAATTGATTGAAAGGGCAAATGATCTATAGGAAAAGTTGCCAATCGTTAACTTAATTGAAGGGGCGAAGCCCTAATTAGAGGGGAAGCGGAGGAGACAGAGCCAGAGACATAGCCAGGCTTCATCTGAGATGTCAACAAACAGACATTGTAACTCAACCAGACAGGACTGCAGCGCTTCATTTACATCTTCTCATTTCAATGTGAAAACATTTACCGTGAGTGTTTGTATGTGTGTGTGGGTGGGAGGGTGTGTGTGTGCACCATTGAATAGTATTCTTGCTTCCATGGAAAGCAAAAGTTAGCCCTCTTAACAGAAATAAAACTTCTTCCAAGTAGATGAAAGTCAGTGTCCCTAACATTCATTTTTTAAAAGCTTAAACAAACTTAACTTGATTGTAATTATTTGAGAAAGTAAATAATTTGTACTCTGAATTCCTGAGAAAAAAATCCAATAGATGTTTATAGAGTACATTTTAAAGCTAGCCAACTATATTTTCAAAGACTACATTTTCTTATCTCCAGTGAATGATTATTCCTGACCATCCTGTAGCTCTAATGTATCATGAGAGATATAAGAGTATGTTTATAAACAGTTTATATGGGAAAAGGCCAGAAGAAATTCTAGTAACAATGTCAGCCTTCACTACCAAGCATATTCACGCTGAAACATCACTGTACTACAGTGAGATACAAAAGATGAGAAAATGTTCTTTTAATCAGCTGATAATAAAGTTTTCGACTTCCTTCCAGTTGCTGGTTTCTCTAAGCATTCTTCCAGTGGGCAAATTGCTGTTCTATCACTTCACATCCACAAGGTCTCTTCCTGCAAACCAAAGGTTTCTCCAGAAGCAGTACTGCCTAATGGATAGAGCACGGGCCTGGGAATCAGAAGGACCTGGGTTCTAGTCTCAGAATGCTGGTTTCTCCCCCATTTAGACTGTGAGCCCGTCACTGGGCAGGGATTGTCTCTGTTGCCAAATTGTACATTCCAAGCGCTTAGTACAGTGTTCTGCACATAGTAAGCACTCAATAAATACTATTGAATGAATAGTCCTGCTTTCACCACTTTTCTGCTGTGTGACTTTGGGGAAGTCACTTCACTTCTCTGTGCCTCAGTTACCTCATCTGTAAAATGGGGATTAAGACTGGGAGCTCCAGATGGAATGCAGGGACTGTGTCCAACCTGATCACATTTTATCTACCTCAGCTCTTAGAACAGTGCCTGGCACATAGTAAACACTTAACAAACACCATTAAAAAGTAAAGTTTCTATGTGGCCAATGCTGGTTATACATTATGGAAGCCTCTTAAGAAAAAGTTTGGCTTAATATCACTACATTGGAACAGGTGTTAGGGTGGTGAGAGTTTGGGTTTCTCTGTTTTAAAGGCTCTTCCTCTTCATGTTCTCTATGTAGTTCCTTTTCTTTCCTTTTTTTTATTTAACTGACTGCAGCAAATCAAACAAAACCTTTCATAAGAAATGCCACTTAGGTTAAATGAGGAATGCAAGCAGACATGTTTTGACTACAGAGTTGGCCTCTAAAGTATATAGGTACTATTACACAATTCAACCGGAGTCATTGGCATTATACATTTGTTGGGAAAACTGGGCCCTGAGCCTGAATCTCAAGATACATACGGGATTTCTATGAATATATTTAACTAAGGAAGTAGAATGTCGAATGTTAATAAATGGAAAGAATGTGGAAACTTTTGTGATAAAATCCATCCTTTTCTGGTCAAAAAGAAAGAAGTTATATATTAATCAGCTACAACTCTGTTTGACCCAAATCTGGTCAGTTGGTGCTGTGTTTGAACAAAAAAAAAGTCCTCTTTGTACACCGTGAAAACTTCTGATGACATCAGGCACAGAATTATTAACAGTTGACATCTGTGGAAACTCCTATGCTTTACTATAGTACAGTATTTGCTCACAAAAGATACAGTAATTTTGCCTAAAAAAAAATCAACATTAAAATGATTTTGCTTGATTCCTTTCATGGATATTTTCTACACTTCACCTTTCCTCCACCCTCGTGCTTGTGCCCTTAATTCCCATAATTCTGTTTTGGATTTGATTTGATGTACTATGCAAGACAAATATTTTGGTCCTTGGCTATGCTCATAGCAGAGGGAGGGTGAGTTTGTAAAAAGTCAGGAAAACTGGTCCAATTCTACCAGGCCTCCGTTGTGATGCCAGCTTTGCAGTGTCACAAAAAAAACACCTAAGCTTTGTTTTTAAAACTCTTGTTTGTAAATTTGAAACAACTCACAAACACTAACTCCACCTGTAAGTCTAAAAAGAATCACCAAATTAAAGGTTGAACAATTTTGCCCAGTCGCATGACTCAGAGCTCTGAACACACAATCACAATGCTAATTCTGCTTTTCTTAGTACAGGCAGAATGCTGCTCTCTCCTTTTCCCTTTGAGATAATAATCATCATAATAATTGTGGTATTTGTTAAGCGCTTACTACATGCCAGGCCTTGAACTGAGTGCCAGGGTGGGTGAAAGCAAATCAGGTTGGACTCAGGACCTGTGACACATGGGGCTAACAATCTTCATCCCCATTTTACAGATGAAGTAACTGAAGAACAGAGAAGCCAAGTGACATACCTAATCACACAGAAGATAAGTGGCAGAGCCAGGATTAGAACCCAGGCCATTCTGACTCCAGGGCCTGGGCTCTATCCATTAGGCTACACTACTTCTAATGCACATGGTCCACCCACTCTCTGGACAGAGGGATTATATTGATAATAGTAATAATAATAATGTTTAAGTGCACAGTACAGTACTTGGCATAAATTAAGTGCTTAACAAACATCATCATTATTATTATTATTATTATTACCATGACCTTCCCAGTGTCATCATTTCCCTGATGGCTGACCTTGGGCAAGTCACTTAATTTCTCTGTATTTCACTTACCTCATCTGCGAAATGGAGATTCAATATCTGGTCTCCCTTGTACTTATACTGTGAAAGCTGATTATCTTGTATTTACCCCAGCACTTAATACAGAGTTTGGCACAAAGTAAGCGCTTAGCAAATACTACCATTATTATTATCAATTTTGTTTTTTTCCAGAGGTGGCACGGCCAGCTCATCAAATGTTTAAATCAGCCCTGAACACATTGTATGCAAACACTGCAGACTGTTCACTGTCTGTTGGGAGCTTGAAGTATGCTTGTTTCCACAAGGGAAAGAATCCCTGTCCCCTCAATCAATCAAGTCAGTCAATTGAATTTATTGAGCACTTACTGTGTGCAGAGCACTGTATTAAGTCCTTGAGATAGTACAATGTAACAATATAACAGACACATTCCCTGCAAGGGGGCTGGTCACTTCACATTCATTCATTCAATAGTATTTAATGAGCACTTACTATGTGCAGAGCACTGTACTAAGTGCTTAGAATGTACAATTCGGCCACAGATAGAGACAATCCCTCCCCAGTGACGGGCTCACAGTCTAAACAGGGATTCCCAAGGGGAGGCAGGAAGACTGGGGAACACTCCAATGGGCTCTCACAGCAACAGCAGTCCTGAGTTCTGGGCGATAAAGGTGCCAGCACTTCCCAGGCACTGAAAAACTCTGGAAGCAGTGTGGCCTAATGGATAGAGCATGGGCCTGGGAGTCAGAAGGACCTGGCTTCTAGTCCCAGCTCCTCTACTTGTCTGCTGTGTGACCACAGGCAAGTTGCTTAACTTCCCATTGCCTCAGTTACCTCATGTGTGAAAAGGGGGATGAAGATTGTAAACCCCATGTGGTGCATCAATTTTGTCCAACTTGTGTCCAACAAAATGATGGGGTTTATTGATGTTGTGAAGGTAGAAATGACTGGATTTGGTGACAGATTGAATCTGTGTGTTCGATGAGAGAGATGACTTGAGTTTAATGCCAAGATTACAGGCTTTCAAGATCTGGTAGAGAATGGTGTTGTCTATAGTGATGGGAAAGACAGGATTTGGGTGAGAAGATGAGTATTTTTGTCTTGGACATGTTTAGTTTGAGGTGCCAGCAGGGCATTTAGGTAGAGAAGTCCTGAAGGCAGGAGGAAAGAGAGACTATAGAGAAGGAGAGAGGTCAGGCCTGGAGATGTAAATTTGGGATTCGCCCATGTAAAAGATGGTCTGTCTGAATTTGTTTCCATGTGTCTTTTTCCTTCCATGTCTGCCTCCCTTCATGTTTATTTATTTCTCTGTTTGCTTGTCTATGGATCTGTCAAGTTATGACAAGTTCAGTATCCATTTCTTTGGAATAGCAGTGCGTATGGTCCTATTAAACCAATGGAAAGGCTTAAACTCAGTAAAGAAAAAAAATTCCATAAAAACAAAATCTGGAACAGTCTTTCCTTTAAAATCTTCTCTACTTTCCAGGACAGTACTCCTGAAATCGAGCACGCCTGGCATTAGAAGTCTCTTTAATAATTATGAGAAGCTTGTCCTTGATTTGCATAATTTTTAATGACCTGAACATCCAAACCTGATCAGTGGCTTTAAAGAACGCAAGAAATGCTCACTGTACCAAACATCATGGAGGTTACTGATCCTCCAGAGAAACACTAAAAGAATGAAAATTACACACACGGTCTGTAATGAGATTGGCAGAGAGAGGCTAGCAGTGAAGGAATCTGGCTAAGCAAATGTGCCTTAATGAGGATGGTGCAAGAAGTGGCTTGTTAACTGAGTTCCTTCAGATTCATGAACTGCTCTCTCCCAGAGGTTGGTAGAAGCCACAGGCCATTCTTATGGGGCTGCAGGGTACGTGGAGATACTGAGATTTTCTCCCAATGGCAAAATACCATCGTCATCATCATCATCAAAAGCATCCTGAGCTGTTTTTCATATCCTCAGTGCAAATTGGATTTGCTCCCTTTACTAACCCTAACCCTCAGCCCCACAGCACCTTTGTCCATATCCATAATTTATTCATTTAAATTAGTGTCTATCTCTCTGTCTAGACTGTAAACTCTTTGTGGGTGGGCACTGTCACGCATTGTTCTAAGCGCTGGGGTAGATTAAAGTTAATCAGGTCAGATGCAGTACCTGTATCACATGGGGTTCACAGTTCCAAGCAGGGGCTTGGGAGTCCGAGCTTGTCAGTTCTAATCCTGGATCTGCCATTTTGTCAAATGTGTGACTTTGGGGAAGTCACAACTTCTCTGTGCCCAAGTTACTTCATATGTAAAATGGGGATTAAGACTGTGAGCTCCACGTGGGACAACCTGATTACCTTGTATATATCCCAGTTATTTATTAGAGCAGCAGCGTGGCTTAGTGGAAAGAGCACGGGCTTAGGAGTCAGAGGTCATGAGTTCTAATCCCGGCTCTGCCACTTGTCTGTTGTGTGATTTTGGGCAAGTCACTTAACTTCTCTGTGCCTCAGTTACCTCTTCTGTAAATGGAGATTACGTCTGTGAGTCCACATGGGACAACTTGATAACCTTGTATCTATCCAAGTGCTTAGAACAGTGCTTGGAACATAGTCAGGGCTTAACAAGTACCATCATTATTATTATTATTATTACCCCAGAATTTAGAATAGTGCGTGGCACATAGTAAGCAGTTAACAAATACCATCATCAGCATCTTAATCCCCCTTTTAAAGATGAGGTAACTCAGGCACAGATAAGTGACGTGACTTGTTCAAAATCACACAGCAGACAAGTGGCAGAATTGGGATTAGAACCCAAGTCCTTCCAATTCTCAGGCCAGTACTCTGTCCATTAGGCCATGCTGCTTCCCTATGGAAAATCTGTGGAGGAAATCTATAGAAGAACTCATTGACAGGGAAACTGCTCCCCAGACCCAAATCCCCAAATCCACTGTTTGTCAGTCTGCATTGAGCAAATTAAGTGGAGAACTGCCAGATCTCCATTGCTCCTGAGAGGTGTTAGACCCGGCGATGGATTTTACTGGGTGAGGTTATGGCCTCATCTGTTCCAAGGGCCCGGCTGTCTGTGGGAGTTGCTGGGGTTGGGAGAGATGGTTTCTCTAAGTCCTTTCCCCCTAGAAGAAAATACAAAATTAGTCCCAATTATGACTTTACCAGGGGTTTTCAGCCCCAAACCCTGGCTGAGGAGTCTCTGTAGAAGTATCAGGACCTCCACTGGGTCCTCAAGTCCTCCATCCATTTTCTTTCTCTGTTTCTCTCTCTCTCTTTGGTATTTGTTAAGCGCTTACTATGTTCCAGACACTATACTAAGCACTGGGGTAGATATAAAACTTGTCAGATTGCACACAGTCCCTGTCCCACATGGAGGATTACTCAATATATCATATTTATTGAGCGTTTACTATGTACTAAGTGCTTGGGAGAGTACAATACAAAAGAATTAGCAGGTATGTCCTGCCCATAATGAGTTTACAGTCTAGAGTGGATCACAGTCTTAATCCCCTTTTTACAGATGAGGTAACTGAGGCACAGAGAAATTGCCCAAGATTGAACAACAGAAAAGTAGTGGAGCTGGGATTAGAAGTGAGGTCCTTCTTCTCTCACAGATACTTAGGGCATTCTCCCTCCCCCACCCCCAGACCCCTCTCAAGGTCACACCTGGAGAGTTTTCAGTTCTCTACCAGTCTCAGCTACAGGAAGGAGAGTCAAACAGAGGCATACCTATTCCATTCCTAGCTTGGCCAGTGGTTAGCAAGTGGAAAGCAATCTGCTACAATCTGCTACTTACCATGCTGGGCAGCAGCGGCATGGGAGAGGGTCGAAGGCGGAGACTCAAGTTGACTGCACAGAAGGCGGCAATGGTAAACCACTTCCATATGTTTACCAAGAAAACTCTATGGATACCTTACCAGCATGATTGCAGATGGAGAGCATGGTGTTCTGGGAGAGATGTGTCTGCGGTGTCGCTATGGGTCAGAATTGACTCGACGGCTTGAGACAAGACCCCTCCAGAGTCCCTACACCCCTCTTCCTGCCATGACTCTATGTCTGCTTCATGCATCTCCTTGAAGCGTATACATCATCAGCGTCTATCCCACCACCCCTTCCCCTGGGATGGCTACAGGAAGCCCGTGGAGAAAGTGCTCTCTGTCTGTGGCTTCCCAGGTCATGGGGCTCCCCAGCAACTGGAGCTGATCCCCAGGCCCCCACTCCAGGCAGATCTCTAGACCTACTATATTTAATAAAGTAAAAACCAAAGTAAATCCAGTTTGAACATTCTTTTTCCAGGATCCAGCACTTGGTGCTGTGCTCTCTGCACACAGTAAGTGCTCAGGAAATGCAATCGATTGATCTAATACTCTTCCTCCTCCAGGACACTCTTTACTTCAGACCAGGTTCCCAGAGTTCATGCTCTTTTCTTCCATGGTGACAGGAACCTCACTTCTCTGGAATCAAAGCACAGGGACTCTTAATGTCCAGCGATCCTTTCCAATCCCTCCCTGTGCCCATCAGAGTCCACAACACTAGCTCTCAGTGTGTGTTGCTCTCCCAGACACACTGGCTCACTTCTCCTCCCCTCAAGATGGCCAAAGGTCTTCTTCTTCCTCCTCACTTGCCCCTCTAATTCCTCCCTGGTCCTTCTCTCTGATTAGTTGGGCTTTACACTTCAGGAAGAAGCACCAAGGACTGACTTTTCTTCTGTCCTCCTCCCTCTCCAAAGGGTGGGGGCCAGTGAAATTGGTCATTATACCAGTGCATAAGGGGCAAAATTGAAAATAAGATAGCTAACAATTCTCAACCCTCTAAACCCTATTAATCAGTACCTCAGAGTTTCCCTTTAAAAAATGTTTTAATTTTAATTGTTGGGTCTGGAAGAGATTAGCATGTTCTTGAATGAAATTGTTCATACTGATCCTGTCCATCTCTACCTTGAAGTGTTTAGAAGCAGGGGATGGTGAAGTGCCCAGAACATGCCACCTGCATGTGGACACATTGACCTTTGGATGAAGTTGATAAAGAAGAGGAATCTTCATCCACATAGAAATAATTTCAGAGTTACATAGTGAAGAGGGGACTGTCCATTCCCACCCATGATTATGGGCAGATTAAATAGGCATTCCTCAGCCGTAAATCTTAGCTATTTAATCCCAAGAATATGAGGGCACTCTTTCTGTATTCTTTGAAAATATTCGAAAGGAATGCTCTCCCTGTTAAAGTTATCTATAATTAGCTAGAATCTCCTCCTTCTTCTCTCCCCTCATTCCATCTCTCCTTCCCTCCTTTCCTCTCTCCCTCTCTCTCTCTCTTTCTCACTGTATCTCTCCCCCTCACCAGCATTCCCAACCTCTTTCTCCCTCCTCATCCCTATCTGCTAACCACTCCCAACCTCTTTCTCCCTCCTCATCACTATCCACTAACCATGAGCTGATGCTGACAGTAGGGCAGAGACTCAGGGCCTAAGGTTCCCTAGTTGGCAAATGAGTCTCTAAGTTGTTTGTGGGCAAGGATCATGTCTGCCAACTACTATAGTATAGTCTCCCCAGTGCTTATTACAGTTCATTCATTCATTAAATAGTATTTATTGAGCGCTTACTATATGCAGAGCACTGTACTAAGCGCTTAGAATGTACAAATCGGCAACAGATACAGTCCCTACCCTTTGATGGGCTTACAGTCTAACTGGGGGAGACAGACAAGAACAATGGCAATAAATAGAGTCAAGGGGAAGAACATCTTATTAAAACAACAGCAAATAAATAGAATCAGGGTGATGTACATCTCATTAAACAAAATAAATAGGGTGATGATATATACAGTGGAGCGGACGAGTACAGTGCTGAGGGGATGGGACGGGAGAGGGGGAGGAGCAGAGAGAAAGGGGGGAGAAGAGGGTTTAGCTGCCGAGAGGTGAAGGGGGGGGTACAGTTCTTTGTATACAATAAGCACTCAGTAAATGCCATTGATTGATTGATTGAGGAAGAATCAATCCCTGGTCATTTCGGAGCATTCTGTGACCTCTCTGTGCCACTGTGAGACGTAACCTCACAGACAGGTGTGCCTAGCTGTTGTCTATAAATGGTATTTGTTAAGTGCTTACTCTGTACAAAGCACTGTTCTAAGCACTGGTGGATACAAGATCAGGTTGTCCCACGTGGGGCTCACAGTTTTAATCCCCATTTTACAGATGAAGTAACTGAGGCACAGAGAAGTTAACTGACTTGCCCAAAGTCACACAGCTGGCAAGCCGCAGAGCCGGAATTCGAGCCCATGAACTCTGACTCCCAAGCCCGGGCTCTTTCCACTGTGCCATGCTGCTTCTCTATCTGTCTATCTGTCAGGTCTGAATCCATCTGGATTAGTCTCTGGTGTAAACTCTCCTGTATCCAGGAATCAAACTGGGATCACGAATGAGCTCTTTCTCCTCCACACTTGGTCAAACAATCCATCAATCAGTCTAGCATATTTACCGAGTGCTTATTTTGTGCAGAGCACTGTACTAAGCACTTTGCAGAGTATGTTAGAGTCACAGACATGACCTCTGCCTTCAAGGAGCTTTCTCTGCAGGTAACGAGACAGACTCTAAAATAAATTATTGGTGGGGGAAGCAACCGATTTTAAGAATCGGACATAAGTGCTATGGGGGTGGGGTGAGTAAGTACTTAGGTGTGAGGACTTGAGGACATAAGTAATGCAGTAGGGAGAGACATAGGATGGGAAGAAGAAAGATTAATCAGGAAAGGCTTTCTGACAAAGTCACTTGCAGCCACCCACTAAGGAAGGGAAGGATTTAACTGATTTGGATAAAAATAGTTCCAAAGTAGAACAAAATTTGAATCATTTTTTTCACTCTTTGCTGCCTCTTCTAATTGACCAGCAGAAGTAAAGAGTAAGATTAAATTAAAACTCATTGTAGGCAGGAAACATGTCTGCCAACTCAGTTGTACTGTATTCCCCTAAGAGTTCAATAAGTACCAATTATTGATTGATTGATTGATACACCTCATTTAGAATCCCAGATTTCCTTCTCTGGTGTGAACCAGTAAGATACTCTTGAGGAAGGTAGGCAGGAGAGCTTCAAACTCAGTCCCACCTTCAAGCACTTAGGTACATATCCTTGTACTCCTTGCTCCCCTTAGATGTAATGTGTTTTGACGTCCATCTCCCTGGTAAGACTATAAGCTCCAAAAGAGCAAGGATTTTTCTACCAAATGTATTGTGCTCTCCTAAATCCTTAAAATGGTGCTCTGGCCGAAGTAAGCACTCAATAAATACCACTAATGGATTGAAAAAGAACAGTGTGAAACCAAAATTCCTATAGGGCAATGACTTATGGCAATTGAATCATTAAAGCCTTGAAAAATGGAAGAAAATGCAAATTGTGCAAAGAGACTCGATTCCTATATTATCATTATATTATCATTATCAGAGATGAAGCATGGCCTAGTAGAAAGAGTATGGGCCTGGAAATCAGAGAAACTGAATCCCAATCCCAGCTCTTCCAGTTGCTTGCTGTGAGACCATGGACAAATAACTTTTCTGCACCTCAGTTACCTCATCTGAAAGATGGGGATTGAATCCCCTTCCCTCCAACTATGTGGGATGGGGGGTTGTATCCAACCTTTCATTCATTCAATCATATTTATTGAACACTTACTGTGTGCAGAGCACTGTACTGAGCACTTAGAAAGGACAATACAGCAATGAAGAGAGACAATTCCTGCCCACGAAGGGCTTATCTACCCCAGGGCTAAGAACAGTGCTTGACACAAAGTAAGCGTTTAACCAGTTCCATGAAGAAAATTATCATTTTTACTTCCTTCTGTGTTCTTTCACACATTTTTTTCTACCTCCCTAATCTATGTCACCCTTTGAACCGCAACATTTTAAGCTCTCATCTTACTGCAGGAAATCTATCATGCCGATTTCCGAATTTGAACACCTTCTCAAAGCAACTGTTACTGTGTATTAGCCAATGACTGCAAATTAGGAACATTATATGTACATTTTTGGATTTAGGAAATTACAGGTTGCACTTGGGATATTATTGCTTTCACCTAGTTTATGTTGTCTCCATTTTATCAGAATAGAAAGCCTAAAAGGAAATTTCAGATGATGCCAAAAAGGGATAAAATGCCAAAAAATTTCAAAAAATTTTAAAGCTGCTGTTTAGTTGGGGTACTACAGGAAGCATTTAGTTTTAACATGGCTGAGATTATAGTTTGCGTACTGTATTTCTTTTAAATTATACCCCTGATGAAAGTACATTGCATTTAGAGATTTTTTTCCTTATTTATTTATTTCATCTGACAATTCCAAGCTTCAACCACTGAACTAAATCAAGACATCAAGCATTTCTTTCATGTTTTCTGTATTATGTAGACCTCTGGGAACCAGGTATAATTGAAGGTTTTTGAGTATTTTTGAAAAGGAAAAAGAAATTGGGGGCTTTACTTTGGAAAATTACACACACACACACACCAAAAAAAAAACAAACCTCTGCAGGGTTGCAGGGTTAAAAGGGGGGGAAAAGAGTAAAAGTTCATTGGGACACAGTGATTTATAGGGAAAGCCTTAGCAGCTTACATAAAACCGAAGGAGGGAAGTAGCCAACACTAGGTCAAATCTCCATTCACATGTTGTGCAATAAAAGGCTGACTGTAGCCTTTGAGCCTTGCTTCCAGTATAGACAATGGCAATTGCAGAGCAAAGACTAATAACAGGATTTAGCATAAATCCACCACAGGAAGTGAACAGTTGTACTAGCAAATAATTAGCCAGGGAACATTTTATGGCAACCCCAGGATGCTTCCATATACTTTCAAGCTCTGAGTGCCATCATGATTATGAAAATGTAATTAGCTCTTCCTGATTCTAATTTTTTGATTGATCGAAGGGTGGTTTCTCTCTCCCTTTTCTGGGGCCGGGCCGATTTCTCCGATTTCTCATTTGGCCGTGGTAATAAGTGAGCATTTTGAAGTCTGGGGGGAGGGTTTTAGAACGTTTCCTTTCTTCCCCCGCGGATGCTTCTTTATTGCAAGGTGAATTGTGTTTATTTTGCCCGGCTAACAAGTGGGTTCAAAGCGACACTTTGATCCTGAACCCTTGCCAGATTCCCAAAGCTGAAAGCCCCCTGTGCAGTGGAGCAAACCTGTACTCACAAAGCCTAGCTAATTTGCAAAGGAATGTCAAAATTACTGGCACAGTTCAGTAGTGAGGTGCACTGTAGGCTACAGCGCTTTCTAATGAGCAGATGCAGCATTTCGCCCAATTTCCATTTCCCCCACTTACTCTTTCCTTTAAGGAAAGTTCACTGGGGTCTGTAGCATGGGAGCAAGCCTTAAAATGAGAACTTTCGCCAAGGCAGATTTATAGCAGCAGAAAATCCAAGTGTTTGGCTGAGTTGCTGCTCTTCTTAGCCACAAGAAATGGAGGTAGATAAAAGATATTTACTTACCATGCAGTTGATAGAGAAGCAGCATGGCCTAGTGATAAGAGCAAGGGCTTGGGAGTCAGAGGATATGGGTTCTAATGCCGGCTCCACCAGTCATCTGCTGTGTGACCTTGGGTGAGCCACTTAACTTTTCTGTGCCTCAGTTATGTCATCTGTAGAATGGTGATTAAGACTGTGAGCCCCATGTGGGACAAGGACTTTGTTCCAACTGGATTATTCTCTATCTACCCCAGTGCTTAGAACAGTGCTTGGCATATAGTAAGCACTAAATAAATACCAAAAAATTACATAAATTGAAGCAAATCCTTCTGCACATTAATAGACTCATCTCTCTTGCCCTTGTCCCCTCTTTCCTTTCATCCATTTGAATGTATTTATTGAGTGCTTACTGTGTGTGAAGCACTGAACTAAGCACATGGGAGAATACAGTAAAACAATAACAAGACACTTTCCCTGCCCACGACAGGCTCCCACCCTCCACCTCACTGATCACATCTGTCTGAGTTCTGAATCATATTTTCTCATGACATCCCACCCTACACCAGAAAGGCACCATCCTGCCCTAACAAGGATTGTGGACAAAACTGGAAACTTCATGCTGAATTCCCAGGTTGGGAAACTGGAATTTTCAGGGATTCCCAACCTTCTGCTTGAGGAAGCAGGACAACAAGGCTTTTAAGGGAAAGATGTCACCAGAGCTGTGATGGCAAAGTCCCTGAACCTGGCTCCTTGGGCACATTCTGCTCTGGGATCAGATGCCTGTGACTCTGATGGTCTTCCACACCCTCACTCCTGACTAGCATTTCTGAAAGATGACAAAGAATGGCTCACCCCTCGTGTTCTGGCTTGCCAGGAAGAATAGGATATTATTTCTCCGGTCCAACTCCCCCTTTTGAATAAGGCCAAGCATCTGCTTGAAGGATGACCTGCCCTGTGTGAAAATGGAGACTTCCGTGTTTTTAACTTATTCTAAATTTGAATGCTGACTTTGGCATTATGCCTTGGACAGCTTACAAGGATTTTTCTTCTCCGGGAGATAGTAAATTTCAATAATTATTTTTCCATGAAGAAGAGGCCTTTTATAGCCATCTCTGGCATCTAACAGTTTTCAAACTTGTTTGAAGTTTAGACTGAAATCAGAGTATTTAGACTATAGAAATCCCGGGAGGTTCCACACTAATGATGCCTATGTTTCCCCAAATGGGAGTTGACTTTTTAAAATACTTTCCTTGGACTTTTGTTGTGTTTTGGGTTTATGGTCTTCTGGAGCATCAAATTTTGTTGATGAATTGGATTTAATCCTTTTGAGTTTGGAAGATTTCATGATGAGTAAATCATTCAAAATGGAGCAGTAAGGATTCCAAGAAAAGGCAAGTCACTCAACTTCTGGCAAGTCACTGAACTTCTGTGCCTCAGTTATCTCATCTGTAAAATGGAGAATTCAGGGACTGTGAATCTAATAGGGGACATGGACTGTGCCCAACCTGTTTAGCTTGTATCTACTCCAGCACTTAGAACAGTGCCTTGCATATAGTAAGCGCTTAACCAATACCCCTCCAAAAAGGTAGGCCTCTGTTATCAAACATTTATGTTAGAAACCTCACTCGCCTTAGTGGAGAGTGAAAAGAGCAACTTCTCTGGATGCTGATGGTTAGAGGGAGTCAGAAATGTCCTCTGTATATCAAGAACTCCTTCTCCCTCAATCTCTGCATCTTAGACTCCCTCTATCCTCAGGGTCCAGCACCAATGTCAGGGACTCAGAACTAGTCATTCATTCATTCATTCATTCATTTGTATTTATTGGGTGCTTACTGTGTGCAGAACACTTTACTAAACTCTTGGAAGAGTACAATACAACTATTTTGCATTCTGGGGTAGAAAGGTTGGGGATTGATATCAGGGGTATGATAATGCTATCTCAGAAACATTTAGGAGAGATGAAAACTCTCTCCCTCCCATCTTTTATTATAGTATTTTGTTTAAAAACTTACTGTATGTCAAGCACTGTTCTAAGTGCTGCAGTAGGTACAAATTATGTTGGAAACAGCCCCTGTTCCTGAATGGGGGTCCCATATGGGGCTCACAGTCTTAGTTGGAGGGAGAAGCAATGTGGCCTAGTGGAGTGAACATGGACCTGGGAGTCAGTGGACATGGGTTCTAAATCCCGGCACTGCCAAAACCTGGTTGTGTGACTTTGAGCAAGTCACTTAACTTCTCCATGTCTCAGCTCTCCTGTTCTCCCTCCTACTTAGTCTGCGAGCCCCATGTAGGACAGGGATTGTGAACAACCTAGTTTACTCATATCTACCCCTGCACTTAGAACAGTGCTTGACACACAGTAAGCACTTAAGAAATACCACTGAAAAAAACCAACTCAAATATTTAGTCCCCATTTTACAAATGAGGAAATGGATTCACCAAGGAGTTAAATGACTTCCCTAAGGTCACATAGCTGGCAACTGGATTAGAACCCAGGTCCTCTGACTCCCAAATCCATGCTTTTTCCCCTTGGCAATGCTGTTTTCTCATCATTCTTGCAGGTTTCAATGAGTCATTCAGTCAATCACTGGTATTTATCCAGTTCTTACTGGATTTATCCAGATCCACTATACTGAGTGCTTGGGAGAGTGCAATACAACAGAGTCAGAAGACAAGATCTCTTTCCACAGGGTTTGTGACAGAGCCATGGAGTAGGTAGGAGGAGAGAAGGAAGACACAAAGCTTTTCTACTGCCTTGTATCTACTGGGAACTGAATTCATTACTGGTTCAAAATCACTGAACTGCTAAATTTTAGGTGAAGGAATTCTGCTAAATAACTTTAACACCAAGCAACATCTTCTATTCTATCATTAAAGCTCTATGGGGCAATTTCCAAAGAAAATCCAAATGACTTGCAAAATTTTGCTGTTAATGATAATGGAAAGATGGCTAGACTCTCAGACAGTCATTTAAAGAGTAGAAAGGCAGCACAGAGGGCTGCAATAGAAGAGGACCAGAATAGAGAATCAGGTTAGATACAGTCTGTGTCCCACATGGGACTCACAGTCATAATCCCCATTCTACAGATGAGATTAACTGAGGCCCAGAGAAGTAAAGTGACTTACCCAAGGTCATACAGCAGACAGGTGGCGGAGCCAGGATTGGAACCCAGATCCTTCTGACCACCAGGCCCTTGCTCTATCCACTAAGCCACATTGCTTTAAAAAGATAGAAGAAGTAACAATGGAAGCCAATGGAGGAAGAAAAGTAAGGGGGCTCTTCAAGGGTAATAAGATTTAATCAGCTAGAACATTTAGCTCCATCTACAGCTGAGGATGGCACTATAACCAGTGACCATCCCTGTGTCCTGCCTCATCCCTCTCCTTCCTGGCCTTTCAGCAGGCTTCCATGGGTGCTCTGGGATCTCAGGTCTGTTATATCACCCTTGACTACAGAGATTTCTTATGGTAAGGCAGAGCTGGGAAATTGAATCATTTTACTTGTCACAAAAACCCTGCCTCTTGGAAAGACTAAGCAAAACATAGCACGATCGATCAATCAATTATATTTATTGAGCACTTACTGTGTGCTGAACACTTGAGAGAGTACAATATAACAATATAGCAGACATATTCCCTTCCCACAATGAGTTTACAATCTAGAGGGAGAGACAGATATTGATATAAATAAATAAATGACGAACATGTACGTAAGTGTTGTGGGAGCCAGTCAGGGTGACGTAGAGGGAGTGGAAGAAAACGAAAAGCGGGCTTAGTCAGGGAAGGCCTCTTGGAGGAGATGTACCTTCAATAAGGCTTTGAAAGGGGGAGAGTAAATGTCTGTTGGAAGTGAAGAGGGAGGGCGATCCAGGCCAGAGGCAGGACGTGGGCGAGAGGTTGGCAGTGAGATGAGGTCGAGGTACAGTGACTAGGTTGGCACTAGAGGAGCCAACATCAGTGGAGACAAGGAGAGCCTAACGTAACCCATCCCCCTGTAGAGCATGAGGTTGGGTCTCAATCTGCAACTTATTGCCGTATTTGTTGCCCTTCTGTCTATGGTGATCCAACCCTCTTCCGCTCCAAATGTAGCCATCAAATCCTGGATATCAGAGCCCTAAGGACAGTACTGGAGGCCATGGCTACATCCCCCTTCCTGAAAGGAATAGAGGTGGAGCCACTGCAGCGGAATGTGCAGCTGCTTCCGCCTTTCCAAACAGCACCCCCCACTTTCCCTCTCCTCTCTTTCCTGCCCCCCTCCCTTATTCTCTTTCACCCTGGAGGAGTCTGGGTGGTGCTCTCCGGGAAGAGGTCCTCGGGCCAAAATAATCATGCTTCCCCTCCACTGGAGATGGATAGAAGTCAGAAGGGCACTGTTGCACAAACTCAGACTCAAGCACAAAACACTCCAGTCATTAATCGCCATCCTCACGGTCAGTTGGCCTGGAAGTTTCCTGCGGTCTACTAAAACCAGGGCCAAGCCCGTGAGAAATAGAACTAGAGGGCCTCCCTGATTAGCTCATTGAGGCTGTGGTCCTCTTATTGCTGCCCAAAGGAAACAACCATCATCCTAGCATGAAAATGCCATTTTCACACCTGTGGTCTTCAACTCCACTTCAAAAATGGACCCAGCAGGTGGCCACATATAATTAGAGCCAGAAACCTCCTGGAAAAAGCTAATATTTGCTTTGCTGCCATGGATTTGTGCCCTAGTTCTTGAAGAATGGCACAAACCCACATCTCTCCTCACCTCAAAACCCTGCTCTGGCTTCCTGTGTCTCTCCGCATCAAACAAAACTCCTCCCATTAGGCTTTGAGGTTTTCCACCAACTCACCTCAATTTAGTATTGGCTCTCACTATCCTCCAATCGAACATCTTTGCTCTTCCCAATCTCACCTTCTAGTTATACCTCACTCCAGACTCTTCCTTATCCATCCTGTCACTCATGCTATTGCCCCAGTTTGAAACTCCTTCCCTCCCCACATTAAACAGACTGAAGTTTCCCCATATCAAATCCCTCCTAGAATCCCCCATGCTCCAAGTAAGCTTTCCCCTATTAACTTCCAGTTTCCTAAATTATAAGAGCCCATCAGCTATCACTAGTGCATATGAATTTATTTATATCCATCTTCAGCACTTTTATGGATATTTAGTCAATTGTACCATCAATTATTGAATTTGACCATTCTGTTACTCATTGGTTTTATGTCTGTTTCCACTTTAGAATGTAAACTTCTTGTGGGGAGGGAAAGCATCACTTTCTTTTGTATTTCCAAAATGCTTAGCACAAAACATTACATTAAGTGGGTGAATAATAATAACTGTGGTATCTGTTAAGCACTTACTATGTGTCAGTCACTGTACTAAACACTGAGGTGGTTATAGGCAAATTGGGTTGTACACAGTCCCTGTCCCTGGCTCATAGTCTCAATCCCCATTTTACAGATTAGGTAAATGAGGCAGAAAGAAGTGAAGTGACTTGCCCAAGGCCATGCAGCAGACAAGTGGCAGAGCTGAGATTAGAATCCATGATCTTCTGACTCCCAGGCCCATGCTCTATCCACTAATACATGCTCAGTAAATACAAATGCCACTGTTACTCCTCCCTGCTTCACCTGGAAGTTGCAGATTTTTATTGCTGACCATCAACATCGTTTGCCTCCCCCTGTAGACTGAAAATTTCTTGTGGTCAGGAAATGTGTCTACCAACTCTACTGTAATGTACTTTCCCAAATGTTAGTATAGTGCCCTGCGCACAGGAAATGCTCAGTAAATACTACTAACTGATTGATTTATCATCTTCCCTATTCACTGAGCACCTACCCTGAGTACCATATTTGATGCTTGGAAACATATATTAAAAATAAAAACCAATTAATAATTATTATGGTATTTGTTAAATGCTCACTATGTGCCAAGCACTGTGCTAAGCTCTGGGGTAGATAATACAAGGTATTCTCACTGGACACAGTCCTCTTCCCATGTGGGGCTCAAGTCTAAGTAGGAGAGAAGAAGATTTAATCCCCATTTTACACATGAGGAAATTGAGGCACAGAGAGGTTAAGTCACTTGCCCTAGCACATGCAGCTGACAAGTGGTAGAGCTGGGGTTAAAACTCAAATCCTCTGACTCCCAGGTACATACTCTTCCCACTAGGCCATGCTGTCTTACAACTGATGACACAATTATAGACATGTGACTATGATAAAGAATGTTTTTAAATTATTCTACTGTGTCAGAGCAATTGTGCATTCAGCCAGAGGTCTAAATGGGACTGTGAAACAGCATCTTGAAGGAGCTATGTAAAGCCCATCCATCACCTCATCAAACAGAAACTCCTCACCATCGGCTTTGAGGCATTCAATCACCTTACCTCCTCCTACCTCACCTTGCTGTTCTCCTACTTCAGCCTAGCCTGCACACTTCACTCCTCTAGCAACCAGTGTAATCACTGTGCCCTGATCTCATCTATCTCACCACTGACCCCTTTCCCACATCCTCCCCCTGGCCTGGAACTCCATTACCCTCCAGATACACCAGACCACCACTCTCCTCACTTTCAAAGCCTTATTCAAGTCACAGCTCCTCCAGGGGGGCTTCCTTGATTAAGCCCTACTTTTCCCTGCTACCTCTCTATCCCACACCATTTATGCACTTGGATCTGTACCCTTTGGGCATTCGATTTTCACCCTACTTTCATTCCCACAGCACTAATACACCTGGGTATAAATTATATATTATAAATTATTTATATTAATGAATGTCTCCCTCTCTAGGCTGTAATCTCTTTTTGGTCAGGGAAAATGCCTACCAATTTTGTTGTATTGTACTCTCCAAGTGCTTAGTATGGCGCTCTACACACAGTAAGCACTCAAAAAATACCATTAATTGATTGATTGATTGATTGATAGTTGGCATGCCTATACATCTTTAATTACTGCGTTAGCAACCATCATATACTCCTTGCCCATAAGTTAAATAGTAATAATAATGATTATAATAATGACAATAATAATGACAAGGGTGGTATCTGTTAGTGCTTAATATGAGCCAAACACTGTACTAATTACTACGGTAGATACAAGATAGGTAGGTTACAGTGCCTATCCCAGATTCACTGTCTAAAGAAGAGGGAGGAAAGGTCTTGAATCTCCATTTTACAAATGAGAAAACTGAGGCACAGAGCAGTTAAGGATTTGCCCAAGGTCATGTAGCAGGAAAGTGGCAGAGCCAAGATTAGAATCCACTTCTCCTGAGGACTAGCCCCATACTTTTTCCACTATGCCATGCTGTTTCTAACTATACTCATTTTCTCTAGGAAACTCAGGAAAAAAATATTTGTCCTAACCCTTGTTAATCTTAATGATATATTCATCATTCTTAGTGCAAAGAAGTGTTTTCTTTTGTTTTGAACCCACCACCCTTAAGTGTGAATAGATACCCCTGGTCCTGGAGGTGTAGGATTTGAGGACACTCTTTTTATCTTGTCCTCTCCCTTCAAGATTGTATAAACTTAAATTATGTTCCTCTCAGACTTCATCTTTCTGGACTGCAGAGTCACCGTCTTTTCAGATTATTTTCATGTGAAAACTGCTCCACTCCCTAGATCATCTTGATTTCCATTTTCTGTACCTTCTCCTGCTCTACAATAATGTTCCTTGGAATCGATAACTAGAACTACAGACAGTATATCACAATCAGACTTACCAGGTTTTATACATAAGCAAAAAAGAAGCAGCATGGCCTAGTGGAAGGAGCATGGGTCTGGGAATCAGAAGACCTGGGTTCTCATCCCACTTCTGCCAATTTCTTGCTATGTGACCTTGGACAAGCTACTTAACTTCTCTGTGCCTCAGTTTTCTTAACTGTATAATAGGGATTAAATACCTCTTCTCCCTGCTACCTAAACTGTGACTCCAATGTGGGAAAGGGACTGTGTCCAACTTCATTAACTGTTATCTACCCCAGTGCTTAGAACAGTGTTTGGCACATAGTAAGCTCTCAGTGAACAAAAACCTGCCTTTGACATTTTTTCTATCCCCTTCCCGACTGTGCCCGGCTTTCTGAAGGCCTTCTGAGCTGCCATCATACCCTGGACTGATATTCAATAATAATAATGACTTCATTGTAATAACTTTTTCTGATTTCTTTTAACTGCCTGTTTCATGAAATGAATCATAGCCTTTTTTCCTTTTCTTAAAATGCCTAATCCAGCTCTACAGAGAGCAGTTTTCTGTACCTTAACATTAGGATCCCTGTCCCGGGGGAGGAGGGAAAGAAAAAATTTATAAAAAGATGAGAAAAAAAAATCTATGGAGAAAACGACATTGATGGGGGAAACTGGAAAGGCAGGGGAGAAAAGAATGAAGTGAAAATAAAAGGTAGAAGAAAGGCAAGACAGAGCAAGTCAGTTATGCCAAAAGCAATGCTGTTGTTGATGTATTACCGTGAGAAGGATTGATTTAAGGAGTTTGACAGGGGAGACCATAATCCTCTCAAGGAAGGAAAACTACAAAGTGATCAGCAAATAGCAAAAGGAATTTAAAATAGAACAAGAAAAAAATGGGCAAGGAAGAGAAAGCAGAACATTTAAGGGAAAGGAACCTCTTTGACATTCAAATTAAAATTCAAAGCATCTGTTCCCTCTTGGATCCAAAGTTCATTAACCTGCATTACAGGAAATATTGGTCTTGAATCATCAGTCTCAAAAATGAATCAAAAACTCTCAGAATGACAAAGATTTTCATTTCTGAAATAGCAAAGCCTTCTCAGCCTCAGAAGAGGAGATCCTTAACCCTTGAAATGCAGCTAAATGACAGGCAAAAAACAAAAAAACTCAGTAGTGTTTATTGAGCATTTACTCTGTGCAGAGCACTGTACTGAGTACTAATGATGCACAAGAGATTATGTTTTTATGATCCCTATGTATTTCCTCTAGACAGTAAGCTTGTTGCAGGTAGGGAATGTGTCTACAGACTGTACTCCCCCAAGTGCTCAGTACATTGCTTTGCACACAGTAACTCCTCAAAAAATACCATTGATTGATTAACTGGCTATTTATGAGATACTATGTAAATTATATTTTGTTGTATATGATAATCTTTAATATATGGCATTTATTTATGCCTTGGTTTTACTACCCATAAATATAAGATATCTCATGGGTAGTGTTTTTAATGAATATCATGCTCTTCCAAATGTATTTCTAAAAATATTTCATTCTTTCTAGTCAGCTAAAAAAATACAGATACAGAGATCAAGACCTTTCCAAATTCTTTCTTCTCAAGCAAAGCAGAAAATTACTCTTTTGGTAATAATCACTAATAGACTATTTCCTTTCAGACAGGACAGCATTTACACTATATTTTCTGGGAAAAGAGATGATTGATTTTGATTTATTTCTGGGAAAAACTGTTTCTGTAAATGTATTTGGATTCTGGGAAGAATTAATTCCCAAATCCTATCTTCCTGCAAAAAATATTTTATCCCATTAGATATACAAAAATTCTAAGATGCCCAACCCCCCAAATTTTCCATCAGTTTTCCACATCTGGTTATATTTAACAGAGTGTACATCTATCTGACAAATTGACTATTGTCTAGTATAAATTTGTAAAAAGCTTCACCTTCAACCTAGTACTCTTCCTAGATATAGGAGGAGAAAGGGGGTTGAGTTGGTTATAAAAGAAGGGAGGTTTCTTTCTGGGGATGGGAAAGTCATTACTTTTGTGACCAGGGAAATGTGGTCATACTGTAGCAAATATATACTCCACTCATCCAGGCCAACACAACACAGAAAGAGTGTGGTGGGAAGTTGCGAGAAGAATGAGCAGAGGAAAGAAGCACTAATAGAGATGCTTCTGTGTGACAGGTCTCCTCAATCATCTGTGTGACAAGTGTCTTCTTCAACTTCTCCATTATATCTAACTCATTAATCAACCAAGAATATATATTGTGTTTGCTATGTGCTGGATGGCACTCTAAAGTAAGCCCTTATTCTCCTTGGTAATACAGTAATACAGTAGAGTTGGTAGCCAAGATCCCTGCCTTCAAAGAGCTTACAATCTAGTGGGAGAGATGGACGTCAAGAAAAATTAAAGAAAGGGGAAGAGAAAGAATGTGTACAAGAATGTGTCCATAAGTGCTGGGGCTGGGGCAAGTATTTAAAGTATTTTAAAAATGATATAGATCCAAGTGTATAGGTGACCCAGAGGGAGGGTGAATAGCACAGGAAAATGAGAGGTAGTTGGGGAAGACCTCTTGGAACAGGTAAGATTTTTAGAAGAGCTTTGAAGAGGGAGTGGTGGTCTGTCAGATCTGCAGATGGAGGGAGTTCCAGGCCAGAGGGAGGATGGAAGTACCAGTAATGAGGATAGGGCTCAAGAAGAAATAAGGTGGAGGGATAATGTGACCTACTAAAACAAATAATATCTGGGGTATTTGATGTGCCAAGCATTGTACTAAGTCCTGGGACAGTTACAAGATAAAGTTTGGATACAGTCCTTGTCCCACATGGTGCTCACAGTGAAAAGAGAGAGAATAGATAAAGAATCCCTGTTTTACAGATGAAGAAGCTTAAGCAAGGATAAGTTAAAAGACTTCTCCAAGGTCACACAAACAGTAGGCAATTGGCAAGGTGTCATTAGAACTCAGATCCTCTGAATCCTAGGCCTGTACTCTTTTTGATCTTGCTTCATTTGAACCTTAAGGTAAGAACCTGATCTTCCCTTCTCTTAGATGGGATAGATAACCATTGTTCATTTTTTATCTTCTTTCACATTTAACACAGTGCTTGAGATATAGTAAGTACTTAATAAATACTAAGACTATTAACTAAAGAGGGAGTGGATGTGCACAACTTATCAAAGGAATATATATAAGGGAAGCAGTATGACCTAATACAAAGAGACTTCTAGACCAACTTCATTGTATTGTTCTCTCCCAGGTTTTTAGTAATGTGCTCTGCTCACAGTCACTTACTACGTGCCAAGCACTGTTCTAAGCGCTAGGGTAGATACAAGGTAATGAGGTTGTCCCACGTCAGGCTCACAGTCTTAATCATCATTTTACAGATGAGGTAACTGAGCACAGAGAAGTTAAGTGATTTGCCCAAAGTCACACAGCCGATAAGTGGCAGAGCTGGGATTAGAAACCACAACCTCTGCCCCCCAAGCCCATGCCCTTTTCACTAAGCCACACTGCTTCTTTCCACTAAGCCACGCTGCTTCTCTATCCTCCCCCTCCAACTCTCAGCCAACTCCTATGACCTACCACCCCTCTGAGCACAGGTCCTGGGACTTTGTCTTATATTGGACCAGTTCTGGTCTTTTTCCTTCCCTGTTAGACTGGGACCCCCATATGGGTCAGGGACTGTGTCTGATTTGATTGTTCTACATCTACCATAGCACTTAGTACAGGGCTTAGCACAGAGTGTACAATTAAACATTCAGTGGTGTTTATTGAGTACTTTGTGTGGAGAGCTGTTAATGAACACTTTTATTATTATTATTACTATTATTATTATCGTTATTAGGACTTCCAGCACTGGGCAGAAGAATAGGCAGAGAGACTGAGTTAAAAGGAAAATAAAGGGGATGTCAGAAGCTCATTTTCGTAGTGTTGGTTGCTTGGGCATGTGTTTCCCAAAGGTCAGAGGGCCTACATTTCCCAAATCTCTTGGGGATATTTGGCTTAATGAGAAAATTTGGCAGAGCTTTTAAAACTGCTGGTGGAGAGGTATCTTTTTACCCCTTCCTGCCTTCCTACTGACTCATCTCCTTCCACTGAGGCTGAAGGACATGGGCCCTTCACATGATGAATTGCGTGTTTACATGCTTCACATCCAGAATCTATGTGTGTCTAATAGAATTTTGTCTATGGATGTTGGACGTTTTCTTAAGGTAATGGAAGTTGGTGTTTTTATTGCACCCCATATAAGTAGCCAAGTTTAAGTATTGAATCTAGTGTCTTTTACATCTCTCTCTCTCTCTATGTAGGTGTATGATTAAACTATATCTCTATATAACTACACTTCTATGCAGAGCTTTGAGGTGGAAACTTCAGTCACATTAAAGTCCATATTAAATTTCTGTACATATAGACTTACTTTACTCTTCAAACATTTACTCATCCATACATTCATCTTCCCATTCACCTTTTCTTCCTTTCTGTAATATTTAGTTTTTGTCACCCTCAGTATAGTGTAAGTTCTGTGAGAGCAGGGATTATGTTTTCAAACTTCATTGTACTTTCCCAAGTGGTTAGTATAATGCTGTGCACAATGAAGGAGCTCAATGTATTATACTGCTTGATTGATTGTACAGTGTGTCCCTTTGGCTAAATTCCTTTCCCACATTCCTTAAGAGACTGCGTCCTGTGCATGAGGTAGACCAGTTTGGGCACAGAATTCCTGCTGCTTCCCCTCCCTTTTAGTATTATTGTTGTTGATGTCATTGTATTTGTTAAACACTATGTGCCAAGCATATAGAACATGTACCTGCCCTAAGTGCTGAGGAAGATCCGAGATAATCAGATAGGCTCACAGTCTAAGTATAAGGGAGAACAGATATCAAATCCCCATTTTAGAGATAAGGAAACTGAGGCCCAGAAAAGTTAAGTGACCTGCAGAAAGTCAGACAACAGGCAACTGGCAGACCTCAGGTGAGAACCCAGATTGTCCCAATCCCAGGCCTGTGCTCTTTCCACTAGGCCACATGGCTTGAACCCAAACCCTAGAACAGGCCTGAAACCATAAGCTGAAAGGTGTAGAAGAACCTTTCCAACTCTCCAGAGCCATCAAATGGCTGAATTAGGTCACCAGCCTGGGTCAGTCTTTGAGTGACTGAGAACCAGCTCCAGACAACAGTGTCCCTCATTTCATTGGAAGTTGAGAAGAAGAGGTTTTCTGGAGCCAATTCAGCTCTTCCCAGGTGTCCTCGAAATGAAGGAAGATGGGTCCAACTCAAGGAGAAAGGTTGCTCAGTGGCTGATTTGCTCTATCCTGCCAGGGATGTATCCCCTCTAAACAGTTGTCTGCTATTTCAGCAGGGCTTGATATTCCTTTTGAAAGGTGGTGGATTTGCATAAAATAAAGTTTTCATCATCAAAGACTGCATCTTAGTCCTTTAAAGCAAGAAGATGCTTACTGCAGCAGTACCTTGAGTTTAGGTCAGGTCTGAAGCTCCATAATACTGCTACATAAAACCCAAGAGCAGAACATAGTGGGCTTTACAGATGGGAGGACTAGGTCTCCTCATGAGATTCCAATTTTCATTAGGTGGATGATTTGGATGTTATTTTGAATATAAGGACTGTAGAACTTGGGCTCATTCAAAACCTTAATTGAACTACACTACTAGATGAAGAGAAAACTGGGGATCCCAGTTCCAAGACCCCTTAGCTCAAGAGAAAATCAGCTATAGCTATAAGGCTACAGTGTTATCTAGGTCACACTTCTTAAAGATAAAGTTCATAAGCAAAGTTCTAACTAGGTAGGACATTCTGGGTACAGTGGTCTGTAATGAGTTCAATTATTAGTCAAATCAGTTGATGGTATTTTAGTGCTTCAGTGGATGGTATTTTAGTGCTTAGTGTTCTGGTGAGCACAGCTATCTGCCAAAACCACGATCTCCGCTATGGGTGTAGCAGGGCAGCAGATGTAAATCATGAAGGTATAGAAGGAGCAAAAACAAGGATGCAGTGGTTAGTAATATCAGTATATCAGGGTGAAGTGGTCAAATGAATAATTGAATATGTGCATACATTAATGCTGAAGCTGGATGGCAAGAGCACACACAGCCTTGGAGTCAAGAGAATGTGGGTTCTAATCTTGGCTCCACCATTTATCTGCTATATGACTTTGGCAAGTCACTTAACTTCTGTGCCTATTAACTCATCTGTAAAATGGGGATTAAGACTGTGAGCCCCATGTAGGACAGAGACCGTGTCCTACCTGATTACTTTGTTTCTACCCCAGAGCTTAGAACAATGTTTGGCACATAGTAAGCACTTAACAAGTACCACTATTATTATTACTACAACAACTACTACTACAAATAATAATAGCATTTGTTAAGTCCTTATTATGGGCCAAGAACTGCATTCAGTGTTGGGGTAGTTACAAGAAAATCAGGTCCCACATGGAGTTCACATTCTAAGTAGGAGAGTGCACAGATACTGAACCCCCATTTTGCAGATGCGGAAACTGAGGCACAGATAAGTTAAGTGACTTCCCTAAGGTCAGATAAGCGTCGGATCTGGGATTAGAAGCCAGGTCTCCTTACTTTCAGACCTGTGTTCTTACCATTAGGCAACTCTGGAAGAGAGTTTGTGTGCCTCAGCTGTGCTTACCCTTGTATGACCTTGGGCAAGTGACAACTTCTCTGGGCCTCTGTTCCCTCATCTGTAAAATGGGGATTCAATACCTGCTCTCCCTCTTACTTCATTCTGAGCCCCATGTGGAACCTGATGACCTCGTATCTACCTCATTGCTTAGTATAGTACTTGGCCTATAGTAAGTGCTTAATAAATACTATTATTATTATTACTGTTTGTAGTAGTAGACATCCAAAGAGGATGCCTTACTTGGCTGTGGTGAAGGGGGGCGTTCTGAGAGCAAGTAGCAAGTAGCTTTTATCCCTAGGTCAGCCTGCATGGGACATGTCAGGTGTAGTTACAGTGGATGCTTTGCTAGGAACGGCTCCAATAATCACTCAAATGTGGGCAGGGAAAGACTGTAGAGCAAGTTGAAGGGGGCAGGAAGTGTGTGTATGTGTATGTACTGGGGGGTGGGTGAAAGTTCCCCTAGAGAAATGTTCTAGGCAAACTCCCCCAAAATGGCAAATATGATGCCATTTCCCTGCATGTGTTCTCCCAGCACTGTGCAAGGGAAGAAATGTGCATCACTTAGGTTGTTATTTTTAAATGCAGTCAGCAGACACCCTCCCCTTTCCTACATAGAGATCAGGTCACTTTGGTTGCAGATCCAGATGAGTCAGAAATGCTCCAAGAAGGACTGGTCTGGTCAGGCCTAGACCAACTCAGGAGAATGAAGGTCGAAATGAGTGTAAATCTGACCCAAAGAATTTCTCCCAAAGTGTAATCTAATCGGAAAGCGAATGTGGCATTGATATTGGCAAATACCCGCAGTCATTATGACTAGTGTGCACAACTTTACAACCCAAACAAAAACACCACAAAAGCCCTCAGATGTTTTCTCTGCCTGGATTGCAGATCTAGCCTAAAAGCTAATGCCCAAAAGTGGTTGAGTTAATTTGAGTTATCTATCATAACAACCTGAGGTTGCAGCGGAACAGTGGAAGCAAAATGATTTAGCTTAGTAGAAGTCTAAGTAGAAGAGAGTAGGATTTAAATAATATCGATGATACCTGTTATGCACTTGCTACGTATGAGGCACTGTACTAAATGCTGGGGTTGATTCTGACAAATCAGGTTGGACACAGTCCCTGTCCCACGTGGAGCTCACAGCCTCAATCCCCATTTTACTGATGAGATAACTGAGTTCCAGAGAAGTGACTTGCCCAAGGTCACAAGACAGAAAAGTGGCAGAGCCAGGATTGATCCCACGACCTTCTGACTTCCAGGCCAGTGTTCTATCCATTACTCCATTATGTTCCTGTAAAAAGTCCACTATGCCACCTGTAAAAAGTCCATTTTACAGAGGAGGAAACTGAGGTCCAGAAGTTGTGATTTGCCCAAGATCCCACAGTAGAAAAGTGGTGGAGCCAGGATTAGAACCCCCATCCTGTGGCTTCCAGGTCCGTGCTCTTTTCACTAGTGTCCACTGCTTAAACAACTTAAGGATACACAAAATATGAGAGGCAATTCCATACAAAGGGGACACAATATATATGGAACAAGAGCAACAGCCATTGCTCTAGCTCCATAGAGCATTTAACTGCAGAGTTAATTTCAGTTACCTGCCACATTTTAACATCTTTTGGCCACATTTCCTAGTTGTAGTAGTAGTAGTTGAAATAGTGAGCCTTAGACTACTGTTCATCTCAGCATCTTCCTCTTTTTCTTTTAGTATTTGGGCAAACTCTGATTCTGGGACATTTCCAGGGAATATGTTGGATGCCTAGTAAGTGCTTATCATTATTATTATTTCCCTACTACACAGCCCTACTCCAACAATGACTGTGTTAGAAGAAAGGGGGTCATCCCAAAAGTCTTGCCACCCGGTTTACCCCCAAATTACAGTCTCCATGGCAACAATTATCTTGTGAGTAATGATCCCTCTGAACCGTAAGCTCCTTTTTTTTCATGGTATCTGTTAAATGCTTGCTATGTGTCAAGCACTGTTCTAAGCACTGGGATAAAAACAAATTAATCAGGTTGTATTCAGTCCCCATTCCCCTTGACTCTTACAGTCTAAGTACTGTACTATCTCAAGTGCTTAGTATAGTACTCTGCACACAGTAAGTGCTCAATAAATACCACTGATTGATTGAATGATCACTAGTAGTTTAGGTAAGTCATTCATAGACTTCAGAAAATGTGCTAAAATGGGGGGTGTGGTGTGTGAGTGAGTGTGTGTGTGTGTGTGTGTGTGTGTGTGTGTGTGTGTGTGTGTGTGTGTATAGAAGGGAAAAGGTGGAAAAAATGGACAGAGAAGCAGCATGCCCTAGTAGATGGAACATGGACCTGGGAGTCAGAAGATCAGGGTTCTATTCCCGGCTCTGCCATGTGCCTTTTGTGTGACTTTGGACAAGTCACTTCACTTCTCTGTGCATCAGTTATCTCATCTGTAAAATAGGGATTCAACATTACTCACTTCTACTTCGACTGTGACCCATCTGATTAAATTGTATCTACCCCAGTGCTTAGAACAGTGCTTAGCACATACTAAGTGCTTAACAAATACCATCAAGCAATACATCTATCAGTAAGACATTTTAGAGTGAATGTGTCTGTGTGTGTGTGTGTATGTGACTGCAAAAGTGTAAATGCAAAATACATGTCAGGGAGGGGAGAGACAAGAGAATGAAAAATCACTCAGTAGGGTTTTCATCCTACCAAAATATTTGTCACCACTGGAGTCCTTCTGATCCTACTGAGTCAGAATCAGACCTGGGTGTAATTAAGAAATGGTAACACTGAGTTTCCTGTCACTATAAAATGAATCTCTTCTCTACCCAGATAAGTCAACCATATTAAACATGAAAATTCATTATTTCATTCGGTTTTAGGAAGCTTGCATGACATTTTGATGACATTACCATGTAAACCCAGCACAGATTTCGTTCAAGATTTCATTGTGGTTTCTGACTTTGATGATGAAACCCTCAAATCTATAAAGGAGAAGCTCTTTTCAAGTTGGGATTTTCCAGGAGGGAGCCAATTAAACCTAATTCCATGGACATCAAACCATCTGAATCAATATTACTGAAAAGTATCAACAGGCTCCCATCCACCCAAAGCTGCTCAGTCATCTGTGTTCCAGTTCTAGCACACGCAGAATCAAGAAATGAAAATGAGTAGCTTCACATAGCTCTAAATAGTGACAATAATTTGTAGCTTTCCTAAACATCAACTGCACTGTGATCTAGTTCCCTCAGCACAAACTGAATGTCCAATTGCCCTTTGGCAGTAAATGTCAATTTTTTTTTTAGCCTTCTACTATATTTAAAGGTTGTTCTTCTCCCATTAATCCTTCTCGGGCTCAGTGTAGAGTCTTGTCTTCAAATTTCTTCCACACTTAGTAAATGCTTAACCAATACCATTTTAAAAAGATTTATGAATCCACCATGAAAAGTCATCCTACACCCAGACCTGGATGATGAAGACATGGCAATAATTGGGTGAACAGGTCGGGTATGGGATTTGAAGTTAGGGAGGTGGTAGGGAAAACACGTCAGTGGACTGTTGGTTCTAATCAATCAATCAGTGGTATTTTTCAAGTGCTTACAGTGTGCAGAGCACTGTATTAAGTGCTTGAGAGAAGCAGTGTGGTGTAGTGGATAGAGCATGGGCCTGGGAGTAAGAAGGACCTGGGTTCTAATTCTGGCTCTGCCACATGCATGCTGTATGACCCTGGGCAAGCTACTTAACTTCTCTGTGCCTCAATTACTTCATCTGTAAAAGACTGTGAAGCCCCATGTAGGATAGGGACTGTATCCAAATGGATTTTCTTGTATCCTCCTTAGTGCTTAATACAGTGCCTGGCCTGTATTGGGTACAGAGTACTGTACTAAGCACTTGGAAAAGTACAATACAACAATAAACAGACATATTCCCGGCCCAAAATGAGCTTACATCAGGTTTTGGGTGATATGTGGGAGGCAGTGAATGAGGGAACATGAGGTGGGGAGAAGGGTCTATGCATGGGCCTGGGAGTCAGAAGGTCATGGATTCTAATCCCACCTCTGCCACATGTCTGCTGTGTGACCTTGGGCAAGTAACTTCACCTCTCTGGGCCTCAGTTACCTCTTCTGTAAAATGGGGATTAAGAATGTGAACCCTGAGGGGGACAAGGACTGTGTCCAATCTGATTAACTTGTATCTACGCCAGCACTCAGAACAGTGCTTGGCACATAGTAAGAGCTTAACAAGTACCATAATAATTAACATTATTATAACCCTTTGTGTAAAGTTTCATAAATGATTAAAGTAGCCTACTGCAACTTGCTTGGGCTATCTTCCATCTGGATATGCATAATCTCAGGGGCACCACTTGGACAAAATCCAAGCAATGTTCCTCTTCAGGCATTGTCAGCTGCTCCTCTCCCACTTTCAGGACCTCTTCATTCTGGTCCTTTATGAAGAATTTTCCCAGGAGCTAATTCTCAAGGCTACAAAAGGAGAATGAACTTGTTCAAATGGTGAATGAAACAAAATACATCTGGAAAAAATATATCTCCACAAGATACCACTTACCAAAATAATACCAGAGCCAGTAAAGGCACAGCTAGCTGATCAGCCCCCTACTGAGCTTACAAAATCCATTCCAGAATTTGGCATGTGGAACAGGAAATTTCTACTCAAACTCTTTTTGTAGTGCGACAAGACTCCATGAATTGACGTTTGACCGAGTTCAGATATCCAATTGGAAAACCCAACTGTGGCCATTTCTGTGAGCTTCCTAGTAATGAGTTGACAAGCCAAAAGCCCAAAAAGCTCGATACTGAGTTGTATTCTCCAATTACAGGTGATTTCAATAATGTAGGCATCCTGCAATAACTCCTGTTTGCCACCTCGGGGTGGGAGTGGAGGACCTGCCCCATACCCAGCACAGCCAAGGCCAAAAAGGAAGCAGGGTGGTCTGGTGGATAGAGCACAAGCCTGGAAGTCATGAAGGACCTGGATTCTAATCCTGACTCTGCCATTTGTCTTCTGGGCCTCTGTTACTACATCTGTAAAATGGGCATTATGACTGTGAGCCCCATGTGAACAGGAATTGTGTCCAACCCATTCTGCTGGTATCTACCCCATTGCTTAGTATAATGCCTGGCCCAAATACCACTCCCCCCTCAAATTCAACAGACAATTCCTCTTCCCCCATTCAAGGCCTTATTGAAGGTGCAGCTCCTCCAGGGAGCCTTCCCTGACTTCCCTGGCTGTTCCAAGCATTTGGGAGAGAAGCAGCATGATGTTCTGGCTAAAGCATGGGCCTGGGAGTCAGAAGGTCATGGGTTCTAATACTGGCTCTGCCACTTGTCTGCTATGTGTGTCTGCTTGCCTATTTGGTTATTAATTTGATAATAGGGCCATGAACTATATGCAACTTCCAGAAGATTATTATTATTACTGATGGATTTCTGTTAGACACTTATTATGTGGCAAGCCTTTAACAAAAACCATCATTAGTATTATATATAAGCAGTTACTATGTACCAAGTACTGTGATAAGCACTGGGGTAAGCACAAGGTAATCAGGTCCAGGTCTCTGTCCTACAAGGGGCTCATGCTCCAAGAGGGAGACAGAACAGGTGTTTTACAAATGAGGAAGCAGAGGTACAGAGAAGTTAAGTGAGTGGCCCAAGGTCACACAGTACGCAAGTAGAAGAGCCGTGAATTAAACCCAGGTCGCCAAACACCCAGACCTGTGCTCTTTCCAATAAACAATGCTGCTTTGGCAGATTTGGAACAGAAAATGTTACATAGGAGAGAAGAATTGCTTGATACACCCTTGGCTAGAATTTTAGAATGGAGTGAGGAGCAGTATGGCCTAGTGGAAAGTTCATGGGCCTGGGAGTTAGAGGCCCTGGGTTCTAAATGGTATTTGTTAAGCACTCACTATGTGTCAAGCACTGGGGTACGTACAAGCTAATCAGGTTGGACACAATCCATGTCCCACATTGGGCTCACAATCTTAATCCCCATTTCACAGATGTGATAACTGAGACACAAAGAAATGAAGTGACTTGCCCAAGGTTACTCAGCAGACAAGTGGCAGAGTTAGAACTAGAATCCAGATCCTTCTGACTCTCACTTCTGACTCCCACTAGGCTATGCTGCTTCTCAATTAATATTGATTGACTGATTGATTGATTGATTTTGGTCTCTGGCAGTCTCTTACCTGCCTTCCTCCTTCTATGTTCTTGAGCTCCAGGAACTACCAAGGCTGGTGATAATTTTTAAGTTTAATTTGAAATTGAGAGATAATTCTACCTTAAGTAAACCCGAGGAATAGCTTCCTCCCTTGCATTAATCTGGGGGTACATAATAAATTTTAGCTTCAGTAGCCTGCAGCAAAGAGTCAGGGGCCACTGCCCAGAGAGACAGCAGGAGCTGTCCAACTCTTCAGGATCTTCAGAACCCCTGAAGCTTCTATCAATCAATCAATCAATCAACCAGCAATACTTCCTGACTGCCTACTGTGAGCAGACTACTGTACTAAGCTCTTGGGAAAGAATAACATAGGTGTGATCCATGCCCTCAACAAATTTACAATCGGGCATGGGAGGCAAACCCTAGTGTTTGCCTAGTGTTGAGAAGCAGTGTAGCTCAGTGGAAAAATAATAATGTTGGTATTTGTTAAGTGCTTACTATGTGCAGAGCACTGTTCTAAGCGCTGAGGTAGATACAGGGTAATCAGGTTGTCCCACGTGAAGCTCACAGTTAATCCCCATTTTACAGATGAGGTAACTGAGGCACAGAGAAGTTAAGTGACTTGCCCACAGTCACATAGCTGACAAGAGGCAGAGCTGGGATAAGAGTCCGGGCTTGGGAGTCAGAGGTCATGGATTCAAATCCCGGCTCTGCTGTTTGTCAGCTGTGTGACCTTGGGCAAGTCACTTAACTTCTCTGTGCCTCAGTTACCTCATCTGTAAAATGAGGATTAAGACTGTGAGCCCCACGTGGGACAACCTGATCACCTTGTATCCCCCCAGCTCTTAGAACAGTGCTTTGCACATAGTAAGCACTTAAAAATACCATCATTATTATTATAGTGTTCGAAGGAAGAGAAGAAAAGACAACAGAAGTGAGAAGCTTCAGTAGCAAGAGAGGAAGAGAGATGGGGGAGATATAGGGAGAGACAGTAATGGGGGGTAAAGGAACCACTGAAAGATGAGACAAGAGAACCAGGATGGAAGAACCCAGATGAGGATTGGGGAAAGCAAGGTGAGTGGGAGAAGTCAGCAAGTTATGGTTCATTCTGAAGAAGGAGAGAGGGAAAGTTGGGACTACAGGATTTACAAGTAGTTCTAGGAGGCTGATGCTAAAAACCAGGACTGTTTCAGTAGGTTGCAGTATTACTCTTCTCCCTCGTCTTCAAAAACCAGACTACTCCAAGGAGTTCCAGTCAACTAAGCTACAAACTTTGACTGGAACCTAATCACTTTGGTTGATCAATCAGTCAATTGATGTTGCAACAATTTTCATCAAATTAAACTAGATTTCCCAGGATTCCACTCAATCTTAATGTTACTTTTTATGATCGTCTTTTCATCATTTCAAATTCAGTAGCGTATCACCTATCAGTGGTAATTATTGAGCATTTACTGTGTACAGGGCACTGTACTAAGCACTTGGAAGAGTACATGGAGTTGGTAGACATGATACCTGCCCTCAAAGAGATAACAATCTAGTTGGAGTGATAGGTATTAAAATAAACTAAAGAGAGAGGAAGTAGCAGAGTATAAAGAGATATACATAATTGCTGTGGAGCTGGGGGTGAACTGAATATCAAAGTGCCTAAGGGATACCAACCCAAGTGAATAGATGTACAGAAGGCAAAGTGAATAGGGTATGTAAATGAAGACTTAGGCAAGCCCGCTTGGGAGAAATATAAGTTATAGCAGGATTTTGAAGATAATGAGGGTGGTGGTCTGTCGGATATGAAGGGGGCGTGAGTCCCAAGGGGGGACAAACACAAAGAGTTGATAGTGACACAGATTCTCCCTCTAGCCTGTAAACTCACTGTGGGCAAGGGAAGGTGTCTACCTACTTTTGTTGAACTGTACTCTACCAAGTGCTTAATACAGTGCTCGGCACTGGAAAGTGCTCAGTAAGTACCATTGATAAAGTGCTGAAGGTACAATGAGTTGATTGGCATTAGAAGAGCAGCATATGTGGGTTGGGTTGTAGTAGGAGATTAGAGAGACTCCAAAAGAGGGAGAAAGCTGATAGCAGAGATATGGATGGACAACAACTGGAGATTTTTGAGGACCAAAGTGATGTGCATAGGACATTGTTTAGAAAAGTGATATGGGCAGTGGAGTGGAGTATGGACTGGATTGGGGAAAGACAGGAGGCAGAGAGGGCAGTGAGGAGACAGATGCCGTTGTCTAGGTGGTGTGATAAGTGTCTGGGCCAGCATGTTAGTAGTTTGGATGGAGAGGAAGGAGCAGATTCCAGAGATGTTGTAAATGTAGAACACAATAGTTGCATTCCAGAAAACTCCCAAGTTCACAAACAATAGTTTTGTAAATAAGGGGCTAGGGGGAGTTGGTTCAAAAACAATTGAAACAATTCTTTGAAGCAGGTTAGCCACCAGCAGACTCCTCTACCTTTAAAGCCAGTTTAAGCCATCTGCATTTGGTGTTTGGATCAGAAACACTATAACGGTTTATTAGCATTTCATAGAGGATTTATTTGCAACTGCTGAAAGTTCAGTTTCCAGTAAATATGTGGTAACAGTGAACTTAAAGCACTGACAATTAGTTCCTGTACTATGCTAATGTAACTGATACAGTGTTATTGATACAGAAATACAAAGTAAATGACAGAAGGTCTGCTTCGGAGAAGTTTAGCTGTATTTTGGGTTTTAGAGGGGGAAGAAATAAGATATGTAAGGAGGAGAAGGCTGGTGGAAAGCCAATTGTCTAGAGTTTCTGCTTGATGTTAAAGGAAGTGGTTAGCCATTGTAGGTTTTTGGGGAGGGGAGAGATGTGAGCCGGAAGACAGGACTAGTCAAAGATTACACTAGGAACAGGGAGGATGGTGGGGTTATCAACAGAGATGAGGAAGTTAGGAAGATAAGTGGGAAGATAAGATAAGGAGGGCAGATGAGGAGTTCAGTTTTAGACATGATAAGGGTAAGGTCAATTTAAGCTTCCATTTGGGGGGCATACTGAAGGGAGGGGGAGATGGGATACAGAGCTCCTTGTGACCAGGGAATGTGTCTACCAACTCTGCTGTATTGTACTCTCCCAAGTGCTTAGTACAGTGCTCTGAACAGTGAGAGCTCAAGTACCAGTCATTGAGTGATGCTACTGGATACAGGTGTGGGGTGGTGAGGTAAATAGAGGTGGGAGCTGAGGCCATGTGAGTGGATGAACTCCCTGACAGTGGAGAATTGAATGTGAAGTATTGGACAAGCAATCAGGAAGCTCCATAGTCAATTAATCAATCAATCCATTATATTGAGCGCTTAAGCACACTGAGCATACTGAATGTGTGCAGAGCACTGCACTAAGCACTTGGTAGAGTACAGTGTAACAGAGCTGGAAGACACATTCTTTGCCCACAACAAGCTTACAGTCTAGAGGGGGAGAAATTGGTTTAGGATGTTCTTTATCTCGTTTCTAGATTACAGGATGCAGCTTGTTCTTTCCTCTTCCATAGTGGTTACTCAATAGATATCAAAACTACTGACTGCCATCATATCTGGAGGACTTTCCCTGACCCCAAATTCCCCTCAAAATTATTGAGTGCTTACTATGGGCAGAGTACTGTACTAAGCACTTAGGAGTGTACAAAAGAACACTAAACAGGCACATTCTCTGCTCAAAAGCTTACAGTCTAGAGTATGCCCTGTCAATATGCCCATTCCTTGATTTTATGGAATTATATCATTCACATTTTTTTTCTCAGAGCATGGTGAAATTTTAAACTACTTGCAACCTGTAAATTTTAAAAATAATCACTTTAGCTCTGATAGCTGATAGCTATAGCCGGTTCTTCCTCCTATTTAAACTGTGAGTCCTCTGTGGGGCAGAGACTGTTTCAGAGCTGATAATTGTATCTACCCCAATACTTAGGACAGTGCTTGACACAGAGTAAGCAGTTACTAAGTATAATGCTACTACTAATAATAATGATAACCATACCTGGAATTGAAAGGTTCAGTTAAAGATTCCACTGGCTCTGATCCAGGGGTGAAATGTCGAATTTTTTTTCAAGAAGCAAAGCACATGTTTTTTGATCTAGTTTTTAAAATTTGACTGAGAGGATTTTTTTTCCATTTTACTTCTTCCAAGAATGATCTTTGAACAGAGATCAGCTGGGTGATGTTTAAGTCTTTCAGAAAGACAGGGATTTTGAAGTAAATCATAGTGATTGAAAAAGAAGTTTAGATGAGAAAGAAAATTGCAATTTTTTGAAACTTCTAACTGTACACCTGTAAAAAACTCTAGAGTTTCACAGTAGACCTACTTATGGGGAGTTCAAAAGCTATTGCTTTTTAGAGATTTTCAGACCTAGCTGGGGTGGTCCCCAGTAGTTTTGAACACTACCAGAATCTATCTAAATTTCAAAGTTGAAATCCCTTCTAATCCTTTATTTATTAGCAGTTTAACTTTCATCTCACCCCTCTCTTCCAACAATTCAAGTGAGGAGTCTCTCCAAGGGACCAAAACATTACCTAACCTTAAAATTCTCTTTGGGAGCTCAAGCCTTTCAGCATCTGTTTATGTGTACTGTAGTATACTGGAGGAAAGAATATTTCATGATGGGGAGAGTGTTTCAGTCTCTTCCAAACTACCTACACACACACAATGCAGAATGCTGGAAAATGGGTAAAAGCCATTAAGAGGGAGTTTTCCTCCTTCTTCATTCCCTCCCCACACCCCAAGCCCACCACCAGAAACAGGCAGGCCTGAAAGCACCCGCCACTCTGGCCGCCGAGCTGTTTGATTGCTTAAGCCTGGTGGTCAGACAATAGGAGAAGAAAGAATGGCTGCTTCCTTCCTTCCTTCCTGTTGAGTGTTCTGCCTGAGGGAGCAAATTCAATAGCACTTTGCTTCACAGCAACACTCGGCTCTAGCACAGGCGAAAACCAACAAAGCGCCATTCTAAGGCATTTCCAACTGCACCTAAGCCAAGCCACTGAGCTGTGGAGCTGTCGGGGGAGGGGGAGTGTTGCTGGAGTGAGGGGGGGAAGGGAGGCCAAGCCTGGGCCCACTAGACAGTGTGCACAAAGGCCCAGTAAACATGTAGTCCACTCTCTACATGGAAGAAGCTGCCACAGGTTTTGAAGACCAGTTGTGTGAAGTGGGGGGCAAAAAAAACACAAAACCAAAAAAACCTTTGCCCATGTGTTATTGTTTTTGTTGTAGTTTTATCTTTGTGATCTTTTCAGTATTTCTTTTGGATCTCTATTTGGCTGCTTCTTCTGTCTCTATGGAAATGACACAAAATACAATTAAATCAATATAGCTATAATGACTCGGATATCAAGATGGCAACTTCCGAGTCATTATGCCCCAAATCCCAGAGGAAACCTACCTTTTTAACCATGATTCCCACTGCTTCCAGTCTTTTCTCATTCCTCAGATAACTACAACTCTTATCGACACACAGCACCTAAAGGAGGCAAGTTGCTACCCCAATGTATCTAAGTTAAATTTCAGATACAGAGTCAAGATTGAAAGACAATTCAATGCATTCTTCATTTCTTTAACAATATAGAATAGGTATGCATAGGTCTACAGTTAAGAATTTAAATTTAGACTTTTCATATATATACTATCAGAAAGAGACATACAGAAGGGGAGAGAGAAATGAGATACAGTACTGTAATCAGATTTTTTGGAAATGTTTGATTTTTGACGTTTTTGATTCCCACTTCTCGGTTGAGGCTTCTTCTAGGTAAATTTGTGTTGCCCCAGTTTCATGGTCTTTTAGCCATATGAAGCAAGTTGCTGGTCAAAAATGACAAACGTGTAAGGACCAAGTGTGAATGAATGAAAAGTGTCTAGCTCACAAAGATCCTGGCACAGAGCTCCTTTGACACCCTGCTGACTGTGAGAGAATACATAATCAGCATGCTAAGTGTCTTTACTGTCTTATACAGCTGAACTGGCCCAACGCCTCAACAAATAATGGTTTATATTGTAGGATAATAGGACAAGGATATCTGTTGAGATGATTGTGTCCTTATGTGCGATCAGGACACTGCTCTGAGAGGCATTAGCAAGAACAGTTCTTATCTGGGTGGGGAATTTAAAAAAAAGATTAACATTAAAAAGATCCTTCAGAACTTATTACAGCTATCAAATGCATTCCTTTTCATTCATTCAATCAAATCCTTTTCATTCATTCAATCAAATATATTGAGTGTTTATTGTGCACAGAGCACTGTAGTAAGTGCTTGAAAAGTACAATTCAGCAGTAAAGAGAGACAATCCCTGCCCACTTGGGGCTTACAGTCTGAATCACTCTCCAAAGTGTTCTGGGTTTTGAAGATTAAGGCTGTGTTTACTTAGCTTTTTTAAAAATATAAAAAGTTGGATTTTCCATTTCCAAGTTACATCTGCTTTCATTTGCAAAGATCTGTTAAAGTTGTTTTCCCCACTGTCTCTGAACCATAGTTAGAAGAAACCATTGAGCCAAGACAAGAAAGTTACTGCTTTTCTTTTCTCCATCTTTCCTTCCATGAGATTGTCTCAACCTCATTTGCAAACTTGATTACCATTGGAAAGATCTCCTTTGTTGCTTGGAGCGATTCTGTGTGCATTATTTGTCATATATCATCTCAAGCACTTGAACATCTGTAGTAGAAACTGGTGTGTGTTTTCTATCTAAAAAAAAGAGAAATTGAATGCTTACTCTCTGGTTTATGTGATGTTCTGTATTATGATTATGACTTGAGTTTATAATGAACTTATGATGAAATGGAGACAACTAAATCATTCATTTTATGGAATCAGAGCATTGGGACGTAGTAGAAAGAGTCCAGGCCTGGGAGTCAGAGGACTTGAGTTCCAATCCATGTTCTACCACTTATCGTCTGTGTGACCTTGGGCAAGTCACTCAACTTCTTTGCGACTCAGTTATCTCATCTCTGACCAATCTGATTGACTTGTATCTACCCCATGCTTAGTTCAGTGCTTGGCACAGAGTCAGTACTTAAAAAATACCATAAAAAAAAATTAAGACACTCCCCCCCCAATCCCCACCACAGGGGCAAGATTTCTGGAGGGCAACAATACCAAAATAAAGCTATTGCCTTAAATCAAATGGAGTTCATAGTCTATTTGTAGTTTCTTCCAAGTGCCTTGAAACCTTGACATTATCCTTGACTCCTCTCTCTCATTCAAGCTACATATTCAATCTATCACCAAGTCCTGTCGGTTCAACCTTCACCACATCGCTAAACTCTGCCTTTCCCACTCTATCCAAACCGCTACCATGTTAATCCAAGCATTTATCATATCCCGGCTTGATTACTCTATCAGCCTCATTGCTGACCTCCCTGCCTCCTTTCCCCACTCTAGTCCATACTTCACTTTGTTGCTTGGGTCATATTTCTACCAAACAGTTCAGTCCATGTTTCCCCATTTCACAAGAACCTTCAGTGATTGCCCTTCCACTGCTGCAGGAAACTCCTTACCATAGGCTCTAAAGCACTCCATCACCTTGTCCCTTCCTACCTCACCTCACAGCTCTCCTACTATAACCGAGCCCGCATACTTCACTCCTCTATTGCTAACCTTCTCACTATACCTTGATCTTGTCTGTCTTGCTTCTCCTCCACATCATGCCTCTGGCCTGGAACACCTCCCCTCTTCATATCCAACAGATAATTACTCTCCCCATCTTCAAAGCCTATTGAAGACACATCTCCTCCAAGAGACCTTCCCTTACTAAGCTCTCATTTCCTCTTTTCCCACTCCCTCTGTGTTACCCCTATTTTCTCCCTTTATTCACCACCTTACCACCAAGCCCCATGGCACTTATATACATATCCGCAATTGATTTATCGATTTTAATGTCTGTTTCCCCCTCTAAACTGTAGTAAGCTTATTGTGGGCAGAGACTGTGTCTGTTATATTGTGTTTTACTCACTCAAGTGCTTAGTATAGTGCTCTGCCCACATAAGTACTCAATATATATATGATTGATTGATTGAAGTACTCTTTTTTCTCGGATGACCTTTATTACCCAGATTAAAAATACTGTCCTTTTGAAGATTCAGACCTTTAAGACCTATATTATAAAGCATGTTTTTACCTCCTGGAAATCTGTTCAGGTTTAAGAGAAGCTGTGTGGCCTAACGAAAAGAGCATGGGTCTGGGTGACAGAGAACTTGTGCCATAATTCCTGCTCTACCACTTTTTACCTTAGGTAATTCACTCAATTTTTCTGTGCCTCAGTTTCCTCATCTATAAAATGAGAATTAAATCCTACTCCCTCCTACCTAAACTGTGAGCCCTCTATGGGATAGGAACTGTGTTCAACCTGATCATCTATCCCAGTGTTTAGAATATTGCCTACTTAGTAAGCACATAACAAATACCATAATTATTATTATTTAGAGAATGATACTAAGTCTGGGTCTATCTAGCAGTTAACTGGGCCTGGGAGTCAGAAGGCCTGGTTCTAATCCCAGCTCTGCCAAATAACTTGCTGTATGACCTTGGGCAAGTCATTTAACTTCTCTGGGCCTCACTTATCTCTTCTGTAACATGGGGATTCACTGGCCATTCTCCCTCCTGGGGAGCCCCAGGTGGGACAGGGACTGTTTCCAATCTGATTAACTTGATTCTACCTCAGTGCTTGGAAGAATGTTTCACACATAGTAAGTGTCTAAGGAATACCGTTAAAAATAAAAAATAAATAATCTGTTGTGGCTAAGCCTGCACCCTAGAACCCAGAGGACAACTCTAAGAATAGGGATAAAAACCTGGAAATAGCGGTGGGTGAGGAGAAGGCAAGTAGTAGTAATGGTATTTATTAAGCACTTAGTGTAGGTAGAGTTCTTTGTTAAGGGGCTTCCAGTCTGTGAATAAACTATTCTAAGGGTTCAGTTATTTGCCCAGAGGGGTTTCCCCAAGCCAGACATAAATTTGTCAGTTGAGTGGGAAGAGTATGAGAGGGACTGAGGGGGAGACAAGGATGGTCTTAATCCTTAACCCTTCAGCATCAGTATACTAGTGTCCCAAGATACTTTTACACAGTTTTTTTTAATGGTATTTGTTAAGCACTTACTATGTGACAGACACTGTACTAACTGCTGGGGTAGAAAAAAGCTAATCAGGTTGGACATAGTCCTTGTCCCTCATAGGGCTCACAGTCTTAATCCCAATTTTACAGATGAGGTAACTGAGGCACAGAGGAGTGAAATGACTTGTCCAAGGTCCCACAGCAAACAAATGGCAGAGTCGGAATGAGAACCCTGGTCCTTCTGACTTCTGGGCCCCTGCTCTATCCACTAGGCCACGCTGCATCTCACTCACTCACATTTCTCAGTCTTACCAAAGTGGTTCCAAAGCTGCAGAGTGAAAAGCCCAGGGCACAGCCCTGAAATATCCACCGAGTTAGGGGAGAGGCCCTTTTCTCGGGTCTGACATTTCCATCACCTGTAGGCATTTCCTGATGGGCACTGATGAGGTGGAATAGCTCATCCATCCATCCTTTCATCCATTCAGTCATTTTTACTGAACACTTACTGTGTGCAGAGCACTGTACTAAGCACTTGGAAAGTACAATTCAGTAATAAAGAGAAACAATCTCTGCCCGCACAGTGTTTACAGTTCTGTACGTCGACCTCAGGAAGCAGGGGAGGGAAAGAACCAGTGACTACAAGTTGAAATCTACTGTGGAAGACTGGGAAAGAGCTGGGTTTTGGGTGTAATGCCTGTATCCCCCTCTAGACTGTAAGCTCAGTGTAGACAGGGAATGTGTCTGTTTATGGTGTTGCATTGTTTGTACTCTCCCAAGTGCTTAATACAGTGCTGTGCACACGGTAAGTGCTAAGGAAATATTATTGACTAACTCATGAAGATCTACCAGGTCGGACACAGACCCTGGTCTCACATGGAGCTCACAGTCTAAGCGAGAAACTGAGATACAGAGAAGTTAAATGACTTGTCCAAGATCACCAGCAGGCAAGTGGTAGAGTAGGAATTTGAATCCAGGTCCTCTGAGTCCTGGGCCCGTGCACTTTCCACTAGGCCATGCTTGCTTCTCCCACCAACAAATGTCCCCCACCTTCCCAATTCAGGACTGCTAGTCCTAATCACACTACACACACACACACACACGCACACACACACACACACACGAGCAGCATGCGACTGTCAGAACCACTTACTATAGAATTAATCATCCGTTCGGAAATGATGCATCAATGAAGCAAGTGGATATTTAGGGGAACAGTTTCTCAGTTCCTCAACAAGACAGACCCAAAAGTGATGGATTCTTTGGACAAGGGGATATTTTTGTGTTCTCTAAGGCAATGGGATAAATAATTCCAAATTAAGACTGTCCCTCCAAAGGACGAATATGTGCTCACTTTACTGATGCTTAAACATTCTGACACATACTTAAAACAGTCACATATCCTTTTTTTTACAGTCCTCTAGACTTTAAGCTCTTTGTGAGCAGGGAACATTTCTATAAACTGTATTATATTGTACTCTCCCAAGTACTTAGTACAATGCTCTGCAAGGAGTTAGCCCTCAATAAATGCCAATGATAATGAAGATGAAGATGAAAGTAGAGACAATCACCTGTCCCGCCATCGACTTCTGGCCCACCTACCTCTAGCCTGAAATGCCCTCCCTTCTCAAATCCACCAATCTCACTTCCCACCTTCAAAACCCTACTGAAGGCTCACCTCCTCCAAGAGGCCTTCCTAGACTAAGCCCCCCTTTTCCTCAGCTCCACCCTACCTCTCCCGACTCGTTCCCTTTGCTCTACCCCCCACTTCCCACCCCACAGTACTTGTGTATATATGTACATATCTATAATTCCATTTATTATATTAATGCATGTTTTACTTGTTCTGATGTGTGTATATATATCTCTAATTCAATTTATATTGATTCTTTTGATGCCTGTTTACTTGTTTTGATGTCTGCCTCCCCACTTCTAGACTGTGAGCCCATTGTGGGCTGGGATTGCCCGTCTTTGTTGCTGAACTGCACTTTCCAAGTGCTTAGTACAGTGCTCTGCATGCAGTAAGTGCTCAATAAATATGATTGAATGAATTGAATCAATCAATCAATCATACTTATTGAGCACTTACTGGATGCAGGGCACTGTACTAGTGCTTAGGAGAGTTCAACATAACAGAGTTGGTAGATCCAGTTGCCTTGTATTCATGCCAGCATTTACTACAGTGACTGGGATATAATAAGCACTTAACAATTGCCAGAAAAAAAAAAATTGGGTACATTCATTACAAGATGCCACCTCTGAGGGAATGTAAACCTTACTGTGCACTTTGGATGTTTCCCCTCCATCTTAGGACTTGTCTAACTGTTAGTTTGTATCTTTTATGGTACTTGTTAAGCACTTACTATGTGTCAAACGCTGTTCTAAGCACTGGGATGGGTGCAAGTTAATTAGGTTGGACACAATTACTGACCCACATGGGGGTCACAATCTTAAGTAGGAGGGAGAACAGGTATTAAATTCCCATTTTATGTTTGAGGAAACTGAGGCACAGAGAAGTTAAGCATCTTGCCCAAGGTCACACAGCAAGCAATTGGCAGAGCTGAGATTAGAATCCAGGTCCTCTGACTCCCGGGCCTGTGATCTTTCCACTAGGCCTTGCTGCTTCTCTGAAAGAGAGAATGTCATGGCAGTGATGACTTTTGCAAGGCATGCTCTGCTATAAGTAGAGTAACAGCAAGAGAATTGGCTGAAAAAACAGGATAATAGCTTAGCTCTGCTATGGCTGACTTCCCACTCCTCCACCCTGGAATGGTGAGCATCCAAAGATGGAAATACACAAAATCATGTTTGCCTCGCTCCCAAGTGTGACCAGGGAAATTGAGGATACTTTAAAGTAATAACACAAAATAATATCATGCATAATAATTACATCCTAAATAATAGCTTGCTGGGTGTGGTTGCTTCTTAGTTTCTTTGTTCTTGTCTTCTGTTTCCCTAGTGCCTTAGCAATTCTTACTGTCACCATGATGCAACATTGTAAAATTTGACTTACCCTGAATACCTGCATGGACACTCAAAACAGATCAGTCAATGGTATTTACTGTGTGTGCAGAGCACTGTACTAAGTGCTTGGGAAAGTACAAATAAATAATAATAATAATCATCAGTGAATGTGACTAGTTTATTCTTAGACTGTAACCCCTGGAGGCTCAGGACTCATGTCTCATTCCCACCAGTGTAATCTTTCCAGTGCTTCAGTGTTCTGCACTTGATAAGCAATTAATAAATACCATTTAGCAACATGACCTGGTGGAAAGAGCACAGGGCCTGGGTCTCAGAGGACCTGGGTTCTAATCCTTACTCTGCCAAGTACCTGCTGCTCTGTGACCTTGGGCAATCAATCATATTTGTTGAGTGCTTACTGTGTGCAGCGCACTTGAGAGAGCACAATATAATCAACTTGGTAGACACGTTTCCTGCCCATAATGAGCTTTCAGTCACTTAACTTCTCTATGCCTGAGTTCACTTATCAGTAAAATGGGGATTCATCACTTTTTTAAAGGTATTTGTTAAGTGCTAACTCTGTGCCAGGTGCTGTACTAAGTGCTGGTCTAGATACAGGCTAATCAGATTGGACACAGAACAGTGCTTGGCACATAGTAAGCGCTTAACAAATAATAATAATTATGGTATTTGTAAAGTGCTTACTATGTGCAGAGCACTGTTCTAAGCACTGGGGTAGACTCCGGGTAATCAGATTGTCCCACGTGGGGCTCACTTTTTTAATCCCCAATTTTAAAGATGAGGTAACTGAGGCACAGAGAAGTTAAGTGACTTGCCCAAGGTCACACAGCAGACAAGTGGAGGAGCCGGGATTAGTACCCACGACCTCTGACTCCCAAGCCTGGGCTCTTGCCACTAAGCGACGCTGCTTCTCTAATACCATCATCATCATCATCATAATCCCTATTTTGCAGATGAGGTAATTGCGGTACAGAGAAGTTAAGTGACTTACCCAAAGCCACAGAGCAGACAACTGGCCGAATCAGGATTACAACCCAGGTTCTTCTGATTCACAGGCCTATACTCTATTTGCTAGGCCACACTGCTTCTCCTTCCTATTTAGACTGTGAGTCCCATGTGGACCCTGGTTAAGTTCATCCTCTAGACTGTCAACTTACTGTGGGCTGAGAATGTATCTGTTAAACTGTTCTATCGTGCTCTCTGAAGTGCTTAATACAGTACTCTGCACACAGAAAGTGCTCAATAAATACATCTATCTGACTGGTTATCTTGTATCTATTCCAGCACTTAATACAGTGTTTGGCATAAAGTAAGCACTTAAAATATCACAATTATTACTCAGTACAATTGCTATTACCACTACTACTAGACTGCAAGCTCCTTGTGGGCAGGGAATGTCTATCTGTTGTATGTCGCTCTCTCAAATGCTTAGCGCATCGCTCTGTCCACTGAAAGCACTCAGTAATACCATTTAGTGATTGATTCATTGATTACTACTACTACTACGGCTTCTACTGTTACTACTATTACTACCTAGTGGCTTGCAGGAATGGCAATGTCAGGAGATGGGAGTTGAGCTCGTTGTGGGCAGGGAATGTGTCCATTTATTATTGTACTGTATTCTCTCAAGTGCTTAGTACAGTGTTCTGCACACAGTAAGTGCTCAATGAATAAATTCATTCATTGAATTCAATCATATTTATTGAGCACTTACTGTAGGCAGAGCACTGTACCAAGAGCTTGGAAAGTAAACTTCAGCAATAAAGAGAGGCAATCCCTGCCCACAATGGGTTTACAGTCCAGAAGGGGTGAGACAGTCATCAAAGCAAGTAAACAGGCATCAGTAGCATCAATATAAATAGAATTATAGATATGTACACATCAAAACAAGTAAACAGGCATTAATATAAATGTATAGAATTATAGATATGTACATATATATTCAACATCTGTGAGGCGGGGAAGAGGGTTGCGGGCTTGTGGGTTGGGTAGGATGCTGATTGAGCTCTACCATCTTCTTCCCCTAGCCAAGAAACAGGGGACCTGTAGAGACAGAGAGACTGAGAGAAGGCCCTTCTAACTGGCTTGTGTCTCCAGTTCTTCTTTCTACCAAAGCCATATCCCCTACTGAGCTACAAAACAGGAGGCATATTCCTGTGAGATTTGAGAACTGGCAGAGTCATTCATGGATCAATGGCATTTATTGAGCACTTACTGTCTGCAGGGCACTTTACTAAAGTGCTTGGGCCAGAACAAAAGATCCTCATTTTATAGTTGAAGAAACTGAGGAACAGAGAAGTTAGATGACTTGCCCAAGGTCACACAGCAAGCATTTGGTAGAGGTGGGATTAGAAGCCACGTCCTCTGACTCCCAGGCCCATGCTCTTTCCACTAGGACACACTGCTTCTTATTATGTATACACACTATTGCTTAGGAGGATTCACTAAAAGGTAGCTCTAGCCCCAGAGGGCCATTTCTGGGAAGTAATTTGCCGTCTCTCAGCACCTTCCACCTAATCTCAGTCTGGAATTCTACTCACTTTTTTTGTACAAAAGAACTGAAGCTCAGTGAAGCTAAGTGTCTTGCCCAGCTAGTTGTAATGCTTGGAAGTAAAGCTACACATTTGTGATTTCTTATCCAGAGGTCTGTCCAATAGATCATTAGGCAATTAGATTATTGACTGATTGATTGATTGACTGATAGGTAGTCAAGGCTGTATCTAGAATGAGTGTTTAGCCAAACAAGAGTCCTGACTGTAAGCTCGTTGTGGGCAGGGAATATGCTTGTTTATTGTTGTATTGTACTCTCCCAAGTGCTTAGTACAGTGCTCTGCACACAGTAAGCGCTCAATAAATACTGTTGAATGAATGAATGGTTTTCCCTGAGGATCTTATCAGCCCTGCCTTTGCCATTTTGTGGGGGATTGTCTGCTCAGGAGCCAAATATGATGCTCTGAGCACCTGCAGATCAGGGAAGTCATGATATTCTAATTCCTTCACTGAAAGGTTGATTTAGGCCCAGAGCTGGAAATGAAATCAAGTTCTCCTATGCCCCACTGGTTAATGAATACATCTCATCAGCAGTGTATGCTGGTGGGTATTTTAGCACACCCCTAGTTAATTAGAAACTAAATTACAAATGTGGCTAATTATTCATAATGACCACATTCTTTTCTTTAACCTCTGTTAAATTAGTTATAAAAATGTTTAGTATGGAAAAGTATCCACAGGCGGAGTAACAGTCAACTGTTGGAACTGCGTCTGGTCTGACTCGAACCAGTGAAATGTATACCTTCACAATTCTTGCAGAACCCAAATGTTCAGAATCGATCAGTA